>NC_051046.1:6138779-6467112 GCF_904848185.1 Acanthopagrus latus | reverse complement strand
CTTCCTTTTACAGGAACCACTCACACACACACACACACACACACTCTCACACTGTACAAGCTCACACACGCAGTTCCCCTTTTCTTCTCTGATGTAACCGTGGTAAGGTTGGGTCGTGTTGCAAAACAGTCAAGTGTTGAAATGAGAGAAAGACTGAGGAAACAGAAAGCACACGGTTGACTTCACACTATCACTCCTTAAAGGAGGTCACAGATGTGTGGCTTGATCTCCTCCTGTGCCCCTGAGACTGTAAGTTTGACTTTAATTGGTCTTGTCTGAGTGTTTTTTAGTGATTTGGCGTTTCTCCTTTTCATTCATTGTCTCAGAGTGAGTGGAGGATCACGAGGGCCTCAGACATTTTTCTCTGATGCCTCACGCAGCTGCTTGATCGGCTCGTGATCCCTCCTGTGTGCTTTATTTGCCTTTGATTAGGGCTGGGCCGTGTGGCTTCAATAAAAACAGCCCAGTCGAGACTTGATGGGACCGGTGCCAGTACTTTTATTTATTTTCTATTGATCCCTTAAATGTGCTTATCAAACATCTTTGACAAATATTTATAATGGAGGCAAGATATTTCACAGTAGCAACAAACTTTATCGTCTATTACGAGTGAATAAAACACCAAACATCACTGATCATCATCGCCGACAATATGCCAATACTTCCATATATATGTGATAATATCGATCAGTAATATCTGTCAGTCGATGTGCCGGTCGCTCTCTATGAATGACTTCACAATATTTTTATCCTATACACACAAATGTATCTTGATATTTTCAGATCTTCTGGAAAGCACAATACAAATGCTCAATTCAACTGACTGATTTCATTATTTTTAAAAATGTTTTCTGGAGATCAAAGTCAGATTTCTGAAACCCACTTTAATCAAGTAGTTTTCTGGAAGTACATGCTTTATACACACATAAACACAGAGGATTTATGAAGTGTTAAATGTATCATAAGTGGCAAAGACACAAATCTAAAAAATTATTTGAAGTGTCTCTATATTGGTACTGTCACAAAATGTTAAAGGGACACTTTCTGCTTTTTCAATATGCAAGAATTTCAGTTGAAAATGTACCAAAAAAACCCCAAAACATGTCTACAGTGTGTAAATCCGTAGCAGTTTTGATGTCTTTGTATTGTGTAAAGATATCTAATGAAGGCAGCAAGCTAACGAGCTAGCCTCGGCTCACCCTGGTGAAAAAGCATCTGTGCCAGCGATGTAAACACTCCCGAGCTCCCAGTCTGAACCGCTAGTTAGCATTGCTAACCAGCTCAGGGCGGCTACGGTTAGCAGCAGTTAGCAATAACTTTGCCAATATTCTGCTCCCTAATTGCTTTGATATTTGTTTTTTCCATTATTGAACGAACACACTGTTCTCAGATGAAAATAAGGTCTGAAGCTAGAAGGGTGGCAGGGTCCGCCACACATAAACAAAGTAAAACAGTATGAAATTGTGTTCACTCGTTGTGTTATTCAGTCATGAAGACAACGATGGTGTGATTATTTAGTTTGTTTAGACATAAAGATCAGTCAATGAAGATTTTTCTCTAATGATTAAAATGTATTTGCAAAAACTACAGAATGCACCTTTAACACAATGAGCTTTGTGATAAATAATCATCAGTAATGTGGACATAATGACTGAAATGCAGATATTAAAACAAGTCGAACAGTCTGGTAAATTCAGAAAATTACATAATTTTATTGTTATGCTGTTTTTAAAACCAGGAACATTTACACCACATCACAATCTGACTTTATCCCAAATCTGAAATTATAAATTTCTTATATTACAATAACAAAGTAATATCTTTATATTGCCTAGCACTACCTTCAGTCAAACCTTAACCTCCATCATCTCCCCTCTCGTGTTCAGATGCTTGATGGACTCCGGCGGAGGCATGGCTCCCGGCCCTCCTCCCGGCCCACCACCCGACCCCTGTCACTCAACTTCAGCACTTTCTCCGCCCCTCCCCCGAGCCCAGACTTGGACAGCAGCAGCGAGCATCCAATCAGGAGGTGAGGCTCATCTCCTGGGATTAACATTTCACAGCATCCTGGAAAGAACATGAAATATTAATTAGCATTCATAAAAAAAGAAATCCCTCCATCTCTCCCTCCAGAGGATCGGCTGAGCTTTGCTTCACAACACATGTTTACCTAATGATAATAATCTGCTGGTGGAGTCGATCGACTCCTTATGTGTGCACATCAGTCTGTACACTTGTTTTCTGTCTGTGTGTGCGTGTGTGTGTGTGTGTGTGTGTGTGTGTGTGTGTGTGTGTGTGTGTGTGTGTGTGTGGAGGGGGGTCTGATGTTTACCACTGTGCTGTCAGCAGAGAGTGTGTGGACTGCGTGGGCTCATTAGATCTTATTCATCAAAATATAATAATGCTTTTTCTTCTTATTTTAATCAGGATATTTTCTTTTTTTTATCAACTCAAATGTTAATTTATAATTGCGATGGTCCTTACCTGAGTTAGGATTCAAAAGAATCATGTCCCTGGGGTTTTTATATATATATACATATATACATATATATATATATATATATATATATATATATATATATATATATATATATATATATATATATATATATATGTTTTTATTTCTTTAACTGCGGAATTCAAAGTATATTTTTGTGTTGTGTGGAAAATGTCAAGACAGTGTTTTTAAAGATCCCCTTAAAAACATTTCCATCATGTTATCTGTAAAAAAAAAGAAAAAAAAAAAGAGAAAAGACTTGCTGACGGCTGCTATCAGACGTTTTTATGTTTTCTACTTTTACTCACTGTCTTGCTAGCAACCAGTTAGCTTAGCTTAGCTCAATGTAAAAACTGGATATGGAGGCAAACAGTTAGCCACGTGCAACAAAATCTGCCCTCCAGCACCTTTAAAACTCACTAACTACATGCATTAGTGACATCTAGTTTCTATCTGTCCATGCAAAGTGTAAAATTAACATGTTCAGGTTCTGTTATGAGTTATTTTATTATTTTCAAAAAGGAAAATATCCTGAATTTAAATTTGTTTAAAATATTTTTGCCAGGCTTTTAATAATAACTTGTTCTTAATGAACTGGCCTGGTCAAATAAAGCTCAAATACATTTTTTAAAAAGTGACCAAAATTTCCAAATATACCAAATGTGTCAAATTGAATTTTGAGAAAAATTGTCCAAAAAGGTGCACAAGTCATCCAACACACTTTCATTTGTTGTGATGGCGCAGCACTCAGTAGGAGTGCTGCCTGAGTTTGAATATAACATTTATTGTAAAAGTTATAGTTCCATTAGTAAATAAGAAGATACACAATATATAAAAGTTAGACATGGCAGAGAAAGATTCTTGTTCCAACTGTAAAGCATCTTAAATATATAACATTTATGCTTGAAATCTGTAAAAAAAAAGGACCTCTGTTATAAATTTTGTTTTATCTGACATGTTTCCCACAATGTTCATACCCAGAGAAAAAACCCTAATGACCATTTCATTTGGCTGCCTGTCTCTAAAACATCTGGGAACGTGACTAAGCGTTACGTGGACACATCTTTAAAACTTGAACTCATCTGTAAACAGTCCTACCTGAGTCATGTAGATGGACTTTGATCAGCGATGAGGGTTGGTTAACACTAAAGACAACAACTCCCATGATCCCAGGCTTCTTCCCTCTGTGTCATCAAACTACTAATGTTTTGTTGTCATAATCTTTACTGAGGGACCCCTGGTGGCAGAAGTAACATACTGTGTGTTTCAGGAGACATAATAGGGAGGAAACAGGATTTTTAAACGCTCAGATCCTGCATCCGTCAGACTCTTGTCTCACACGTCGCAGTGTGTGCTACTTGTTGTTTTTCCTGCACCAGCTGTGCTGAAAAACCGCCACGCAGGAAAAACCTTATTTATTGTCTCACATTGTGTCTCTGCTTCCTATCCCCGCTGTTGTTGTCAATAAGCAGGGCGGCTTCCTCCTCCTCCTCCTCCTCCTCCTCCTCCTCCTCCTCCGCCTCCTCGTCGTACAGTGACAAGCACAACACCGCTTCAGTCTGCTTACCCTGCAGTTCCTCTGGCATCTGTGCCCTGCATAAATATTTGTTTGCATCAATGGTTGTATTGTGCTGGAGAAGAGAGGCAGGGCTGGAGGAAGGAGTATGCCCCCCATCAGTGCATGTGCCATTGTTTTCTCCCCGTCCGAGACCTGGAGCAGTGCGCTGGCCCACCTCTGGGGCTCGGCTCCACCCATCCTGCTCTTAATGTGCTGCCCCTCTCTCAGCACGCATCATTCTGTCCTACTTCTCTCCTCCTCTGTCACTGGCCACTCTTTTGTATTGTTCCTGTATTTTTCCCTGCTCTGTCTCTCTCTCACACTCACGCTGCTTATGTTCCCCCCTTCTCCCCTCCAACTATCTGCTCGTGTTTCTCCTGTGCTTCCTTCTGCATGTCAGCTCGTAGCCTGACCCTGTTTTTCCTCTCCCGTCCACTACTTAGTGCACACTCTGTTTTCTCTCTCTCTCCCTCATGAGGACTCTGCACCGGCTGAAGTTGATGAGTTCCCCCAGCCTCAGCGAGCTGGGGAAGAGCGAGAAAGGTTCACCAGAGGACAGAGGGGAGAAGCAGAAGAGGGCAGGAGCCAACGCCACCTGGAACAGGTACAGCAAACACAATCAATAACGGGTTGAAATTCACTTTGAGCAATAATCTAGAGCAGCTTATGTTTTCTTCCAGCATCCACAACGCTGTCATAGCAGTCTTCCAGAAGAAAGGTTTGGCCGATAACGAACTCTACGTCCTCAACGAAGGTGTCCGGTAAGAAAAACAGCTGCACTCACTCACACTTCATAGAAAAACACCCTCATGTTGGTCCGCTGTGCTATAATTATTATGATTACTGTCTGAGCTATGTTTGCCGAAAGAAGGTTTCCCTGTCAATGAGTTTGTTTGTGTTCATACTGTGCTGTACGTTGGCCCGGGGAGTCATGTGGTCGTGCCAGATACCTCATTATCTTTCTAAACCAGACCCATCACTTCTATCACATCAGCCTCCATTACAGTCCGATAAACATGTTTCCATGTTTACACACATTTCTTCAGCGACACAGGAAGCTCTCGATTATAATGCAGGAAGAGAGATAGCCTGGGAGATTTCTCATTTCATGGATCTGTTTCATGTTATTGTCAGAAATGAGAAAATAGATTTTAATGGCTGGATACTGTCTGTGTAATGATTACTTCCTCAGGCATCTGTTGAAGACAGAGCTGGGGTCCTTCTTCACAGAGTATCTTCAGGTAATGGACGTCATTCATATTCATGAAAGCCACAAATATATGAGACATATTCATATGTTCTGTAACAGGAGTCTTTCTGATGCTGTATTTAACAGTTTCTTTTACTGTTTTTCACAGAACCAGTTGCTAACAAAAGGCATGGTCATCCTTCGAGACAAGATCAGGTTCTACGAAGGTGAGAATGATTGGATAGATGCTCTTGATCTGTTTTGCAGTGGTCTCTGTCAGTGAATTAAGCTTTAATCACCTGTGTTTGTTGACCGTGTGATGGCTGCAGGTCAGAAGTTACTCGACTCCCTCGCAGAGACCTGGGACTTCTTCTTCTGCGATGTTCTGTCGATGCTGCAGGCCATCTTCCACCCGGTTCAGGTACACAACCGTCTCAAGAGTCGGCTCGCTTTTGTCTGTGCTTTTCTAACCTTTGCTGGACGATGGTGGTTGATGTTCAGTCCCGCTGTTTTCTGTGCGCAGGGTAAGGAGCCGTCTGTTCGACAGCTCGCTCTGCTTCACTTCAGGAACACCATAGTCCTGAGCGTCAAGTTAGAGGACGCCCTGTCTCGACCCCGTGCCCGTGTGCCCCCCTCTGTCACACAGATGCTGCTTATTCTACAGGTATTGCAGAATAATACTGTGTTATGATGACGGAGCTTCTGGGTCGGAAAAGTGCATTAAAACTGCATTCTTTCTAAAGGCCAGCCAGCTGGTTTCAATATTTATGATTTTATGTAAGCATATGAGAAAATAACCCCACTGTTCACTTTATTTACTACCTCAACAAACAATATACTGATGAGTTAATGGTATAATTGTTAGTTTAAAGTCTTATTCAGCACAGCATGATGCTCAGTTTGTAAGTAAAGGTCCCATTTCGAGTAAAATACACGATAAAGCTGGGTATGTATGAGGGCGTGGCTATGTGATTTGAAGTCACTACCATACCTGTTCATGGTTTCTAGCTCAGATCCAAACAGGATCTTCTCCCCTGCTCCACCTTCCCCTTCAAATATGCTCACTTCTGGCTCCAAAAACTCCCCAAAACACCAAGATGGTGATGGCTGCAAATTACCGTAATGCCAAACTGGAGGCTTAAAACCGGTAGTCCACAAACCAGTGGGCGACAATTCACCGTTTGGTTATTCTGTCTGTTCCTGACGAGGCAACATTTCACAAATCATGATATTGAGCTCTGCATAAAAGGGAACAACATAACAAATGATAAATACGTTCGTCCACCTCTGGTCTTGTGATTATATGTAGACATGAATATAAACATTTGAATAAGCCGCATAAAAACATCTGAAAAAAGTAGTAAGAGCAAAAACAAATTCTAAACAAATTCTTGATATTTTGTAAATCAAAGTGCATCATTAAATGAATTAAATAAAACCTGTTTATAGGAACTTTTACAAACTAGGTTGACTTATAATTGAATCAAGTGAATTTTATTTCAGTATCAGTTGATCTTGTTGGTTTTTTGTATTAAAATGTTGTCAAGTTACCACAAATTATCTCCACAAAATTCTTACACACAAGTTCCTGATTGTGCGTCTGATTCTAAGACCACAGTGATCACTTATTATTGATTATTTCCGTTCCTGATATTATGTAATGGCCTGTCCATGCTTAGTGTCGGTTCAGCACTAATAAATAAATGATATGAGACAGAGGACTGCAACACATTCTCACATTTGAGGAACTGCAAAAAGAAAACATCGATACTTTCAGAGATAACTTCTTCAGATGAGAACTGTCATTAATATTTCTCTCATGCTTTAGTTCAGACCAACAGAAACAATCTACTGGAGCCTGATATTAACAATTTGTTTGTGTTCAGGGGGTTCATGAGTCGCGCGGTGTGAACGAGGACTACCTGAAGCTGGAGTCTCTGGTACAGAAGGTGGTCTTGCCCTACCTGGGCACCCACGGGCTTTACTCTGGAGATGGTGCTGAGGACCAATGCTGTGTTCTGGGTGAGTCAGCGTGGGCGTAAATCTAAAAGAATACTAATGACGATACGAGCAAACAAAATGAATCAACACCTTTTCCTCCTGTCCTTCAGAGAAGTGCTTATCATGGCCCAAGTCTGCGGATCAGCTGTCTAAAAACCCTGTAGTGCGATCGAAGAGCTACAATATCCCTCTGCTGCTGACCCCTGTGGCTGAGTATGACCCAGATGCCAGCTCTGTTGGCAGTGGAGGAATTCGGCGCCACTCGGCCTGTGAGATTATTTCATGCCTGGAGGAACAAGGGCTGGCCTACGCGGACTTGGCCTCAGGACCTGAATTGTCTGGCCCCTCCTCCAACCGGCTGTGTGTGGGCTCTCAGTTTAACGGTATGACACAGATTAAGATGTCTCACGAAGAAACAAAAAATTCATGACGTAATAATCCACGGTAATCCATAATAATCCTGTGCTCTGTCATTCGCAGGTATTGTACAGGCAGGGGCCGGCGTCATGGACTTGCCTCTTTCAACTCCCTCCATCCTTCGTTCCTCGGGAGCTCTCCACGGCACTGAGGCCACCACAACAATGACTGATCTCAGTAAAGGTGCATCCTCCACGCCTCCCAGCGAATCATCCAGCCCCGAAACCATAATTGGACAAGTGCTAGAGTCCGCAGACTCTGACTCAGATGGGATATTTATTGATTTCCCACCTCACTCCTCGGAGGCGATGGGGTACAGTCGCGATAGCAGGCAGAGCACTGTGTAGCTGTGGTTGCCTTTAGGAACACAGCCCCTCCCCGCCTCCCCCCCTCAGCGTGTACGGTAATAATCTGTGAGGAAGCTTAAAGATCTCATTGAATGGGTACTATCTTATTTCTTACTGTAATACGATGAGTTTCCATGACGGATGCTTTCACTGGTGAGTGACAGCCTCACAGCTTTATCCAACAAAAATACAAAGCAAATCCCAGAGGGACTGTTATTAACAGGCTCACATGTTTTACCAGGTTTTTAACTTAAAGACACTGTATTTGGGATTTTATCCAAATCAGATAATGTCCCGAAGGCAGAAGTCAGGTCATATTCTGTATTTTTTATTGACAACAAATACCATGAAAACCAGAGACCGCAACCAGCAATGAGTTTATCCTACTTACAAAAACTACCAAAAGTTGTAGAAATATCATGTTAAAACATTACTTTGGCAAGAACAAAGGTTACCTATATAGATAGTACTTGAGTAAAAGTATCTGAAATCAAATATACCAAAGTATCAAAAGTACAAGTAAAATTAAATTGTTTCCATGGACCGACCGATTACCGGATCCAATAATCAGTATTGTTCTGATGATCAGAATCTTTTTTATTTATATGATTACCCATGAAATAACTTGTTCATTGTCACTCATTTCATTCATTTATTTAAAAATGCACCACTCTGGTGCAGCATGTTACTGCCAAGTAACTAGTACCTAAAGTTATTATATAAATGTGGCGGAGTGGAAATACTCAGTTTCCACAAGCGGCCCAGACAGAGGAGAAAAAAACTGCTTTAAATAATGTTTAATGTGCTTATTTACATACATATTCAACATTAAATGATTTCAAAGATCTAAAATTACATCTGGTATAAAACTTTATTTCAGTATTTATATATTTATTGATTAATTTTTAAGCAAACACAAGGTTGGCTTTATTTTTCCAAAAGACTTGTGGACGAAGTTGTGTATGAAAACAATTGGCATTTAAGAAATTTAGATATTTTACCAAATATCAAAGTGTGCATAAAGGGTCTCAGTCTGCTGAGAGTAATCTGTTTTATTAATCTGGCCCTGAGTGTGAGTACAGGCAGTCTGTGCCAAAGACCTCATTTTGTTGTCCAATAACAACTATTGTCACATGTTGCTTAGTTTGGATGAACATGTGCACTCTAGTTTTTACACCATCCTGCTGCCTTAAACACTCATTAGAGTGACATGTGTATTAATCCGCAGCAAAAAACAACAACATAAACACTGTTTACTTAACTTGTGTTTAAAACTACAGCGTTTTATAGGAATCATTCTGTTTTTGTTTATAATTAAGAGACAGACTTACACGTTGTTGGTTTTGGTCTTTTCATGAGATTTGTTGACAGTATCACAATATCACCAGTATGTTCCTTTAACCTATAGAGGAGAATGTAATCCTTCAATTCACAGAAATGACCAAATTGGAGTTTATGACGCTTTCACACCAACACATGGAAAAATGACTTTACATATTTATCATGGGTTTGTTTTGTATATGTGTACTTTGATCTCACAGCAGGTTTATACTCTCTGTTTATGTTTTGTCCCCCTCTTGGAAGTAACACAGTAATGAGGTCTTCTGCTCTCACTTTTTTGTGCGACATCTTATGAAAATGTGGATTGTTGAGTTGTTTTTTATTGCCAGCGGCGGTCATAGACGTCTAATGCAAAACTATCTTCTTGGGGAATACGTTGGTGTGACAGCATTTGCTTTTCTGTATTAGCTCTGTAAAGCAGGAGTTTGAGGAATATGACGATGTTTATTGTTTACATTTGATAAAGACATGAACATTTTTGGCTGAATGTCGTCCCACACACTGTATTTTGCACCACCACTACCTTGTAAATAATAATAAAAAAAGTGCATTGTTGGTTTTTAGGACAGCTAGATAGTGTAAAGTGAGCTTTTACCTTTAATGAATTGAGATTTTAATAAGGGCTTTTTAACTGAATCTTTTTCAAATGATGTTTTACCTCAAGCGTTTTGTACTTTACTTTTTTTGACAATCTATGATGTCTACGGAGTTGTACTTTGTATTAATTTGTTATACTAGCCCAGTAAAAATTAAATAAATTTGAATAGTATTAAAAACATGGGGTATTTCCTTCTGTGTTACACACTTGATACAATATCATAAATAGAATAGTTATGAACAGCTATGCGGACTATTAATTTGATTGGATGTGAGGAAAGAGGGAGGATCTACAGCTGTGGGTGGATTTAGTTTTACCGTTGAGTTAAGCTCCATTAAATCACCTTTAATCAGGATTTTAGAAGTACAGAGGTCATGATTCAAATCACCCACCTCACCTCAGGAAATTCTGACCAGACACCATAGAGAGGTTTTCATATTTTAGATGAAGATTAATTCTTGTTTGTCTACAGTACATTCTTGACTAAATCTGATTCAGTCTGATTACTAAATTTCTTTCTGAGTTATTAGCCACATATTGTGGCCTGTTATTAGCAGGTTGAGGTTGCTCAGTTTTCAGGGAGAATCACAGCTTTTGGTTCAGGCAGCTGTGTGCAGAACAAGTCGCTCCAGCCCTGCAGTTATCTATCAAAATAAAATACACTGGACGATAAACTCGTGCTTTTATTTCGGAAAGAGGAAACGGAAACGTGCTTTTGTTTTGTAAAGACCGACCGGAAGCTGTGCAGTTACTGCTGGCAACTGCTGCGGAACTCCAGGCTGAACTAGCTAAAAGCTAACTGTGCCGCACTCTTCGCTGTGAACGAGTGGCTCCGCTGTTGAAACTACATCGTCTGTTTAAAAGTGTCGACGTTTGCCTTGTCGACGAAGAGTCGGTCTTTCCAAGAGATTAATTACCTCGGACGATTTGGTAAGACATGTTTCTTTGAGCAGTGTTTTTGTTTGGGTCTCCCAAGTTAGCAACAGCTAGCCAACAAACATTCAATAGCGTCTTCAGGTCTGTTACTGAGGTGGAAGTGACAACACAATTATTCCACACAGAGGTTCATGCTTGTAAAAGCCTGAGCGCAAGTACACTGAGTTTTGATGTATGGCCAGAGTTATTATCTGTCATTACATCCATATGAAAAGGAGGCTGATGTGTTGTGTGTTGGTTTATCTTCTGATCCCTGTGTGTGTGTGTGTGTGTGTGTGTGTGTGTGTGTGTGTGTGTGCGTGCGTGCGTGCGTGTGTGTGTCACCTTGCCTCTCCAGTCTCTCTCGCTGTGGGTGACACTGGCTCGGAGCCAGTCCTCCGTAGATGAAGATGTCCCTGGCCCAGCGAGTGCTCCTTTCCTGGATCTTCGCCCTGATCTTCCTCATCATGCTGGTCCTGAAGCTGGACTCCAAGATCCAGTGGAGCTGGTTTCTCATCTTCCTCCCCGTCTGGACCTTTGACACCATCCTCATCCTCATGCTGATAGTGAAGATGGCGGGGCGCTGCAAGCCAGACTTTGACCCCAGGGATGGAGAGCAGAGCCTGAAGAGGAGGCTGTGGTACCTGACGGCTCTGCTGCTGAAGCTGGCCTTCTGTCTGACACTGTGCTCCCGCCTGGAGAGGCTGGTCGACATGTGGGTCAGTGTGGTGTGTGTCCCCCTGTGGGTGCTGCTGGGTGGGGCGCTGGTGGAGCTGGGACACAGTGTTTTCCACTACAGGAGGGACTGAATCCGAGGGACTCTTGGTTTTGAAATGTAAAATATGGGACACAAAAGCATTTCACACTTGAGATGCACCAATCTGATCCACTGGACTGGTATCAGGGCTGATGCTGACTTGAATAAGAGGATCGGGTATCGGTCAGACACGTCCACCCCACTTAAGTTTTCTTGTGAGTGTTATTATAAAATTCACTGTTTATGCTGTCAGTTACATTTAAGTCACAGCAGGTTGCAGACTGGGGTTTACACAGTGTGGTTTACAGGTTTTAAAAAAGGACAGAGAGCAGTAGTATCGGATCAGGAAGCGGGCCAGTGACTGGAAGGAAAAGTCAGACCAGTGCATCCTTTTCTTGTGCCATATTAAGACCTTATTGTGATTCAAAAGGAAAACTTAAAGTTCATGAATCCACACAATAAGGCATTTTAAGAATAAGTAGAGTCGTCACATATTTTAGGCATTCACATCACTGCCTTTCGGCTTATCTTACGGCTGCAGGAACTGCTGAAATTTTGAATGGGTGTCGAGGGAAATCAGCCTTTTAATTTATATGTAAGCTAGAATTACACTACAAGGTGAGACTTGGTTTAAGAAATGGAGCTAAGCGGTCGAGGTGCATGTTATGTGCCATTGTGATCCAAAATACATTATTCTCCACACTAAATGTGATGGAGCACACAACTGTCAATGCAAACACAATAATATGCTGATGTAACACTGACACTAGCTGTGTGCTACTGAGCCATATCATACCTGTCTGTAAAATCACTGTTGAAACGTATATATCTCTTCAAACGTTTCTTTAGAAAGCTCACAGCTTCCATATGTGGTGGTACACACAATATGTTGTCAGTAGTACACATCCCAGGATGTCTTTCTGCCACTGACACAGTCTGAATGTAAATCCTGAACTTCCTCTAACTGTATGGATTTGAGATGTGTGTGCAAAAGATGTTTTTTTTTTTTTTCCCCCGGAGACTTTACAAATGTTACGTACTGTAAGTGAACAACGTTTATGCTGGCTCAGCTCATCACTGACAGACTCAACCTTCAACAGTCGAAGCTGTATCACCCCGATTCCAAAAACATTTTGGATGTCTAAACGATAAATAAAGGATGTGATCATAGCAGAATCCTGTTTTTCAACATGTACTCACTTACTCTGAATTGAGTAATTTCCAATTTTGTTAAACACAGAAACGCACATTTATAAGGATTTTGCTACATGGCGTCTGGAACTATTCGTACACAAATTGTTGGCAAACTGTTTCATGTTTTATTTACATTTTGCACAGCGTCCAAACTTTTTTGGAATCAGGGGTTTTACTCTGTCAGTCTTAAATATTGATCAGCTGCAACTGCTTGCCATCCTTTGTCTTTGCAACAAGATGGCAGACTTTTGTCCACATTAACATAAATATGGCTGAATTCCATTTAGATGCTTCTGTTTCAGGGTCTTGGTGTAGTTCACTTTACTAGAGCAGAGTAAACATTAATGTTGTGTTTTTACTGCTGTAAAAACTCAGATTTTCTGCTGTGAAACAGTTGTGACTATGAACATTTAAGATGCTTGCAGTTAGAATTCTATATTCACATCGAAGTAAAAGTACAGCTGGAGAGGGGGACGTTTTGAACTATAGTGTTCAGTGTTGGACCATCTCGATCAAAGACCCAAGCTGCCACTTAAGTAGCAACAAAGACAAATATTGAAACTAATATGAAATTCAAGAGAGACATTAACAGTTAGTCAATATTTTTGAACCATTTATTGAGGTTCTGATCAGAGTATAAATCACACTACCAAGTCTTATCTTAGGAAATAAAATGTATTTACAACAAAATTTTCACATACATTGGTTTCAAATAAAAACAGACAGTAAATGATATAAATAAGTTCTATGGAAAATAAAACTTGTCTTACAAAAAATATATGCAATTTCTGTATACATTTTCTCACATTGGTGCTAATAACATCTATACTGTACAGTTTTGGTACATACAGTATCATTTACAGCCCTGTGTGAGTCAAACAAACATCCAGTCTGAAAACAACTACTTTCTCCGATTTTTTTTTTTTTTTGGAGTGTCAGAAACAACAAACCCCATCGACTAAAGCAACATGGCGAAGAGGATTTCAGCGGGAGCTCAGCGACTGGCTGAAATCTCCCAAACAGTGAACGTAGGTAATTCCTATAGCAGGGAGTAAGGAGGGTTGTTTTCAGATTGGCTAGTCCAGTACCTAAAATAGGTGCTTTAAGAGCGAAGCTAAGTAGTGCACAGGCACTGACACATGGGTCACATAACATTTTATATAGAGCCTACATACATTCGCTAACAAACGTGAAGTGAGCTACTTAGCTTACATTCTTAGGCACTGATAAAATACTTGGAGAGTGCATCCTCTTTTCACTACGTCACTGAAGAAATGTGGCCGACGCTCCCGCTCATCTTTTACAAATTAGAAATACCAGCTGATGTCTGAAGGAAGGATGCATTTTCAAATACTTTAACAAAGCCTCGGCGTAAGTTGAACAGTAAAAAAAGAAGACTAGACATCTAGACATTCATATTAAGAAGTCTTTCTGTGTTTGGGGCGTGTGTGTTTTCAGGGGCTGTTTTAACGAGTGCTGCTGCGGCCGAGTGTCCTGTAGGGGGGTGGCAGGCTTTCCCTGCACTGTGTCTTTTACTTTTGGTCCTTTAGAGGGCACAACTGTCCGACTGTCAGATGCAGGCTTAGAGGAAGAGCCTCGAGAGTCACTGTGATGGTGGGTCTTAGGCCTACTGTCCGTGAAAGAAAGAGCCAGAGTTTGGTGAGCCTCCATCGGCTTAAAGAGGTCAAAGGTGATGAGCGTCCGTGGTTGTTTGTGTTCTGGTGGCGCAGACTTCTTCCTCTCCTCTTTACTGATGACGTCTTTATCCTTCTTTGCTTCTTTCTTTACCTGAATGTTTGCAGGTTTGGGAGTGCACGTCTTCCCGTCCTCTCTCCCAGACTTTGACGGCGTACTCGCCTCCTTGCCCTCCCTGTGCCCGCTTTTCTCCTTCTTCCCGTGTGAGGACTTGTGTTTATGCTCCTCTCTGTCTGGTCGTAGGTGAGACGCTGCCGGTGTGCCCCCCCTGTCTTTATCGTGCTCCTTCTCTCTCTTGACGTGGGGTTGAGACTTTGAGTCCCACTTCTCGTCTTTCTGTGCCGGCAGGGATGTTTGAGAGGCTTTAGTGCCCTCTCTTGTCCGCTCCTCGTCCTCTTTTTTCCTCATCTGTTGCAGCGGCTGCGTCGATGTACTCCCCTCTCTTCCTCCCTCGGCCTTAACTTTCTCCTGTTCTCTCGCCCTGTCCTTCTCTCGATCTCTGTCTTTCCCCCTGTCCTTTTTATCCCGTTCCTTCTCTTTACTCCTATCCTTGTCCTTTTTCTCTTTAACTCTCTCCTTCTCATCTTTCTCTCTTTTACCTTTATCTTTGTCTTTTTTGATCTGTGGTGTGTTGTAAGTGCTCATTATGCTATCTTTAGTTTTGTCTTTCAGACCTTGACCCGGTACCGTCGTTTTTTGCTGCCTCTCCTCCTCCACATCGTTCTCCTTCCTAATCTGCTGTAGTGACTTTAAGGATGTACTGTCCACTGCACTCTCCTCATGTTCCTTCTGCAGTGTCCGGCCTGCGTCTGCATCTTCATCTCCCCCTCCCTTACCCTCCTCTCTCTCATCTTCCTCAGTTTTATGCTCCATTAGTGTGTGAGTGAGAACGCCGTCATCTCTCTCCTTCTTTACAAAAGGCAGAGACTGTGTCGGTGACGACTCCTTCATCTCAGCTCTGCTCTCCTGCTCTTCCTCCTTGAAAATCCGCGTCGGAGTTTGTGAGGGCGGCCCCTCCTTTCCCTCGTTCTCCTCATCCTCCAGCTTCGTCACCGTCTGTGCAGCAGGATCACACACCTTCCCCCCAACCTCCTCGTCATCCTCCTCCTCTTCTTTGATATGAAGTGATACGTCTCTAGATGCACACTTCTCCTCTTCCTTCACCTCCTCCTCCTCCTCCTCCTCCTCCTCCTTCTCCTCGTGTTGATGATACTGTCTGAGTCGGATATGCCAAGCGAGGCTGCAGACAGCAGACACGGTTTTGAACTGGTGGACAACTCCTCTGGGGATGAAGTAGATGTCATCGTGGTAGAGTTGGATCCGGGCGTATCGGATCCCCTCCCTCCTCAGCTGGTTCAGCTTGGCATCATCGATCCATTGTACGCACTGTGGAGGCAGTGAGAGGAACGTGAAATTCAGTGATCCCTCGGAGAAATGAACAAATACTTTTATTCTTGTATCGTACAAACACTAGAATTGATTATAATCGTCTATTGCACAAAATAAAAGTTTTGTAAGTGATTTATACTGATAATTGATTACGAAACTGACAATGTAGAATATTGGAAGTCAAACAAAAGGGTTGGGTTTAGGGTTTGGGGATTTTTTGCACGTAAAGCTGCATTACTTAACTTTTTTGGACACTTGGGGATAATGAAACAAAATGTAAACACAACCTTCAAATATCACCATATCACGTCATAAAGTTTTTTATGGAGAAAATGATGTAATCCTGTCACCACATGATGAAATGGACCAACATTCAATTGGAGGAACATTTTCACTCATTTTGTGACTTCTTGAAACATGTAAACAGCATTTTATGTCACTGTAAACAAACTTTCCCTCCGTTTTTGGAAATGGGTGCCAACTCCTGAGAAACATATATTTATCAGTTAACTGCCACACTATGTTGACTGGCTAGTCTGTCTGGCGTTGGGTAGGTTTACAGTGGATTTATCGAAGCTCTTTCAATGATAGATATATGAGAATATTCTTCTGCTCCCACGGTATCTGTGGTATCCGTAATGTAAGGAAGGAGGCGCTGCGTCAGCTTCAACAAGAAAGACACAACAGCCCGAAAAAAGAGAAATGGAACTCCTCTGTGGCGTTTAAATCCTTCATGGTTAAAGACCAGTGAAGGACTGACCCTGCATGCTCGCGACAGCGCTGCAGTTGCTCGCTTGTCAGGTTTTCTTCTGAGATTCGCTCTTACTACAATAATAGCAAAGTTCCTATGTGAGTAATGACCGTGTCTTTGATATATATAGATATAAAATGTTAGTTAGTGCAGCTTCAGAGGAGGAAGTTTCATCTCAAAGGCACAAAAAAAATTCTATTTATTCCGCTGTATCCTACCAGGCACAATTAATAAGTCTGACCCACCTGAGACAGCGGAGGTTCATGGAGGTCCAGCTGCAACCTCATGACCACATCTGGGAAATCTCCGGCGTGGAAACACACGACATCTTTGGTGATCCGGGCAGGAGCGTAACTGCTGTACAGCAACAGACAAAGACCTGTTTACTGATCTGAGTTCAAATCTGAACACAAAAACCTCAGCGACTTCCAGGTAGCCATCTGGTGGTGATTTGTTATTCGAGATATGTGAAATGCAGTTGTGCGGATCGATACAGAAACATCAATACATCTGATCCCAACTGTCTCTGTTCTTAGGATCTATTTTCATATTAGAATATTGATATCTAGACTCAGTCATTTGGGGTAAATGTGTATTTTATCATCAACAGGGACAAACAGGAAACAAGCCACACCATTAACATCTAATCTAAATATCACCCTGTTGACACAAACTACTTCTCCTTCTGCCTTCTATAATCATATGCAATCTACAGCTCTATAAATGAATGAGGCCTCACTGACAGAGAGTGGACACTGATAGTGGCTGACCACAGACGCCGTAACATGGAGCTTTTTCAGTTCTCAGTACAGCAGAGAACTGTCGTCTGATGTTTCTACTGTACTTTTATGTAATTTGTTCTTAGATTTACTGCTAGATTTGGGTGTATCTAAGTTGTATTTTCCTTTAGTCTGAGGCCCCAGAGGGAAATTAAGCACGCAGGGGTGTTTCACCTGGAAGTTATTGTAAACAAACGTGTACTGGATGTGATGAGGTAAAAACATGTCGGTGTGTACTCACTCCTCTCCGCAGCGCACAGCCTTCAGCACACCGACAGCAGCAGTAGTTTGTCTCTCAAACCCCTGACCGATGTGGTCGGCGTGGGCTCTCGTCCGGTCCTCGAACAGCATCTCCCTGGGCTCACTGGCTCTGGGTAGATACTGCAGGTTCTTTATCTCATTGGTGGACCTGAAATGCATTTATTCACGATGTTTAGCACAAGTTCAAGACAAGCAGTGTTGAACTAAAAGCTGATAGTAATTTAGTGGTTTTGCTGCAACAGCTTTACTTCAAACTTCTCCTGAAAATAAGGGTGCTGGTGAGACGGTAACAGCTGGGCACTGGCAATTTACAGACTCAATATGTCAACCCACCTTTTCCTTTTGAAGGGTGATTTTGGCATGTCTGCCATGGGGATCATCTGTTCTCCGGGTCTGACCCACATGATGGGGCCGTCGTCGCTCTCAGTGGGGCTCTGCAGCCGCAGACTGGAGAACGTTCCCCAGGGCAGAGTCCGCTGCATAAACAGGGTGAGAAAATTCAGAGTTACATAATGACTCATTACAGACAGACATTCACACGTCCACTGGCTGTAGGGGTGTTTACATTCACAGATGTAATAAACACACTAACCTCCAGAAAGGGAGATTCCTCTAACATGTTGATGAACTCTGGGAAATAGTCTCCAACCTCCTCATCAACGGCCCCGACCAGACTGACCTGCCGCATGGCCCCGGCACGGTAAGTTCCCTGGGAATATGTCCGCTTCACCTGCAGGAGGGGAACACGGAGAAAACCGATCAGACCCTCACCAGAGAGGCATCAAAATATCCTAAACCTGACATGTGATTTACTGCCAGTTTTAAACATCAAATGCACCTTTAATGGAAACCCTGTTCGCCTTGAAATTGAGGCGTGACCTTTTAAATGCACCTGCCTTTAATAAAGCACTCATTTGAGGAACGTCAGCATCTGCTTGGTCGTTAACAGCATCTTAAATACAAAGATTTAGGTCTTTGGACAAGCTTCAAAACACTCATCAAGAGAGGCAAATGTGAACACAGGACAAATTAAAAAGGCAAGGCTATTGTAAGGCAAAGGAAATAAAGACCGTGTCACAGAGACATTAGTGCAAAAACCATCAGAGACTTTCAGGCACTGTTGATTATCAAATCTAGAAATAGGAAGACAACAAATCATACTTCCGCTTCACACGGGCCCCTCGTCAGACATTAAGACTCAACCGAGTGAACGTCAACATTAAATTGTCCACTTCAGCAACGTGAATGGGATTTAATGAAGCAATAATAATGTCTCAAAACAAATCGTAAACCTTTATTATGTGTCAGTCTGGTTGTTCAACTCTATCTTACTGCACTGCAACATACTGAAAGATGTAACAAAGATATTGTGTGTACAGTGAGAGTCCGATGTAAGATGGATGAAAATATATACAATAAATACAAATTGTACCATGTGATATACACATATTACACATTTATGATGAACAATAATGATTTGTTTCCAGCAGATACCAACAACAGATAATAACCTGCTACTGATAAGATAACTGTTAACATTTTTATATTTTCAAGACATTATCCTAACATGTAGTTTAAGTACACCTGACGGCAGAAATGACTAAGGTGTATGGACCAAGGATTGATGATGTCATACTTCATTGCTCTAGTTAGATCTGATGTGTTAAAACACCTTTTCCCTCCTCTCTGAACCTCTGAGGAACATGTATTACAATTTACACTCGTGTTGTCTTCCTGTGAAACTGAAAAAAAAAAAAAAAAAACATCGTCCAAACTGGCAGCAACAGGTTTGACTGACATGACATCCAGTGTGAAGGAGGATAACAAGGGAGCAGCTCACCTGATTTTTAATGTTGTGATTCATCTGACTTAATGTGTGTATAGCCGTTCAGTATTGTGCAGAGTGATTAGATAACACTTGTTGTTGCTCTAGTCTACACTGCACGGCTTTGCTCAGGTGCAGCAGTTGACGTCACGAGCACAACAGGCTGCACATGCTGTTGCAGTTCTTATTTGTTTGTTCCTTGTTTATTGTGCTAGAGAACAAACCACCGACTGTATCAGAGTTTGTAAATGCTGGCTAAATATTATCGACCTTATTTATTGGCTACGGTTTCACAGATACCCATTAATAGCTGTTAATATAAACTCCCAATATCTGGCTAATAAGTCTTCGGCCTGATTAAAAGTCTGTGACTTCTTGTTCTCACTGCTTTCACCAGACGTCTGTTCTATACTTGCACTTACTTTTATTGTTATTCATTGCTCTGCTTTTCTGTATTTAATATTAATGCCTGCTGTATATGAGCCAAATTGTACAGCAGGGACATTAAAGCTTTCCTCTGAACACTGCCAAACAGTAAAATATTGTACATGTAGAGTAAAGCAAGGTGCAAAGTACAAATGACGGTACAACCAACGGATGAAAATGCACGTAGCGGTTGATATGTTAAGTTACTATGAACAACAGTGTACAGACACGTGTGGCAGATTTAATATGTTACAAATGTTATGAATTACAGGTTAGAAAATATAGAGTTTGAATGGAAAACAAGGTAGAGGCCATTTTAAGGGTTGCATCACACTGTAAGGAGGAGATGTGATGACAACACCGAGAATAGGAGTTAATGTTTGCCTTGTTTTGACAACAGACACTGACACCAGATACTGACTGAATTGATATGACCCTGTAAGTGTTTATGTAACTACTGCCAACATGTTAAAATACAAAAAAAGTTGTTAAGTAAAGAACCTTTTAGTTTTTTGAATTATTTTTCTTTTACAGTAATTGTTGCTATATCCTCTCTCTAAGTGTGCTTGGCCTCGTTTACCACTTCAACAAGAATTGTTTAATTTTTTAAAGGAAAAACAAAAACAGTCAAAACACGCGGCAGCATCACAAGCTGCCGGGCAGCTCTGGTTGGAGACAGTGACTGTCAAAGTGAGACTTGGGGTCACTGACACACACAGGAACAAAACTCTGTGTTAAAACTGTAGTATGAGTGAGAAGTTACTACTGAGCAAAACTTTACGATGAAACGCACGTTGTATCTTTTCCATGTAATATCTGTAGACACTCTGTTATCTGAACACTGCTGCTTGCACCATCTCTGGCATTGAAAACACGATCCACACCATCAAGCTGCATTAAGCCCAAACCTGGCTGAATTAAAAAAAAAAAAAAAAAAAAAAAAATATGCTGACAGTTGCGTTGAGTTTGGTTTAATCGAGAATAGCAACAGGATGAAATGCACCATCTGCACTATGTTGGTAGCAGAGGAAGTCCTGATGCCAGACGATCTGAAGCAATATCTGATTACAAAGCACTCGGAGTATCAGTACGATCAACAGAGAGCGAGAGAGAGAGAGAAAGAGACCCCATGGAAACATTTTCTTCCCAGCGAGGGGTCCCTGGGCTTGAATAATTTTTGGTTTTCCTGACCTAAATCGAGTCTCTCAGTTTCTAAAACGATGTTAGAAAAATTGATTGGAGCGTAGAGTAGAAATCGCCTCTGACTTCTTTAGAAATATCATTTAACTTGCTGCTCTATCAGGTGGACAAGATTTCTTAATCACACCTTAGTCTACGGAAGATATACAGTAAATACATAGTTAAATAAATATAAATGAATAAATTGTGCCTCATTACTTTGATGTAATGATAATTGATGTTAATGTATTTCTGGAGGGAACCGCTGTTTAAGTTGCAGAGAGAAAAAATTTAAAAACACAAAACTGGATCTTCTGATCGCTGATTTTGTGCTTTTTCATGAAAAATTATCTTATAAACAAAGACAAAAGATTTTGATAATAATTTAGCTCAGACTGGACAGTCTGCACTGGTGGTGTTTAGACATTTTCTGATCCATGTCCACAATCCTATTGAGATCCTGTCAAACTGTCACACTCTTTAAACAAGTCGTCAAATAATTGTTTTATACTTACTCAGAATAGCAGATCATGATCAGAAACTCCAGTTAACACAACACCCTTACATTTATCACTCACAGTCGTTATGGAACGGTGGTGAAGTGAAGAGATAACAACAACAATGAACCATTCATGAATGCAGAGACGTGGACTTGTGTTCACTTAACAAATTTAGCACCTGTGAAGCCGATTTTACTCTCCAGCTAAATAAAACTATCAACAAAAACAAATGTTAGTACAAACCAACTATTTCATGATCATTCTGAAAGATATAACGACTGCGATATGACGCACCATTAAGTAAGAACAATCAATTTGTATCACAACTTTAAAAAGAAACAAACTACTAAAATCCTGATGATGTGACGTTTGTCAAATTAACGTGAAGATGTGAAGGTGAGGGAATCTCTGCTGCACTACTGGACTTCCTTATGATGTGGTTTTGTCACACAATTCATCAAGACTGCAGCTTCTTGCCACACCTGCCCATACTGCAATCTCATCTTTTCATCATCTGTGCAGCCCTAATGAAGACTTTGGTGCCATCCAATTTTAAAAAAGCACACAACAACTTTCTTGAACACAAAGACAATTAAACTTTCTTTGGATGCTGACATCAAAGCACAATTTAAAACAAAGGTGTTGTTGCCGTCGTCAAGCGCTCGAACAGACGGGCTTTTCAAGAAACTATTATGTGAAGTGACAAACAACATGAAACACACCTGGAGGCCTTTTCTGCTCCGCAAGACAAACCTGGACACTAAAGCAGTGAACACAGGAGCAAAGATGGCTCGAGGCAGCGTGAAAAGCTCTACCTGTCAACTATTTGGACAAAGGCTGATGCACAGATAACTTCAAACCACAAAGAAATGGTTGATGTGTTGTTTCAGCTTTTGGCAGCTGCGTGTGTGCAGCTCACAGCTCCAGAATACAAACCGGCACTTCACAGTATCCAAGTGGACAGTTCAGCATCCTCTTACACTCAGAGTCTTTTCACTGTTTGGCACATAAGAGAAGAAAGACAGTAAAAAGGCAAACATCTTTACCTGAGAGTGGAAGTTGACCATGGTTGTCGTCTCTATGTCCTTCTTCCCGAGCACCTCCATCTTCACTGGGGCGTTGGGAAACTTGTAGGAGAAGTAGTCCAGGAAGTCTGGGAGGTAGGATGCTGCTCCATGGATGATTCCCATCACAAAACACGCAGCCTGGGCCTCGTCCTCGCTGAACGACAGGGTCACAAACTCCTGGGCGAAACGCTGCATCTCAGCCGGGGACAGAGAGGAGAGCTGCTCGCTGTAAGCGTGAGCCACAGACGCTCCTCCATTGGCCTGCTGTTCGATGTGGATCAGGTGCCCAAACTCCAGGCCGGAAAGTCCTGGCGCCGGGGTGCAGTGGAGCGGGGAGCTGTAGCCGAGCCTGTCCCTGACCATGGAGGAGATGGAGGCAGAGGTAGCGGATGCTGGATCCTGGTGGTGTTGTTGTGGTGCTGTGTTGGAGTGGAGTAAATTGCTGTTGTTGATGCTGTTATTGTTCCCGTTAATTCGACTGAGGAACTCCGGCAGAGCCAGGGACACTCCCGAGCACACCGTCTGGCATGAGCGATGGTACATTTTGGGTCGGCTGTGCCTCTCCTTCACCCGCTCGCCATCTTTGTGCTTCTTTTTCTTCTTCTTCTTGAGTTTCTTGAGCAGGAGGTCTTCCTCTGAACCAGCTTTGGGCTTCTCTGAAGACTCTGAGATGGAGGGAAAGACATTTTTATAGAGTGAGTACAAATGTTCTGCTTCATTTGAGGCCTGTAACATATACGTGAAATGTGGACTTCAAGTAACACATTTAAATACTCAGAATTTTGAAAAAACGTCAGTGCAAAAGTCTTAGCGTTATTTATTTAATTAGGTAATGATAATAGTACATTATGTACAGTAAGTGTTTGTAATTTGCATCAAGATTACATGTATGACATTTTCCCTCTAAAAATAGTTAATTCAATTTTGAGATAAATTGTTATGAATTTAGACATTTTAACAATATTCAACTAATCTGCTCTGCTTTAACTTGATTTGTAACACTGCATGAGTGACTTATGCAAAGTTATCTCAGTATATAAACCATGACACTTTATCCAGAAGAAAAAAATATATATACTGAAGACAAAGTTCTCCCAAAAAATAATAATAAAAAACAAAACAAACAAACACATTTTATCCCAGTGGACCAATGTTATATCTCACCCCTACCTTTCTGTGGTGAAATCACCTCCCCGTTTTCTCTTGCGATGTCATGTACAGGTGGCAACGTGTGATTTTTCCACTCCTTATTCTTCTCCTTTTTCTTCTCCCTGTCTTTCTCCTTCACACGGTGGTCTGAGGGGAGCAGGAGAGGAGACACAGCGAGGTGAACCGCTGCTACATCCACGCTGAGCAGCATTTAACTGACGAACAAACACTTCCACGTGTGTGTGTGAATATATATATATATATATATCACCATCTGGGCCTAATAAATACTGGGGCCTGTGGTAGTGAAAATTATGTAATAATCCAATAAATCATTTTATCACAGTGTTGCTTCAGCTACAGTGTTTAATGTGCCCGTGAAGTGTTTAAACAGAGTGCAGTGGTGAGCAGGCTGCCCGTGTTGTCCTACCTCTCTGTAGCATTTTCATGTCGCCGTTCTCGGTCTTTGTATGGCAGCTAGCTGGGCTCACTCTCTCCACACCAGCGGCGGAGCTCCGCTGCGCTTCGCTGCTTTTCTCCTTCTCCTTGTGGCGCTTCTCTTTAGCCTTTTTCACTTTGGGCGGCGAGGCGAGGAAGTTGCTGATTTTGAAGATCTTCCGAGCGGGAGTAGCTGGCACCGCGGCGGCGGTGGAGTGGCTCGCCTTGGCCGGGCCGAAACTCCATTTCGCTGGGCTCCCACAACTCTGCTTCCCGTTGTGTTTTTCCCCTGCGCACACCTCTCCGTTCAGTTTCCTGTGCTTCAGGCCCTTCTCCTCCACCCGGACCTTCTTAGGGGGCGGTGGGTAAATGTCGCTGGAAGACTGCGGTCGGCTCTCCGGTGGCCGTTTAGCTATCAGGGGTTTAGGGGAATTTGTTTTGCTGTTTGCTGCGAAATGCATGGAGTCCACGGCCTCGGCCATCTTGGAAGTTTCTATTTTTTACGGTCAGACGTAACTGGTGCGTGAGAGCCAGGCAGGGGGCGGGGCTTCGAGGGTTACGTAAGACGCACGTAGGAGGGAGGGCAGCAGACAGGATTGTTTACAGCCAGCAGGACTGTAGTGCTCACCGTGCAGGTGTGCTGACTGCAACACCACCAGGAACACTGTAGAGTCAGATCAGTAGTCAAAATTATTATAATGATTATTTAACTCATAATATGACGATTTATCATGTCTAAATTATATCTATAATTTAATCTTCCTTTCCCATGTTTATATCTTTTTATCGAGACACTTTGTATTTCACTATTTATCTCTTAATTTACTTTTAATCTCATAGTTTCGTTCAGGTGTGGGCCTTTGTACCGCACACTGAGTTTGGTTTCATTTAGGTTAGAAAAGACGTTTAACTCTAAATTTTAATTTAATCTCTCATAATGATGTCTTTTTATTTCATAATGTTGACTTTTTGTTTCGTGATTCAGACTTTTTATGTCACAATTAACTTTTAAATTCAGTCTCATTACTATGATGATTCACCGTGGGAATATTTTTTTTTAACATCAAGCTTAGTTTTCATCTTTTTTCTTTCTTCAAATGGGAAATGGGCTTTCATAAGTTTTTGTGATAATGGTGTGATGGTTAATGTTTAATGTTTGTTTATTTGGACATGTTAAAAGACAAAATAAGACAACAATAATAATAATAATAATTTAAAAAAGCAAACAAGCTTTGAAAGCATCAGGCATACAGCAAAATCACTAAAGCCCACCAGAGGAAAGCAAACAAACAAAACTGTTAAACTGCTGCACAAAAGTAATGTTATTTACTGCCATACAGACAGGTCTCAATTTTAAAATATGCATAATTTTGTTATAGGCTTTTTTTTAATGTCTGGAAGTTCCTCATGCATATAGTAGAATTTAGTTTTATACTATTCCAAACTAATTGAGTTATCTATAAGATGCACAGTGTTCGTCAGGATATATTTTCCAATTTCTAAATGTGTCAACACATTAAATATAGTATAGAACATTATAGTCATAATACACTTAAATTCCAAGTGCACAGAATGATTCTGTACTCTTAAGTATTTCTTAAACATTCCACTAGGTGGCAGTATAGTGATGGAAATACATCAAGTTGTCTTTTTGTCTGTGGAAATGATCACTTCCACTGATCCTTACAGATGTTGGGAGGTGTCATTTGAAAATGTGCTCATCTCTGTTGCACAACAACACGTTGTTAGTCACTTCTTTTCTTGCTTCCAGGATCTAAGTATTATTATTGATTTAATGTCAACATTAAGTAATTAAATACAATGTCTAAATGCTTTCTTTCATAACAAACTTGTACTGGATGAAAGCTATCTTGTTATGACAGAAAACAGAAACTAATTCTTCAACGATGTGGTAAGTTGCATTTGTCTCAACCGCCTCCGTTAAATGCTCCTCTGCTCACGTCCGCATCCATTTATACTCTCCTCTGGTCCGTATCTGCAGCCACTAAAGTCTTAATCTGCCCGTGGAGATTGGAAAGTTAGCGTACACATTGTTCATCAGCGTTGACATTGGCTTACTTTAAAATGAGATTTGTTTATTACTTTTGACCCAAATTGTTCATTGGGTGAATGTGACACTTAAACAGTTGCCATAGAGAAGAAGACTCAGTTTATCGCAGGTATTTTTAGATCCAGGAACACGAGGCAGTTCATTGAGAGTAATCCTTCACGGCACCTTCAGCAGTGGTGGAAAGTTTGTGCCCAAGCATCTGAGGTATTTGTACTTCATTTTACACAATTCTGACACAGGTGTGGCACTTTTTACTCCACTGTATTTATCTGACAGCTATAGTTACTTTCCAGAAACAAAAAAATAAAAACAAAAAAGGTCTTGTAATATTATATGCAAAGATTATAATCAAAGATTTACCAATACAAACTAAGAAATATTATTTGTTACCATAACCGAATGAACAAGCTGTTCTCAGTAGAAAAGAAGAAGGTCCCCAGAACACTGTTTGAAGCTAGAAAGTTGGCAGGGTCCGCCACATATAAACAAAGTAAAACAAAATAAAACCATAAAACTCTTTAAAGGTCAGTTTGTTTATTCAGTCGTGAAACCAAGAGAAACAAAACTACACAGTGCACATTTAATCTAACAGGAAATAAGACTATTCGAATGTGCTCCACCTTGATCAGCACATTACCGCATCGTTAATGCATCTGGTGATATTACATTTAATATCATAACAATCAGGACAGGACACTCAGGGGCTAACTACTCTGCATTCAGTTATTTTACTTTTGTACAATTTGTGAGTAAAACCTATGTAGTTTTGTTAGAGTAACATTTTCAGTGCAGGACTACAATAAGAAATCAAGTATTTTTACGGTCTTACTGTTACTTTTACTCAACCAAATGATCTAAATTTACTCGTCCACTAATGAGCTTCAGTATTCTGGATAAGAAAACAAGTCATCATTCTGACTTAAGCTGTCTGAAGTCTCCTCTAAATATTGATGTAGATTTGGTACTTGTGTTTCTGTGATGCACTCAGTCACACCATTGTGTGCAGTTATACATCTTGTCCACCCACACGGTTTCTATTCACCACAGAAAGGAAATAAGAGTCTTTATAGTTACATTTAAATATACCTTAAAAATCTGAAATATTCTCTCTTGTATTCCAAAAAAAGTACTTATTTCTCGTGCACATCAGGGCCTCAAGAATGTGCACTTTACCTTTCCGAGTCCACTCCCGCTGGGCAGAAGGCGACAGCAGGAGGAGAGAGATTCTTAAATATAAATTTTAAACAATGTCTTAATAAAGTCCAGGCTTTTGGACCAGAAGCAAATTGACCAGACGTTATCTGGTGTTGGCCCGCTGTAGGAAATCCAGCCCAGATGTGAGGGACACTCGGTTGTTTCCTCTTCGAGAGTCCCTATCAGTCAATTGACAGATGAAGAACCTCCTCACACATGGCAAAGGAATGTATCGGTTACTGCAGAATTAAGGACTTGGCAGTGACGGTTCATGCGAATATGAATATGGGTGCATGTGTAGGAGCGATACTTTTAATTTAAAACTGACACATACCGATCCACGTGATTAAAGCAGGTGTTGTATCATATAACTGCCTTGCTAAATGCATATATGTTCGTTTGTCCTTGTCAGTAGATTAATTCAGTCCAGGTAGGTTTATACCTTCAGGCAGGCAGGCTGAGTGTGGTATTACAAGAGGCTGGCGCTGCTCTGTGACAGCCGTTGGGTTAACTCCAGTCAGCTGGAAATGGGACACTTATGCACATAACAGACATGACCGACGACACAAGCTCCTCTGCCCAAAGTGGAGGGAGATGAAGTGGTCTGCCAGGAAGCCCCGGCAGCAACGCTGGACTGATGGTCAGATGTTTGTTCTAGTCTGAGTGGAAAAAACCACAGTGTTTACACAATCCAGGACAGAGAGTGGGCCAAGCCAGCTCACTGGGGGAATTCAAAACACTGTATCCCAAGAGGGCACCCTGAGGAGAAAAAAAAACCTGCTGTCCATAAATGGGTAAAGGCCAGGAGGAGTGAGGGTATTAACAGGAATAATCGAGATCCTGGCTGTGCTGTTGAGATCAGTCAGATTCACTTAGATTAACTCCTATCAAATGAATTGACGCTGTTAACCTCCAAGAACTGCAACAATTATTATTGTTCCTCGTGCAAGCCGCATGCATCAGGTTGGTTTGTTGTGGCTAAGCAGCGACTATGAGATTCATGCTTGGCTGTGCTGTAAAAGCTGTGACTGTGATAATAAATCGATACAGCCTGGTGTTCAGACAGAAGTCCTGAGAGAGTGTAAACATTTCTCTCACACTATTTCTCAGAGTAAGTGTTGAAGTGCCGAAGCGACTGTGAAAGGTGAAAGGACTCTTGGCTTTTATCCTGCCAACAGTTGTCAAATGTCAAATGAGCTCACAGCTGCAGGGGAGGACGGCTCCAACTTGCAATGTAAAGTCATACGTTACCACCTTCACATATACACAGATTAAAAGGCCTTGTTGAGACATGTTATAGCTTATCCCAATGCTTAAAAACCTTTTTTTTTTGCAAACTATAGCATTTGAAGTCATCACACTCATCCAAGTTTAACCTCTGGGCCTGTGACGTTCTGCATCGAGCCATTTACTTCGTCCTCTACACGTTTTTAATTTTTAACCTGGTGGTTCCCACACTCCTCTCGCTAAACAAATGGTTTCCTTTGTCATTATAAAAGGACAGCTGAGAAATCTCTCCAGCTTTGTGCAGTCAGAGCAAACGGCCAGCGTGAGAGAGACGGAACAAAAATGCACGAGGGTCACGTTTCATCGCAGTCGAAAAACAAGACAATTTCAGCGGACTAACAAGGATTGAAAATGGACAAATTTCTGAAACATCAAACGCTTGCATTGCATGCTATCACTCATATCTCATCTCCTGTGGTTGGACTGACATTTACACCCCCGGGTCTGAGAAACTAAAGCCTCATTATCTAAACTCCCTGCCAAGCAGATGCCTCATTTAGTTCATGTGACTGTATTTCCTCTCTTCCTTTTTTTCTGACTATACGTAGACACACAGAACCAAAATCGTACATGGACGGACAGTCCGCACACTGTGAGCTTAGCTTCTCCACCCAGATGTTGGCTCACCAATTCTGAGCACTTGTTGAGGATTAGTACTGTCTGAATAAAGTCAATAGCACTTGATAAGTTTGAATCAAGTGGGCCTCTTGGATAAATCTAACATTCCTCACTGTCATTTCTCAGGAGCTAAACCCAACCAAACAGCTCATAGTGAAAGATACAGATAAATTATGTCCTTACAGATGTGAGTGACAAACTTTGGCTTTGGCCCATCAGCAAATAAAATGCTTGAAATGCATTTTTTGACCTGTCGCATATGTCACTCATATGTTTGTAAAGAGGCTGACAGGAAGCGTGGGATGCGTCTGCCAAAGCAACTGTCACACACATGTATATGCAAGGCCGAGATACTACATCATGCAGTGACAATGCATTACGAATGGTCTTCATTAAGTGATTACAATGAGGACACACTGGAATGTAATAATAGGATTACATTAAGACACGCGCTCTTGAAAGCTTTCACAGTTTGTCTTTCTTCCTTCTTCGGGATTGATTTTGAGCTGTTACGGCTAATTCTGTTTATGTTACAAAGTAGAAATATTTTAACATCTGCTCACGCTTCAAGCTTATCATCCACAATCTCACAGAGACCATCTACTGGGAAGTACATCCACATAATCCCCCTCTCACCCTCACTGTTTGTCTTTCACCTGTTTTCCTCTCTGAGCTTCTCGCTCCTCATTTCTCTCACAGACTCACTTTCCACTGAGCAGCTCCATCAGTTCTCCCTCCCTTCCTCTTCTCCCTCCCACCTTACCTCCTCCTCTCACTGTCACTGCGCTTCTCGGACTGAGGTGGGTCTTTTTAACACTCTCTCCCAACTCTCCTTTTACTCTTTACTCGGGACGTGATGAGGTTAACAGCACTGTGCATCTGTGGGACCCTGCTGGCCTTCACGAGTCTCTCTTGGACCACGGTGGACTCTGATGAAGGCGACCTCCTGGAGTACGATGGATTTGGGCCCTGCGCCGCAACTCTGAGAGCTGAGGGGCCGTGCAGACATGGGCAGGATGAGACTACGTGCCCCTACCTATTCAGTATGCCGCCGCTGACTGTCTATTTGCCAAAGCAGCTCAGTGAGCTGGAGAAGATCGTAGAGGATCTGCAGAAGCTAAAGGACAATGTGGATGAGCTGCGGAGGATGTGCGCAGACTGTACAGTAAGCCAAACTGAGAGAGAGTGTGGAAGGCAGAGCGAAAGAGAGCATGAAAAGCTGAATGAGAAAGGTACGGAAAGACGCAAGGATGAGAGGAACTCACCGAACGAGAGAAATCCTGAGAGATTAAAAGAATTCAGACAGGAGTGTGGGACAGACAGGCTTAAACCAGGAAAGTCTATGAAAGGAGATGGTGACACTGACTCCAGAAAAAGAACAACTTTGGAAGAGAAAGGGAGAAAGAGGTGGGAAACAGAAAGAGAGAGCAATAAAGGGGTCATAAAAGAAAATGAGGATGAAGAAACCCGAAAAGCAGTTGCAGAAAATGATGGAAAAACTCAGAGAGAGGGGGCAAAAGGAAAGGATGAATTAGGGCAGGCAAAGGTGCCAACTGCTGGTGGAAATGAAAGAATAGTGGATATTGTCAGAGAAAAGGTTGTTGAAAGAAATAACAAAGAGAGAGAGACAGACAGGAATGAAGAAAAGGGTGGAAGAGGGATTTCAAAGGGAGATCAAGAGGATATGTTGGAGAGCGGAAAAGAGAGGAGGATTACAACTAATATAAAAAATAAGGAGAAAAAAGAAGAAAGTGACCGTCACGTGTGGCGAGACAAAACAAAGGAAGCGGAGAGAAACACCCAAACAGAGGAAGACGGGGGCAGTGATGGAATAAAGATGTCTGTGGACCTTGGTGAGCATACAAATAAGGAGCAGGAGCAGAACAGGGAGGAGAGGAAAAAGGAAATGGAAAGGGGAATAAAAGTGGATCGAAATAATGAGAAACCGAAACAGACTGAGAGCATTGGGCGCGCAGAAAAAGAGAAGACTATAAAAGAGGGGGCGGTGGAGGAGGAGGAGGAGAGGGAGATCAAAACAGAAGTAGGGAAAACAGTCCAGAGTGTACAGAGAGACAGTGATGGAGAATTATCATCCAGCAAGCCAATCGAGAGGACAGACTTTGTTTCAATCAGGCCAACCCCTCACTTTACCATGACTGTAGCTCCGAGGCACGACTTCAAGGACTCAAACGAAGCTGAAACCTTTACGTCATCTCTTCCATCTCCTCCTGCGTCCAGCTCAACTTCACGTTTGCTCACAGGTGTTGATCAAGAGATGACAATAACTGCTGGCGGGCTAACAACTCAAAGCAAAGGCCTTGGAGCAGCTGGCAATTCTGAGCACCCGCGCTCTAATGCAGAGGCCGGTGTTCGGACCACAAGTAGGCCGGCAATAACAGCCACAGTCGGCACACTTGGTGGCCCCGTACAGCAGATAACCAGAGCCGCTAGTAGGGTCACTTCTACAACCAGCGCAAGACCTGGGGCAGGCCTCCAGGGGCGAGTTAGCTCAACTATGGTAACTGCAACCACCACGACTCCTCATCAGAATTTATACACAACTACATTCCCAGGAGTCGCAGGCCGCAGTCGTTGGACAGCCAAAAAGAACATCAGCTCAAACACTAAAACTGGAGTAAAACCTCTTCCAGGCCGTGGACCAAAGCCCGGTGAAAATCATAAACCAGCAATTAAGCCTGAAGTAGACCGAAGGCTTAAAAAACCTAAGAATGACCGTAAACCTGATCAAGCTCCTTTGCCTGACAAAAAGACAAAACATGACCAAAAGCAGAGGCCTTCTCACCAAAAACCTACAACGGACCAGAGATCTAATCCTGACAAAGGCCCAAAACGAGACCAAATTCCAAAACCGGACCAAAGACCTCCGACTGATAATTTACCAACTGATCAAAGTAGAAATAATATTCCAACACCTAAACTTGACCAAGAAGATACAACTGATCAAAACCAGTTACCGGTCCAGAGGCCTACATCACATCAGAGACCTGAAACTCTAAACAGAACTGGTTCTGACAAAGGCCCTCGAACTGACCAAGACCCTGAAATCCCAAGTAATAATCAAAACTCGAAAAAACCTCTTCATCCTCTGAAAACAGACAAGCTTGACCAGGAGCAAAAACCTCACAAAAAGACAAAAAGTGAAGAAAAAACTAACCCAGATCAAAGGTCAACAATAAACCAGTATGTTCCATCTGCTCAAGAGCCTGAACCTGAAAGAACTAAAACAGCTAGCTTCACGCCTAAACCAGAGCAAAATCCTGTAAGAGAAGTGTTTGAAAACCCTGGTGAAAATCCTTCACCTGACCCTAAATCTGTTCAGCACGAATCACCTGGACAAAAGCTTAAACCTGATCGTACCCAGATCAAACCCTCAGAGCAAAAGCCTAAACCCAACCAAACACCAAAAACTGAAGGAAAACAAAAACCTGATCAAAAGACAAAAATAAACCAATATGTCCCCTCTTATCACGAGTCTGATCCTGAAAGAGGTGAAACAGCTAGCTTCAAGCCAAAACCAGACCAAAATCCTGCAACAGAATTTGAAGAAACTTCCGAAATAAATCCAACGACGGAGCCTAAATCTGTCCAAGACTTATCACCTGGACAAAAGCTCACACCTGATCGTACCCAGATCAAACACTCTGATCAAAAGCCTAAACCCAACCACAAGCCAAAAGCTGAGGGAAAACAAAAAACAGATCAAAGGTCAACAATAAACCAATATGCACCATCTGTTCAAGAGCCAGATCCTGAAACAAGTGACACCGTGAGCCTCACGCCTAAACCTGACCGAAAACCTGTAACAGAACTGTTAGAAAACCCTGATGAAAGTCCTTCACCTGAGCCTAAATCTGTCCAAGACTCCTCATCTGGAAAAAAGCTTACACCTGATCGTACCCTGATCAAACCCTCTGATCAAAAGCCTAAAACTCACATAAAGCCAAAAACTGGAGAAAAACAAAAGCCTGATGAAAGGTCAACAATAAACCAATATGTCCCCTCTTATCAAGAGCCTGAACCTGACCGAAAACCTGTAACAGAACTGTTAGAAAACCCTGATGAAAGTCCTTCACCTGAGCCTAAATCTGTCCAAGACTCCTCATCTGGAAAAAAGCTTACACCTGATCGTACCCTTATCAATCCCTCTAATCAAAGGCCTAAACCCAACCAAATACCTTCCACAGAATTTGAGGAAAATTCTGAAATAAATCCAACAACGACAGAGCCTAAATCTGTCCAAGACTCCTCATCTGGAAAAAAGCTTACACCTGATCGTACCCTGATCAAACCCTCTGATCAAAAGCCTAAAACTCACATAAAGCCAAAAACTGGAGAAAAACAAAAGCCTGATGAAAGGTCAACAATAAACCAATATGTCCCCTCTTATCAAGAGCCTAAACCTGAAAGAACTGAAACAGCTAGCTTCACACCAAAACCCAAACAAAATCCAGGAACAGAATCATTAGAAAGTCCTGATACAAATCCTTCGCCTGAGCCTAACTCTGTCCAGGAGCCATTGCCAGGACAAAAGCTCACACCTGATCGTACCCAAAAACCTAAACCTGATCAAAAATCAAAATTAAACCAATATGTCCCATCTGTTCAAGAGCCTGATCCTGAAATAAGTGAAACAGTGAGCCTCAAACCTAAACCCAACCAAAAACCTGCAACTGAATTTGAGGAAAATTCATATATAAATCCTTCGCCTGATCCTAACTCTGTCCAAGACTCATCATCTGGAAAAAAGCTTACACCTGATCGTACTCTGATCAAACCCTCTGATCAGTTACCCAAACCCAAGCAAAATCCCAAAACTGAAAGAAAACAAAAACCTGATGAAAGGTCATCAATAAATCAATATGTCCCCTCTTATCAAGGGCCTGGATCCGAAAAAGGTGAAACAGCTAGCTTCACACCAAAACCCAAACAAAATCCTGAAACAGAATCATTTGAAAGTTCAGATCCTTCGCCTGAGCCTAACTCTGTCCAGGAGCCATCGCCAGGACAAAAGCTTACACCTGATCATACCCAGATCAAACCCTCTGATCAAAAGCCTAAACCTCACATAAAGCCAAAAACTGGAGAAAAACAAAAACCTGATCAAAAGTCAAAATTAAACCAATATGTCCCATCTGTTCAAGAGCCAGATCCTGAAAGAAGTGAAACAGCTAGAGTCACACCAAAACCCAAACAAAATCCTGGAACAGAATTATTAGAAAGATCAGAAATATTGACGTCGCCTGAGCCTGTCCAAGACTCATCATCTGGACAAAAGCGCCCACATGATCGTAACCTGATCAAACCCTCTGATCAAAAGCCTAAAAATCCCAAGACTGAAGAAAAACAAAAGCCAGATCAAAGGTCAACAGTAAAACAAACTGTCCCATCTGTTCAAGAGCCTGATCCTCAAAGAAGTGACACAGTTAGTCTCAAGCCTAAACCAGACCAAAATCCTGGAAGAGAATTTGTTGAAAATTCTGATAGAAATGCTTCGACTGAGCCTAATTCTGTCCAAGACTCATCACCGCGAGAAAAGCCTAAACCTGATCGTGCCTTGATCAAACCCAAACCTAGCCAGAAAACCCCTAAAATACACCAAAAGCCTAAACCTGGGCAACCACCTAAACTTAACCAAAAACATCCAGACCCTACAAAAGGCCAGAAGACTAAGCCACATGTGAAGCCTAAACCTAATCAAAGACCACAAACAAATCAAGAATTTAAAACACCTCAGCCTGACGAAATGCCCGACCTTAACCCCAAATCTGTGCCTGACGAAATCCCTGGAGCAGAATCCAACAAAACATCCAAACCCAGACCACCAACCAGACCCAGAGTGAGGCCAGGAGCAACATCTTTTCAAAGGCCAAAACCATCAGTGCAACTAAAGCCAAGTCCAGAGACCAAAACAGATCTAGATCCACCTCAAATCACCAGGACGACTACAGATAGCATCCAAAACTCTCAAACTGACATGCCACCTGCATCTGGCCATAAAAAACAGACTGCTGACGTGACTCATTCCCCAGGAGAGACAGAGTTCAGTCCCAGCAGGATGAAAACTATCACTCTGGGTCCAAAAACCTCCAACAGCCTGGAGACTGGACCCTTCCCTCGCCTTCACGCTCCCCCTGAAGGTTTCACAATGAGCCCAAACAGCAGGGTTACGTCTGATCTGAGGCCACAAACAGTCGGTCAACCACCATCGATCCCAATGACAACAAGACCAAACAAATTCATGCACGGGATCCTCCCAAGTGTTATCCCTAGCACCAGTCCAGGATCCACAAAGCCAAGTGAAGCTTCTGATAGTGTCTCCAGGATACAACCTAAGATACTTCACAATATGGAGGAAACAGCTCCCAGACAAACTCCAGATCCAGACAAAACGCTGATTGCGGTCCCTTCACCCAGTGCTAAAACTACCTCCACAACCAGCCCAGACTTCGGGTCAACCAGCCCTGCCACCTCTGGCCCGGAGCCTCTTGCACCTGAAGCTTCCACTCCCAGTGCACGTGAGCTGCGAGTGAAAATCAACCAGGTGGCGGCTTTCTTCAATAACAGCCTGAGTCCTAATGGAAGAGTGACAGACAGACAACCCATAGAGAGCCCAGAGGACAACGAGGGAGGCAGCAGGCCTGACAGGACAGACAGCAAACGACCAACATTACCATCTAAAGGCAAGAGATGCTATTTTCAACTATCACAGTGCTTAATCCAGGATATATCTCTGCATACATGCTCATAACTAATGTAAGAAACTTTCTGCAGGGATTACAGGGTTGTTGATAAAGCTTGCATCTAATTATATTACCATGTACGGCAGCAACACAATGAAATGTTTAAAAATTGTCTGCACAAAGTGGTAAAAACAAATTAACTTGAAAAAGGAAAGAGAGGAGGCATGTGCAACAACCAACCTCATAAAAATGTATTGCCTCTTGTTGACATTACATCACAATAATTAGGGAGAGAAAACTGTGAGGAACTGTTATGGATTAGTATTTCAGTTCTTATGACCGTATTACTCACTGAAAAAAGCCAAACTGGTATGACCTGGGCTGAAAGGATTTTAGGTGAAAGGACCATATGGTAGGCATCAATGATACTCGTACAAAACAGGACAAAAAGTTAGAATATAAACATAAACAACCTGAGGCAATCCAGACACAGCAAATTTGAGAAATGCGTCAAACAGGGAAGGACTATTTTATTAAAGTGGCTTAATCATTAACAAAGTCAACATGTTTTGACCACTAGGTCTTAATCAGGGCTTCATCCTGTTGTCTGAGATCATCGTCCTTCCACATGACACGGTTAATAAACAATGAAGGAGGAATTTGCACATGTGTGCAGATCGTGTGCCTGCATGAGTGTCGTGATCAGGGATTCAAACCACTGACTGTGAAGGAGACTAACAGCTTTGAAACATGCCTCAGAGGAGCGAGGCTTACAGTGAGTGAATCATTTGGCATCAAATCAATCTAATGAATACTCCAGTTTATCACTTTCAGAGTTCAGAATTCAACCAACAGGCACGGGTCAAGAGGACTTTCCCATTTGTTCATGACTTCAAACTGTAATTTTGTCTTTTAGTAGAGAAGTAGAAGACTGAAAAAAAACTCCTGCTAATTATTTCATTAAAATCTGGCTTACTTTATCTCTCACATCCAGTTCTGTTTTAAAGTGCTACATGTGCGTGTACAGAGGAGGACCACCTAGACAGACTTTAAAAGCACTTAATCTTTTATGGTGGAAAAGTAGTTTTGCACTGACCTGTTGCCATCTGACCTCATTTCATGGGAGCATGCCAGCTGCGAGATGATAATTTCACCTGCAAGAGGAGTTAAAGCAGGTCACGAGCACAAATGTGTTAATAACAACTCTGGATAACTTCCTCCTTGTCTGCAGGTACCTCGCTGAGGAGAGACTGCTCTGACTACCTGCTCAGGGGCGACACAAAGAGTGGGGTGTACCTGGTGACCCCTGACCTCCGCAGCAGGAGCTTCTCGGTCTTCTGTGACATGGAGCTGGATGGAGGAGGGTGGACGCTCCTGCAGCGCCGTCAGGACGGCAGCGTGAGCTTCAACCGCACCTGGGATGAGTACCGATCCGGCTTCGGGGAGCTGGACGGAGGGGAGTTCTGGCTGGGCAACAACATGATCCACGTGCTGACCCGGGACAGGGACATGATGCTGCGGGTGGAGCTGGAGGACTTCGACGGGGTGATGGAGTACGCAGAGTACGAGCAGTTCAAGGTGGCGAGCGAGCGGTGGCGCTACAGGCTGTCGGTGGACGGGTACTCAGGTACAGCAGGTGATGCTCTGCGCTTCAGCAAGAGTTATGACCACAACAACAGGGCCTTCACCACCCCGGACAGGGACCACGACCGCTACCCGTCCGGGAACTGCGGGGCCTACTACAGCTCCGGGTGGTGGTTCGATGCCTGCATGGCTGCAAACCTCAACGGGAGGTACTATGTGGGGAAGTACAAGGGGGTCCGGGACGGGATCTTCTGGGGGACGTGGCGTAACATATCCACAGAGTATTACCCCACCAATGACAGACAGTCCTTTAAAACTGTCAGGATGATGATCAGACCAAACGGCTTCAGACCGTGAGACTCTCTGCTGAGGCGTGTTGGACAACATAAACTTTAACCAGAAGCTCCTGAGATGCTCTTTACAGTTTAATGTTTTATCTACACACTTATCGTATCCGCTATTAAACACAATGCTGCCGCCTTGTGGTGTTTGATTCTGCAATACTTTATTATTTGTTTACAGGAGACAATGACAATAGCTGAGGATGTACATAGTTACAAAAGTTGTAGTGCGAATTACATAGTACTGTGTTTATAACCTTAATATGTTATATGATTTTTATTTTTTATTTTGAGAGTGTATTTTGTTTATGACGAGAGAGAGAGAGCCTCTTGTAAAGGATTATTTCTCATTGGATCTGACGGGTATGCAGCAACAGAGACTGATATATATTTTTTTTTTACTACAGTACTGGAAAGTCAGTTGATGGTTGATGAAAGTTGTTGGGATGTTTTGTAATTAAGTTTGATTTGTTAAGATGAATAAAATAAATGGAAAGAACTTTTTTTTTTTTAATGTTTGGTGCTCCTTCATTCTGAAAACAAAAGTACAAAAATAACAAATAAATTCAATAACAAGTAGATATCAACCCAGATTTTTAAGAAAAGAAAAACCTCAGTGCATCAGAGTCTGTTACGTAAAACTGATAATTCATGCAAACGGATTGAGACTCAAATTCCCGACAGCCTTTGCGGCGAGGACGACGTCAGCCGCCACTTGCTGACATAGGCCCTCTGATTGGACAAAACCAAAAGAGGGGTGGTGCTATGTTTACGCAAGACCACACATCCGGTTGGTCAAGTTAATTAGTGTGATGTAGACAAAGACCGGAAGTTAAATATTCTTCCTTCAACATAAAAGAACAAAAAAGGAGGGAGAAAAGGATTGTTGGTGTTGTTTCTATTTCCATCTGAGGGGGCTGGAGAAATGCACTATTAAAGCATATCATCAATCAATAGGGTGTCTTTAAAAGCCGGGGTTAGTCTGTCTGTACTGATTAAATGTTGCACAGTCTTACATTAATTTCTATTTAATGAAATTACTGCACAGCAAACCTTGGACCAGGGTGTAATCCAGCACACACACAGCACATAGCTGCGTAAGAGGGGGAGACATAGTCAGGCCAGGCAGCTTGTGTGTTGATTTGGAACCACATAATCTGATCATGGCAGTGCACTGAAGAAAATCATAACAAAGGCTGTAGAGGTTACCAAGGGATATGCATATTTTTTTTAAAACTACATAATTTATTGTGTCTTTAAAATGTAAATCTTTAAAAGCCCCCCCAAAAAAGTTATAAATTATACCATGCATTTTACCAAATTCACTTGTTTTATTATCCTAACTGCAGGTCACAATATTATTGTGGTGGTTTTCATAACTTATTACATGTTTTTTTCACATTGGACCAATCACTAATATCAAGACTGAAGGGTCCAATCTGTAGTTAATTTGTTGTAAACATAAATTTATTATAAGAATAAGAATGTCTCTGATGTGTTCATGGAGTTATAGTTAGCGCTTTTATTCTGAAAGGTCACACCGGAAGTGTTAGCAGTGTGCTAGCTGTACAACGCTACCTGATACCGCTGTGTCAGTCCATGTTGACAGAATGGCAGCGTGTTGAGTTCAGTGGTAGTTTGTGTTGTTAGTTACAGGTGATAGTAGAAGTGTGAGACCGGACAGGTGGATGAGCTGCGGTACCGGAAGCTGTTAGCGATGTTTTGGAGCTCAGCAGGTCAGCGGGGATGTGTCGGACTCCTCCGCTGCTGGTCCCTCACAGCCGGCACCAGGACACTCTCAACCCCCAAGTGTCCTCTGCATACCTCACGGCTCTTCTCCATCTCTGCTCCCTCCAAGTGTCCCACTCAGGAGGAGGTGAAGCCGCCTCTGAGGCAGTGGGCTCTGGAGGTGAGTCCCTTCAGCACCGTGCGGGCACAGCTGGGCTGCAGCATCTCCGTCCGCCCGCTGGACGTGCACGCCTTCCCGGAGGCTGACCGAGCCTTCGTCTCCGTCCACGGGACAGACACCGAGCCAGAGGTCGACCTGGACCACCTGCACGTCCGCTATGATGAGCAGAAGAAGGAGCTGCTCATCTCAGCCGAGAAGGTCCACAGCAGCGTGCTGATAGATCTGTCTGCACCTATAAAGAACAGTGAGTGTCTCCTGCTGATGAAATGACCCCTACATGTTTACACAACACCCAGGGGCCAAACTGAGCCTGACTTTGACTTTAATGGTGATTTAAAGTGTCATAATTTCTCTCCTCAGTTGGCAGGACCCTGTCTGTCTGCTGTCTCCTTAATAAACTCTGTTATCTTGCCAGATCTGTTCATCACGACTAGAGGGGAAGGCAACGTGCAGGTGAAGAACATGGACTGTGATGTCTGCAAGGTGCACACAGAGATGGGAAACTGTTTGCTGCACTCTGTCAAGGTGGGTGTAGCGTCAGGACAACTTAAAGGTTAAGTTCACCCAAAAATGATGATTTACTGATTGTGACTTTCAAGTCATACAATGACAACCAAAGCAGCCACAAAGCCAGATGTTGTGTCTTCAACTAGGCGAATCAGAATAGCTTGTCCAACTACATTTGTTCCAAGAATCCTCAAGTGTTGCATATTGGAGGCAGTATTGGCTAGTATGAGGGGGGAGGAATGTCTCAAAAACCACATCAGACACATGTTTTAATTTACAGCAGCAGAGGAAAGTTTTGCAACCAAAAAGGACTCGCTCAGGTTGAAATGTAACAACCCACTCGACTGCTGCAGAGTTAAAGATGTGTTCTGACTTCATCAAAAAGGATATATTAGTTGAATTAATGTGTCTCAGACGGACATTTGTCACCTCTGGTCCTCTCATTGTTGTTTGTCATATCTCAGGCGCACCGAGTTGAGGTCAAGTCCAGTGGAGGTGATGTTACAGGCTCAGGCACCATCCATGGGAATGTGGACATCAGCACATCTGGAGACAGCGTAAGGACACACTTACACTCAGCAGTCATTAGAGGGCAGCAGCAGCCTGAATACAAGCCTGATCTTGAACATGTTTACAAGTCATACATCACCAGTCATGTGCAGTGATTGGTTGTGTGTTCGCAGGCAGTGGACGTCAAGAAGCTCCAGGGCACCAAAATGAATGTTTCAACAGAACGTGGCCCTCTGAAGGTCAAAGCCATCTATGCTGAGTCCAGCTGCGTCTCCTCCTGCTCGGGCAGAGTAGAACTGGGGCATGTGCACGGTGAGCAAACAGCAGCATGTACTCCTCATGTCTACCAAAAGGGTCACTCTGTCCTCATCTATACTGTCTGTGTGGCTGTTAGTGCTGCAGCTAAACTCAAATGTAGGGCTGAGAAAAAAGGTAGAAGGTCCCAGAAATTGGAGAAAGTGAGATTTCAATTTGTTTTTTGATTGTAAAGAAATGCACACGACTCATTCAGCAACAGTGTCTTTGAAACTAGCCGTCAGGATTTCTGTAAGGTTTTGATGTCACAACTATATAATCCTCTCCCGCAGCTATGCCGATGGCAGAGGAGCTGCAGAAAACACTGAGTGGTGCCTGCTCAGGCCTGCGAGAGCTGATCAATCAGAGTAGGAGCTAAAACAGTGCATGCAGACAGAGAGTGAACAGAGGTGCTGCAGCAGTGGACAGTTTTTCTAGGACATTAAAACATAGAAACATTTCCCCGTGAACACCTCAACACAAAAGAATGAACTTAAAATAAACACAATATGGGGCCTTAAATGTTAGATAAAACATTTCCTATCCATCCATGTGCTGCACTCGAACCCACTTGAGCCTCCGTGGCCTGTGATAAACACTGATCGAAACTCTTTTTAGTCTTATTAATCTAATCTACAACCTGCAGCGAATAGGACACTGCTAAAATCTTCTAAATCTCTCATGCCGATGAGCCCTTGCTTTGTACAGCTGCATTGTAAACTTGGTTTGTAAAGCAGGGCTTTGGAACGTCAGGAATCCTGGGCTCTGATCCAAAAACAGTCATTACATTAGAGTGTAATGTGGTTGTAATTTATCACAGACTTTGTTCTTGTGATTGGTTTTCGGGGTAACTCTATATAAAAAAAAGGTTTTGATGTAAAAAAGACTTAATTCTCGGAAGTAAAGATTAGAGGACAAACAGCGATGTGATGTGAAGAAATGCGTCACCGGCTTACAATTTTAATTTCTTCCTGATACAGATGAGCTACACCATTATGGTACATGGAATTAATTATCCTGTTGACGCAAGAGATCTATGTTGTTATTGTTGATGCAGCCTGTGACGGAGGTGTCTCTACAGCCTGTAAAAGTGGAAATAGATGTGATTTAACAGGAGCTGAATATAATCTGACAGCTAGTTAAATTAATAATATCTGACCCTTTGCTTTTGTTGATTTAAAGGTAACGCGACTGTGAAGAACATGTCTGGAGATACAGTTGTTGGTAAGCAAGCTGACCCTGCGATTGCACAGTTAACCACGTATGGTATCTATCAGTGGCTGGTAAAAAACAACCTGAGGCTTTCTCTGCTTTTACAGACGGTTCAAACAATTTCCTGAAGGTTTCCTCTGACAGTGGAGGCATCGACGTCTACGTGGGTGACGGTGGCAGCGCCGAACTCCACAGTCAGGAAGGTAAACGTGAATATTCACCTCACGAATCAAAGTTTTTCTTCCTGTTCCATCACTGAATCACATTCTTCTTCTTTGTTTGTCCCTCATTCCTCTGTCGGACATAGGAGCGTTGTGTGTGCGTGTCCCCTCCTCGCTGAAAGCTGGGGTGGAGCTCTGTGGAGCGTCGGTGGATATCAGCCCAGAGGTTGTTCTGCAGGGAGTAGAAAACAACACAACTGAAGGCCAAACCACAGTTAGTGGTAAGCCATCTTTTTTTTTTGTTATTACAACACACTCTAGGGCACAGTTAATTGACTTCACACCCAACAATTAAATCAACACAGAATGTTCTGTTTCCTTTCTATAATTGTGTGTTTCTCTCAGGCTATATGAACGGAGAGTCTGCAGTGGACCGGTGGGTTAAAGCTCGGGCAGACAGAGGCTCAGTCAGACTGAAGACACAGAGCTGGTTTGAGTCCCTGAAGCTCGGGAGCTGATTTATGAGTGGAATGATTTCCATTCACAATGCTGAGACCAGATGTTTACTGTCGCTCCTCCAGATGGGATGAACCATTGATACACTGAAGCATTTCGAACTCTGTGCTCAGCATGTACTGTACTTTTCATAAGGAAATAATGTATTGTGTAAAGTATTTAACAAATACTCTGTACGTGTTAAAAATCACTGTACATACACTTGATCTGAAAAGCATGTCAATGCATCACTGAATGTTAATTAGTTGCAGTTTGCCTCTTGATATTTTTTACGTTCACTGTTTTGTTATTATATCTTCTGTATGGTATGTAAATACAATAAAAATATATGTCAGCCTTTGCCAAAAGCATGAAAAGTGCCTCGCTGAGTTTTTACCAAGAGGAAAGATCCATCTGACACAAACACCTCTGCCACAGAAGTTACAAATTCTGACTTTGTCTGTGGATGACCTGGTTCTAATTGATGAAAAAGCTAGTAATGAATTCATTTTAATCCAAGAACTAAATATTAACTGACGACACATTTTCCATAATCCTCTGCATGTTCCAGAAGAGCCTCATATTGCTGGCCAAAATAAGCAGCATAACTCTACGAGATATAAACTTGTTTCCACCAATGAGCCCCGATCTCAATGGCGCGTCTCCGTGGGTGTTCTTACAGTGTTAACATTTCAAAGCAAGTCCACACACGAACTTCAGTCAAAATAAAACCAGGTGAAATGCAATTAAAAAGTATTACATAAACAAGGGATGATCCAAGATTGTAAATAAACACTTTTAATTTAGAAGAGCATAAATTATTAGAGACACTGCATTTACAAACCAATATTAATCACAAAATATAGAAATTTAGAAACATTTACAATCAATTCTAACAAGCTTTTTACTTCCATGTGTATCAAAATATAATTTTTGTTCATTAAATTGACAGAAATGATGGTCACAGTCTCTACTAACTAGCTTCAGTTTGTTACGATTAATCCTAAAGAAACCAGGCTGACCTCTGCACTCACAAAGTGCTTTTGTGTTATCGCTGTCACTCCTGATAATATAATAATTATCAGGATCATATAATTGTGTTGTATTTGTACAAGTGAAACATTATACAACAGTGAGGAAACAATTTTATTACTATAAACGGAGGATCCAAAAATGACCCAGAGGAAAACTGTTGCGCAAAAATTCTGACTTGACATCAGAAATGTTTATGCAACTAGCTAACATAGAGATACTGATCCGCTGGAGTCTAGCAGGGTCAATGACACAAGACATACTGCTGTCAGGAGCTGATGAAATATTACGTAAAGCATTGTATCAGAAACAGTGTTATATGTGAGCCTCTATTCAGGCAGGTGGAGTACAGAAAACAATGTGATTAATTCTTGTGAGGATGATCTCAGGTGTCTGAATCAAAATAGTCCAATGAAGATGTTCTAAATGTGTTCTGAAATGATGTCCCAAAAATGATGCTTGCTGTGATTGTGTGAGGTTAATCGTTAAATAAGATCTGTTTATATCCTCTATGTACTTGCTGCTCTTGTCGTCACTGTGGGCCTCTCCATCACTTCACATGTGTCATCAGTCTTGAAGGTTCTTGTGATGGGATGCACCATTTGGCCCATGTTGTACCCGAACCAGTACGGAGGGTCGTCATTGCTGTGCTCCCAGCACGCCACACGTGGTTTAAGCTTTAGGGCGGCCACCCTGAGGAAACAGAGACTGGTCATTAAAGTTATAATGCACGACTCTAACTTTGAGGCGTTCTACTATGTTTGTGTCTTACTTGGAAATGCCAATGCAGTAGGCCATCGTGATGGAACAGAGTGGAGGGCAGATCCTCTCCAAGTGTCGAAGAGTGCGATCCGTGAGGAGAACGCAGCCACTCACATCAAGTTCTCGCAGGTACTGAGCTCCACTTGTCAGGTAATGTATGGCCATATCTGTCATCTGAGGCAGAGTAGAAGAAAATGGTGTGTGTGTTTGTTTGTACTGTGTGTGTGTGTGTACCATGTGTGTACCATGTGTGTATACCTTGGGACATCCTGACATCCGCAGTGTGACCAGACCTCTGCAGTAAAAAGACAGGGCTCTGACGGCCGGGTCTGACAGAGCTCCACAGTGAGAAACGTCAACATGTTCAAGATCTCTCACAGTCTTGCACAACTTCTGCCCTCATGAGTAATATGGTAGAGTACAGAACAGTGAGTAAATTAGGAAACGAGGGAAAAGGAGAACCGTATCTACAATCACAATTCACATCAGTTAGTGGGCAGTAACAGAAACTAAAACAACAACCATGGAAATAATTGAGTCTGTTTTTCAGAATTGCTTTTCTAGGAAACATGGTACAACAGATCCTGTCAGCTGTTGATATGAGCTCTGGAAACAAAAGTCAACTTCAGTCCACAAAAAATTGTAAACAGTTCTATTAAGTGACACATCTGGCCATGTGTCAAAATTCTAGCAAGATTTGTACCTCTATGCCAATATCTGTGACGTGGGCACACTCTGCCAGAACTAACTTCTTCAAGTGAACTCTCTCGAGAGCCGCCAGCCCCTAAAAACAAAAACATCATGTTACAGACTTCACCACCAGGGAGAATTATTTTTTAATCGGGAATGTGTGAGGGTCAGAGCAAACATCCCAACGATACCTGATCCTGGATGTTGCAACCGCTGATGTCAAGAGAGGAGATAGAGCTGCCACTCAGCCACTCCAGACTCATGTCTGTCAGCCTCTCACAATAACTTAAGTCGAGATGGTACAGTTTACGCAACCTGATAAAAAGGTGCAGACACAAGAAATAAAATACTGCTGTGTGACACCTTTTAACAGACAGAAATGAGATAAGCCATGAAGTCAGGCTGTATACCTTTGTGCAATGCTTAGGACAGATATGTCAGTGATGTGGCTGCAGTGACTGACATTCAGCTCTCTCAGTTTGCTGGATGAGGAACCTTTAGTCAAGCACTGGATCCCCATGTCACTCACTCTGAAATAAACACAATGTCATGAAAAAGCACACAAATAAAAAATAAAACTACAGCATCAACACACACGCGCACACACTTTTCACAAAGCGAGATGTCCAGGTGTTGCAGGTTCTTGAGGGTGGCCACAGATTTGAGGCCGGCGTCGGTCATTCTGGGGCACTCTGCAGCGTGGAGTCTATGGAGTCCTGGTGAGCTGCTGCACAGGGCCGCCCAGCTGATGTCTGTTAGTTGGCTGTTACCTTAGGTGCAGTTACACGGAATAGAATTATGTCTATATTTTCATGTGTACGTGGACATGAGCTGTGCAAAATATAAAATGATCTCACCCTCTGTGCTAAAACTTTTCAGTTTGGCCACTTCAGCGATGGCTTTGATGGCCACGTCGGAAAGATGGGCAGCATCCAGGAGAGAAATGTCAGACAGGCAGCGACATCTGGCAATTAGTGCCTGGTAGAGAAGAGTAAGACTGAAAACGTTTCTCTGCTGCGAGGGGGTTAAGGGTGTGCAGACAGAGAAATATGCATGAGTTGACAAAGCAAATTCTTTTCTAATGAGTTCCTTAATTTCTTTGTTTTTGTTAAGCTTTCCAGAGCGGTGGTGTTGTTTATGTCAGACATCTGCGATGTTGTAGAAATGAACAAACTTACTGAAACACAGCTATCCGACAGCGTTGGCATGTCATCGATCACAATCTCTTTGAGTGAAGGACATCCTTCAGAAATGTACCTGAACCCATTTACTGTCATCTAAGAGGAGAGAGAAGGAGGAGGTAGAGGAAGAGGAGGAGGAGGAGGAGGAAGGAAAATATGTATGTACGTTGACTCATTCTCTTGGATGCCGTTTTACTTGCTCCTCATATTCTCAGGGCCCCATAAAGTGAAACCATACATCTGGAACCAAACTAATGCACATTCCCGGAGGAAGGTGCGTTTCATGTTGCGGAGCATGTGTGTTGTGTTATGGAGTGTGCACATGGTGAGTGGGAGGGCCAGAGCTGGTTGCATAAACCCAACCCTCCGCTTGGTCACAGCTGCCTTTTACTCTGGTCCTCCTTCAGATCTTCGCCCATTTGCTCTGAGTTCAAACAGTCACCAGTGAACAGCCAGGAACAAGTGGGGACACGTGGAAACAGCGAGGACTGACTGGATTAATCCAAGGTAGACTGCAGGCAACAAGCTGAAGCCAAGTGGAGTGACTATATACCAAAGTGAGAGGAGTATACCAACTGACCTGAGTGCACCCGGACAGGTTGAGGTGGAGGAGATTGCAGCAGCCCTTCCCCGTGGCCAGGTACATACATCCTTCATCTGTGAATCTGTAGCAGTAGGCCAGACTCAGGAACTGAAGGTTGAGGCAGTTCCTGTTTGACATTAAGAGTTTAAGTAGTTTATACAAGATGTGTTGTGTTTAAGCGTTTTGTAAATTATGATTGATTGTTTTGTTGTTATTCAACAAAGGAAAAGGTTCACATTTGATTGCAAACTCTGTAAGGAAATATAACTGTTTGAATTAAATGTACATATCTTCAAGTTCCTGCACCGAAAAATTTAGATTAACTCCAAAACTATACCACTACCCGTGAGAGAGAGAGCTAATGACTGAAAGCTGTTGAACCTGTAGATCTATCATCATTGTGATCACGCAGTATGGATGTTATGGTATGAGTCTCACATCTGTTTCTCTAAATCATCAAGTTGGCAGCTGCTTTCAGTTATGAAATACAATTCAGCTGTGGGCTGGACACTGGACAAACAGAAATGGAGATAGTGCTAGGAATTATGTGGCTGGAGGCCAGAAAACTTTTGTTCACTCTGGAGATTTGAGTGAGCTGCACCGTGACTCTAGTCACATGGTGGTTTCAACACAACTGGAGGTTTACCTGGACAGTTCTCTTAGAGTTTTGTTTGTTATAAGTGTGCAAGAGAGGTTCAAGTAGAGCAGGCAGGGACAGCCCTCGACAATCCTCTGAAGCATCAGATCCTGTTAAAAAAGCAGAGATTTAAATGTCACCTTAATTTCTCTCAGCGGGCCACCTGTCAGGGTATATGCAGTATAATGTCACAATAGTGCACTAGCAAAAATGTAACATACAAGTAAAATTGCGACGAGACACTAAACAAATGCAATGTTACTCATATCCGTGTTATTCTGCGAGTCTTACTGATGACGTCATATAGATAAACACACTGAGGGACACTTTCCCAGGTAAATTGTGAATCTTTGATAATCAATAATCTACCTGTCAACAAACTTTAGAGAATAGTCCGAAAAAATAAAGTGGCGCATGTGATCTAAATATTTAGGATTTTGCTTTCATCTGTCATTAGGCTTTGCAATGTTTTACTTACTGTAACATTGAAACACTCCGACACATTGAGATCCTGGAGGTTCCTACATTCACCTAATAAAACAGAATGAAGACAAAAGTTAAGAGCAGAGAAATGGCAGGTCAAATTATGCTGTCCATTTTGTAGATATTTTGCCATAATCATTATGTAATGTACATCGCGATATAATAAAGTAGTATATGACTTTATGTTAGGAACAAGTATCATAGTATTCTGGCTTCTTTCAATGCTGTATATACATTCCTGGATGGCTCCTGGCTCTTACATAATGTGCTACATCTCAACTCTTCCACAGCTTTGGCAGCAGCTGCGCTCCATCAACAATAATAACATTCACCTTTGACCTATTGCCTCTGTCTTCAAATCTATTTTTCTAAAGAATTTACCAAATTCCTGTTTTGATTACAGCTCGTCATATTATCAAGACACTCCCTGCAGGGCTCAGGATGCGCGTTACATCCTCACTCCTCTTAGCCTCCCTGCTCCTCCTCCTGCTCCCGTCCATCGAGATGAAAAAATCAGGGAGGGGCAGAGGCCTCAGAGGAGCAAGACACCAGCTCACACGAGACAGGTTTGGATTTGAACTTGGCTGTTATTTGTTCACACCATTTTTCACCTACCCTAATGACCATGTGTCGACTGTGACAAGCCATAAATTCAGTATTTGTATGTTTGAACACTTTCAGGGTAAGGGGTGCTGGGCGTCACAGCAGGTCGGGCCCCTCCGAGTGCTCAGAGTTGATAGAATCTCAAGAGGTCTTTGTAGACTGTCAGGACCGACGCCTCCGCTCCATTCCTGCCTCACAGACCTGGTCCAAGCAACCCAAGCACCTCCTTTTTGCCCGAAACCGGATCAAGGTCCTTCATGATGGGGCCTTCTTTGGGTATGAGAGTTTAACCACTCTGGACTTGCAGCAGAACCAGATCTCTTTAGTTGAGGAAGGGGCCTTCCAGGGCCTGAGACATCTTACAACACTGCTGTTACAGCACAACCAACTGGGAACACTTAGTGAAGAGGCCCTCATCCCCCTGCCGAACCTCAGCTATCTACGTCTATATGACAATCCTTGGAAATGTCTCTGCCCGCTGGACAGTCTCATACGCACCCTTCAGGTCCCGAGCAACCGTAACCTAGGAAATCATGCCAGGTGAGGGAATCCGCAATAAGACTTTGACTTAGTGTGATTTATTGCTCAGATTCCACAGGTGTACAAGTCAATACTGGTTCTCAGACAAGCAAACTTCAATTATCAAATTTGATTTCACTGTAAGTTAACAGTGCTTCTTCTTCTAGGTGTGCAGAGCCCATCAGGCTAAGAGGTTTGAAGATGAAACAGGTGGATCCCGAGTTACTCTGTAAGGAGACAGACCCCAACCCACAGACTGACGAACCAGGTCCTATACCCATTCCAATTCGCACCAAACCAGACATCACCACATCGTGCCATACCTACCATTTCCCACAGATGCGGATTGACTGCAGTAAACGAGGCAAGCTCACACATCAGCTCATATTTACCTAAATCACTATTAATCATTGCACCCTCTCTGTACTTCAGTGTATTTTCCTTTTGAATTCAGCACACATGGTTCAACAAGGAAGAATACCTTCACGTCAGAGAGCTCGTATGCTTTTAATTAAATGTTACTCAACTCATGACTAATCTTCCATTTCTCAAAATGATTTTCAGGGCTAGACATACAAAGAGACAAATCTGGTGTTTTTTTGTTTTTTTTAAATCTAATTTTATGTTGCTTGTTTCCTTCTGACTGATTCTATTACACCATCATTTGTCATCTAATAAACAACTTGGAAAGCATTGGCTACAGGGTTTGGGTAATATATCAGAATTAGCTGACTGCAAAACATAAATGTGCCTAAGAACAGAGTAGATCAAATAATGATGCTGCTACCATCTGTCTCCTACTGGCAGGAGGACTCGATTTCAGTATCAAATTCAAGTTACGGATCGGTACCATGCATACATTTGCTCTTTTGCTTAACAAATCTGGATAGTATAGATGAATCAACAAAAAAACTAATAATGAACATGTGAATGTGCAGTTTGATTTTTTGGTAGAAGTAAAACAATCAAATGTATTTGAGTAACTCCTCAATTAACCCTTTCCCCATGTTCAGGTCTGACTGAGGTGCCCACAGGTATTCCAGAGGAGGTTGTTCATCTCGATCTGTCCCAGAATTCAATCAGACATCTCAAAGCCAAAGATTTCCAAGGAGCGAGGAGCCTCAGAACCTTAAACTTCAGTAATAACAACATGGAGCAGTTTGACAAGGGTTTGTGTGCAACTATTACAGCATACCTATTAATCACAATCAGTGAATACTATGGCATGTGCTTCAGATTTCCTGTAATATCCAGGGTGAAAACCTACACAAAACAGAGTTGTGTTTTTTCCTTGGCTGATGGATAACATATGGAAAGGTTCAGAAAGTGTTATCCAACTGCTGCTGACTTCTGTTCAGCTGGCTTTCTGCCATCTTTGTATATACAGTGTTGGATGTATTTATAGTGGAGAAAGCTGAGACGGTTACAGGCATAAAGTGATCACTGTGCTGAAGTGATTCAGACACAAACTGAACACCAGCCTGCGCATTGCTATCAGAGTTTGATTACACCAATTGCTTTTTTAATTTCTTTGTTAATATTAACAGTCATAGGTGTGTCTTAAAATAAATACACAAGAAAGCAAAACAAAACAAAAAGATGCTATGGTCTACTCATGGCTTTGATTTTTCTCTGATAGGTTCCCTGTACGGGCTCCTACACCTTCGTGAGCTGGACCTGTCCAACAACAGCCTGCATTTCATCCAGTATGGGGTTCTTGAAGACCTGTACTTTCTATCAAAGCTAAAACTGGAAAGAAACCCCTGGGTGTGCGACTATAGGTGAGTTCTCCTGCTACAATGTTTACAATTTTTTTTTTTTTTGACAAACCCCCCAAAACCATTTAAAACTGAATGCATTTCCTCAGCATCCACTACATGGTGTACTGGCTGCGTCTGCACCCTGGGGTGAAATACTCTGGCCTGGTGTGTCGCTCCCCTCCTGAACATACTGGGGAGCGTGTGGAGGAGTATGTGCATTCCTACAACAGAGTGTGTCCAAAGGACAGGCAGCACAGCAGCAAAGATCAAGACCAAACAGACCCCGAGCTCTGGAACACACCGATGGAAGTGCAAGCGGAGCTGGAGGAGGAGGAGCTGGAACCGAGCCACTTGAGAGCACCGCAGAAATACCAGATCTTTAGGCTGTCCTGACTTGTGAAAATCTGACTTTAAAAGATTCGTTGTCTTCCCTTATTCCAACAAATTATAACACAGTCTGTATCAGATTAACAAGTTACACTTTTTAGTTTTGCTTTTATGTTTTGTCAGTTTTGTCTTTTTAATCAAAAAAAAAAAAAAAAACCTATAAAAGTTTGACTGTTTTTTGGCTAATTATTTCTGTAAGAACATCATCCGTAAGGGTGAAATCAACTGCAAAATAATGTGCAATACTTACTGATATATTTCAAGCTGGGCAGATTTAGTGATGTGCAGCCACGCAGGTTGAGATGGATCACAAACGGGCGATAGTTCTGCAAAATTTGCTTCATTGTGCCATCTGTTATCCAGTCTTTCTCCACTGAGACGTTGATCTAATGGGGACACAAATCTGTTTAAGATAAACACTACTTTAAATTAAATACAAGCAGCAATTTGTCAGTACAGACCTGACTCCATAATGGGCCTGACTGGATGACAGCTCTCCATGAACAACACACCTCAGCACAGTTTAGCCAATCTCGGAAATCTAAATACTTGAAGATCTGCAGAGAAAACAACCATATGACATAGTTGAACATTCAGAAAGGTGGAAACATTTGAATATACATTTTATGCATAATTCCATACTGGTTCGGTCATAAGGCGTATGTTGAAAGTAAGGTTGATACATTTTCTTAACCATTGATAAGTTTAAAAAAAATTAAAATAAAAATGTTGGTGGAACTTGTTTTACTGACATACATTTAGAAGTGAAAACTTAAATGGAAGCACACCATCATGTGAAATAAGAGATAGTAATCCACAGATCAAAGCAAAGAAACAACTTCCATACTGTTCACATGATCCACATTTGGTCTTATAAGTTTCAATCTCACATAACTATGCGCCACTTTAGAAATAGGTGGCCAGTGCCTAAGGGACAGGATTCACTGCCACTTTGCCAGGCAGTGTGATGTCAGTGTGTAAGCATCCTCTTTCTTTCTCCAAACATAGTCATGCTGATGTACTATTTATCAGGAGAGAGGTGTTGGACAGAAACACCAGTGCAAATAAAGCCAGAACTGCGCTGCCTTTGCCAACACATGTGAATCCAAAACAAACAGTGGTTCTCACTGGTAAGTGCAAGCGGAGGAGGATGTTTACAGGAATTTTTAGTATGTTTGTAAAGCATAGAGCCACTGGAATGAAAGTACAATTATATTTATATTCCTACAATTATATAAGAACTACAGAAATATCATAATTGACAAAAAACAAAGCACAGCAACAGATGTTGTGAGAGAGTGGTGCCATAAACAAAACCCTCTCTTTGGTCATGGGTCAGAGGTATACTTGAAAAAAAAAGAGCTGCAACAGACATTAATCAACTGGCCCCAAAGAGGCTGAAAGTATGTTAACAGTGGAGTCCACTTTAGAACAAGCCTTATGTAACCGATATGATCTCATCACTGACTGCTTAGAGAACAGAGAAGTGAAGTTGGTCTAGCTTTAAATCCAGGCCTATCATCATCTCTGTGTGGGAACTGATCAGGCTCATGAACTGTAAAAGAAAACATGAAGAAACTGGCTGAGTGTCATGTGAATGCTGCGTACCTTCAGCAAGAGGCTACTTGGGAGCGCTGACAGTCTGTCGGATTCCCCAGTCTGGAGGACTTTGTTGCCAATTTCAAATAAGCCCAGTTCCGACCTCTGCAGGAGTCAAACACAGAAACAGGAAATGTAGAACATTTCTGACTGTATTTTATTTTTTACTTGAATTACAAATAAAAGCGTACCTTAAAGTACTCTTTTGTCCTCTTTGAGTCCTTGGCAACAATATGCCATGCAGTTATGATGCGCTTAAGACGGCCAGCCTTTAGAATTCCTTCAAGCTTCTCAATGGCAGCTAAATTGACGAGAAATTTAAATCCAGTTTCAAACATGAATTTCTTAAGAACAGAACAAGTGCTCGTTATTTTAGCAGAGGATAACATGTGGGATAAATGATAATCATAACAATAACAATAACAATACCACTATTATGAACACAAAGTTATATTTTCCTCAATCTCATGACAAATTTAGTTTATAAAACTAAAGGCTCAGAGTTAAACAGTGGAAGGTGCTCGGGACAAAGTGAGTCACAGGCGTGGGTGTATACAGGGGGGAAGAAATGATACATATCCATAACCACACTGCGTGTTTTCTCTGGCTGTATACACGTGAGAGTCGCGGCTTGCAAAAACAGCCAGTGTGCGCTAGTTATATTAACGCTTCATGATTCAGAATGCAAGTAATCACCTACCAGCCTTTGCCTTCTTTTGCATTTCCACCCAGTTTGACCATCTGACGAGTGCAACCCTCTGCAATTTTGTTTCAAAATGCTTTTTTGTCAGATCCATCTTCAGAGCCAGCTCTACGGTGCCTCTCTTACTCTGCATGGTGAACCTCTTCCACTTCCTGTCTCCAACAGCAAACACAGCTCATCATTAATTCAGTGAAAGGGTACGAAGGCAGAATGTCAGTAACGTCCATTAACTTCATAAGACAGGAGTTAGCAACACTGAAATCATATAATCAGATCTCAATTTCTTTCTAATAATGATCTCTACTGAAGCAGGTTTGGACATTCAGACAGGACAGAGAGACAGAGACTACACTGACAGTACACAGGTGAAAGCTAACCTGTGAAATAGAATATCCTCATGAACTCAGCAGCATGTAAACAATGATCCAGGGGAAACGTTCAGGACTTTCAGTCACATGGCTCAAATTTCTGTTTAGAGTTACATCTGAATGAGGATCCATTTTAGAGGATTTAACTTTTTGCAACACACGTTGTGTTGAATCTGCCTCTTCCTATCAACCATGAACACTTTATATTCAAGATATGTGATTTTACAAAAGGACACAAAGAGGAAAGCAACACATTTTTTTAAGGTTTCATTTTCCAGATCACTCTGCTTCTCATGATATTGCAGCCCTGTAAGTGAAGGCTCCACTTGATTTTCACACAGCACCAGCTGTCTACAATCACCTAATTGCAATCAGTGTGGGCAGAATCTGAAAAGTTTCCTTGAATGTCTCTTATCATTCCTTGCCCTCAAACTTTCAAGGCAATGAAACGACAGATTGATTATTATCAAGGTTGCTACTTTTAATCAACAGTGTGCTGCTGCTGCTGCTGTGCTGAACTCACTGACATGATTCTTCCATCTGGGTGAGTAAAATATGAGTGTATTTCTGGATAAATCTAGTCATTGTTGCTTTTTTTCTTTTTTCTCTAACGTTCTTGTTTTCCAGGGTTTCTTGGCTTTGCACTCTGTTGTTATGGAGCTGCAATTGTTTTCCTCCTCAAAAAGGTAAGAACTTCTATTTCATTCCTGACCAATTCAACCATCATAATTAAATCTTATATCTATTTTTTCCCCCCTTGATAGGTTACAATATTGCACATGGCTACTCTCTTAATGATGATGGATACAGTAGCAATGCAGGTGTTTTTGGTATACAAACATCAAACCAGTTCAATTCTGAAGCGTCTTTAAACCAGGACTCATTTGATCCAAGCGACGAGATGAGACACGAAAGCTTTGTTTCTCTTCAGCAGGAACCAGTCCACCATGACTACAGTGAGGATGCTAGCTCTGTCACTAGCCTCAGTGATGGGATGGTGCAAAGCAAACCAGACTCGGAACATGAGCCAGACAAGTTTCCACTTATCCCCTCTGTTCTGAAATATGATCCTCAAAGTTCTGGTTCTCAACAGCCTTTTGGCCTTTTAGTGAAGAATTCACAACAGAAGGCTAAGGAGGGTGTAGCTTTCCCAACAATCAAAGATTTCAAACTGTTTATAGACAAAATGAAAAGCTCCTTTTTAATGCCAGGAAGTGACTTGAGAGGACACTTTCAAACTGCACAAGAAATTATGGTTGACAGGGGAGTGTTTGACACTGGCTATAAGTCTGATTCTGCAAAAGAAGGCACAGCCCATTATGACGGCAGTGAAAATGTCCAGAATAAACCTACGAATGCAGTGCTTGAACAAAGTGAACAGGGTGCCAACTACCAAATGCCAAGTGAAAGCCAATCTGTCGCCTATCCTGTCGACTCCACTGTCAGCATGGTTCCTACCAGTGTTTATGACAACCAAGACGCGGGTCCGCGCTCTGCTTTCTACCCACACCCTCTCTCTGCAGCCACAGAGCATGTTTCAAGTAATTACGGAAATTTCAACCATGATGGCTCATTCCTTGGACAAGATGGAAGCAACCATGGGACAGCATCTTCTGCCAGCCCTCCAATGAGACCATCTAAATATTTCAGCCTGGTTTCTCCACCTCTAACTTATGAGAAAAATATCCAAGAACCAACATATACATTTCACAGAAAAGACTCTTTAACAGGGTATCAGCAGAAACCATCTGGTGGCTTTGAACTTGGTGAGGAGCAAGGAGGAGGGACTCCAACCAGTTTCCTGTCTGCACCAGAGCCCCCATCTTTGGCTTCTTATGGCAAAAGTATATATGTCAATGCACGACGTGGTCAACACGACATCCCAAAATATGGACCAAAACACAGAGAGAGACCAGCCCCATCATTTCAGCCGAATCAACCCACTGATGGCATGAAATCAAATGATATAAACTACACTCCTATCTCCCACCTCCCTGTAACTAGTGGTTCTGCTTCTTCAAGCTCTGCTAACCTTGCACCACAGAGTGGAGGTGGTCATGTGGGTGTTCAAACAAGCAGCCCACATGATAAGAATCAAGCTTTCAAACAAAAGCAGCCCATCGGGTCCCACCAAGTGTTTACTGTGAAACCTCCCAGCTCATATTATGGCTCAAGCACAAATGACAGCTATCTGGGAGACCAAAATGTCGGTGTTACTCCTCCTTCCATCCTAACTGAGGGAACTCAGGAGAGAGAAGAGCCATCAGATCCCTCTGTGCAGGATCTAGTCATTCAGGGTCCAAAACAACTTACTGAGAATAGCCTGATTCCAATTTCTGATGGCTTGGATTCAACCCAGAGAGGGCTTTTCTCTGCAGGCAGAGTTGATTATACAAGTCTCAACTCTCTAACTAATTTAACGCCAACGTCTATATCAGAGACAGTCTTTTCAAGACTAGTTGGAAACAAAGTCATGTCCAGAAACTTTGGAATCAAAAATAGAATTTCAGATAGGTTTCCAACTCTTGATATACATAGGGCAAGAAATGCCTTGAGCTCAATGTTTACCCCGAGGAGAAGAGAAATGCCTCTAAATGGTGGTTATGTAGGTGCAATGGCAACCAGACCTGGCCTTCAGCAGACATTCATACAACCAACCAAGTTGCAGAGGCGCCCCGCCAATGTGAATAAAGAGCCATGGTCCACGGTCTACCGCCCTCCTAAACCGCTGTCTGCGTCCAAAGTCTCTGGCTTTCCTGTGAGCGGTGCCGTTTGGTGGAATGGTGGCAACACGAAAATGCTTCTCCCTCAAACACAATTTGTAAAATCATATGTGGTGAAGTCCAGAAACAGCTACACAAGGAGCAAGGCAGCTATATCAAAGACTCATTATGCACCATATCAGCTAGATGAAGGCAAAACTGGAAAACCCCAATGGAAACCTTTCCAGAGGCAACATAAATACATGAACGCTGCGTCCCACAATGCAAAAGGATTTGAAGACTAAAAGAGCATCATCACAGGAAAAATGGTATGGGGGGGAAAAAAAACTCAAGTGTTTTGCTCATGAACTAATGTGTGCTAATGATTTTATTAGAATTATAACTAACAACACTTACATTTTCTCATTCAGTTCTTAGTGTATGCTTCATTTATCTGATTGGGATCCTGAATATACAGATCCAAGAGGTTAATGGCTACTTTTTTAGATCTAAAAGTCACACTGCAGCTGACCTGCCCTGAAGCAGAGCTACAGCTTGAAACTTTAGAAATGAAACAGCTAAACATTTTTAATTTGTTCTCATACTGTGCTCTTAAATTTGGGGGGTTGTTGTCTTTGCTATTCTTATTCTTGGTGTAATTGCTGACAGTTTTTGTATATTTGGGTTATTTTTATATTGTGATTACTTAATTCTCTTACAAATGAAGTGAAGTTGGAAATGCATTAATTGCTTTTGTTTTCAACAGGATCTGTTGCCATCTTCCACTTGGAGGAAAATCAGATTTCTGCAGTTCTTCAACCATCGAATTAGTTAAGTCCATTAAATATTTTAAACAGTCTTCTATCTCGTCATGATTCATGCATCACAATTTGAAAATCCTCGGAACTCTATGTAAAATGAAGAACAGTCTTTAGCTTATCTGGTTTAGCTTTTATTTAGTGCTCATAGGCTACACTTTCATTAAACAAGTCAAAAAGTACCATAGCTATCTAACTGGTGAATGTCTGGCTGTTCCTTCCTTCTCCCTCAAGAAATTCTTCACCAGTTTAAATCAAACCACATGTTAATCTTGACCCCTAATACTGCTGGCGTACCTGAAGCAAGAGCTTGTTAAGTGTTTCCTGTAACAGTAGTAGGCCTTCTCGAACAAACAAAAGGACTGCTAGAAAGGAGAACAGAATGGCAATTAAATTTTTTTTTAAAAAGCACTGAAATCAATTTCAATTTGAGTCTAAACAACCACAGACCACATAATTAAAATATACTGTACCACGATGTCATCTTTATCCATGTAGATGGTGTCCACAGGCTGATGTGTTTGAAATGTTGTAGTGAGCTGTTTTCCATCAGCAACAAACTTGAGCCTTAAAAAAAAGAATAAAGTTGGCATTAAAACAGTATGCAAAGCAAAACTGTATGATTTAAATAAGTTGCTCACAGAGTTGGAAAAATCTCATTTTAAATTGACCAATATCAAATGTTTTCTATCAAAATATTATCTTAAATTGGATTATGCTTGGAGCTGTAAATGGTACTGAGTGATGTGGACACTGGTGCTTAGGCTCCCTGAAGGTATTGCCTCTGAAAGTCACTTTAAGTATCATGGTAAAGGTCTGGAAAATCTTTGAATCTCCCTGGAGAATACTTCATTAATGGCTCATTAAAGGGGCAATTAAAAAACTGTGAGTGAATGGGGAGAACATGATTCAATTGGAAATGCAATATGATATAAATACTTAACTTTTTTTCTGTTTGTTTTAGTTTGTATTACACAAGCATTCCCTCTCAGGGACTTACATTCTGGGCTCAAAAATGGAATGTAAAAGGGGGAAAAATAGATTTTCTTTGGCTCATCACTGCTGTACTTGGTAGCACTCCACGACTTTCACCCTCAGCAGTAAACTAAAACTTGAGAAAGTGAGCCCCCAAGTGTTCATCTCAAGGAAATCTCACAGGAAAGCAGCTCTACCTACCAGTCAACATCCTGAAGGCTGCCGTGTCCCTGGAAGGCGTTTTTCAGAAACTGTATGGGGTCACTGGGACATGACAGGCATGAGGCTGTCAGTAAGGCCTGTTGTCAAAGAAAGTGAAATAAAGAGGTTATCTTTTCACATTCAGAAAAAAAAATATTCTCGTGGTGATATAACAGTCAAAGTGAACTATAATGTGCATTAACTAAACTGCCCTGCGCGCATGTTCTTTGCAACGTTAAACGTGAGCTAGCTTAACTTCACACACATGACGTGACCAACACATTTCTACACAACATAACCTACCTTACATATTTGTGGCAGGGAGAATTTCAGCTGGCACTCGCTCAGAACAGACTTTGAGTTTGCTGCGGCCATGTCATGTCTGTCAGTGTTAAAAGTTATCGAGCTACAGAGCAATTAGCTGGAGTTTTAGCGTTTGTCAGATTTTGCTAGCTCCATTTCAAAGTTCTACGTTGCCATGGTAACAAGGGGACTGTAAAACTCGGCTGCTCACTTTAACGGTTGGACAACTAATGAGCTGCAGCGAGATTTAAACCATCTAACATAGTGTACAAAGTAAATTTTATGACGTATACGGCTTTTTAATTTAACATATTGTATGTGTTAACAGTTTAAAAACATTATTTAACTAAAAGCTAAGCTGCTTTCTTTGGCTAAACACTGCCCGCTCATCACCCAGAGAAAGATTTGATCGGCCACTCCGAGCTAAGTTGCCAGGTTGGGCGGTTTATTAGATTGACTTGCAATGACTTATAACTGACTGCTGTCAGCGTCAAACAGAATTTCGTGGTTTATAACTAAGCTGAAACATGTCCTATTAGTATTATTATATTAGTAGTATTATTATTATCATTATTGTTGTTGTAAGTCATCGTAGTAGTTGTAGTAAAAGTAGTACGAATCGTATTAGCTTGCGCCTCTTCGTAACGTTTAATGAGATATTTTCTAAAATACGAAACGTTATTTAGCCCTTTATTCTCACTAGGTGCCTATATATTTCAATGATACTTTTTCTGATAATATATATTCAGATATTTTATGATATATATTTTATAGTTCATATTTTTAGATAGGCTCTGATTGGTCTACTTATTTTCCTGTCCAATCTGGCAACAATGACCGTCCGGAACAACGGGACACAACATTGTTGACAACTGTGGCTTGTCAGCAAACTTCTCCAGTTTTCAGAACAATGAATCAGTCTCAGTTACTTTGGGTGGGCTTTGTGGTGGTTTCGATGAGTTGTCGTTAGTGCTAGCTAACTAAACATCTGAGTTAGTTAGCTGGTGATATAACCGATTTGACTCTCAACGATCCAGGGCATCTGTAGCTTAACGTTAGCTTGCTAGCAAAGCTTAGCTAAAGACAGAGCAGCAGCAGCATGGGGGATGGCAGTATCACTCCCAGGATCGGCAACATGAAGGCTTTGCTCGGAATAGTAGCCGGAGCTGGAGCCTCTTACGGGATATACAAACTAATCAGCGGGGGAAGCTTTAAGAGAATCAAGAAGAGTGTCACCAGTGAAAGCCCTGTTGTGAGGAGCAGTCAGCCCAGTGAGGTTACTCTACAGCGGGGCAGCCTGCTGGCAAAAGTGTCTGGACTGGATGTTGTCTGTCCCCGACCTGATGTTGCATCAGGTAAGAACCATAGAGCTCATTAAATACTCACAGTAACTACATCTAAAGATGTGTCATTGTCCCCAGCGAAGTGAATATCTGAAGATAATCCCTCAAAAAGTACCTTCTGCCATCCCCTAAACATGATCACATAATGAGCCTTAGATTCATTGAGTCAGTCCCCTCAAGTGCAAATACATATTATTAAATGTTGGTTAAATGACTTATTGTGACCTGTGCTCCACAGATGACATCATTCACCAGTCACCTGGCAACGTGGAGCCACAGCACTTGAAAATGCTGCTGTCGTGTCTGCAGACCAGCAGTAATCCTTCTGACAGATGTCGGATCCTGCTTACGTTGGGCAACGCAGCCGCCTTCACTGTGAATCAGGTATGACAAAACAAAACCTAATCTAAAAATCTCCGATTAGATTTCCTCTAAATCCCTTCATAACATCTCTTTTCAGCAATGTAATGTATTTTTTCTCTTTCTTTCCTCCAGAATCTGATACGAGAATTTGAAGGGATTCATATCATTGCTGGTTTCCTCTCTGATCCTGCGGCAGAAGTCAGAGTGCAGACTCTGACTGCTTTAAATAACCTGTGTATGAATATCCCAAACCAGGAACACATAAAGGTATGTTGCCGTACACTGCACAGCAAATGGCAGCATATCTGTTGATGCAGACGAGATCGTTTTTACTGCTGACTTAAACGTTCACCTTGTCTTGCAGGTTTATGTTCCACAAGTGTTGGAGCTGATCGAGATGTCCCCTGTGAATTCTGACCTTCAGCTCGGTGCTCTCAGGCTGCTGACCAACCTGTCAGTCACAGATACACATCAACACTTGCTGAAGGAATCTATTACACTTTTACTCTCTCTACTTGTCGTGAGCAATGAAGCATTACAGGTCTGTATCTTTTCAAGCTCCGCCTGGTTGATGTTCTGCACATCTTTCTAAAATCAACTGTCAAAAGCTGTAAAAGTTATTTTATTCTTATATCATTATTCTAATGTATAGGTACATTTGATACCAATTGTAGCTCTTGTTGGAAAACATGAGGCCAGTGGAGCTGTTGTTAATGCATCACAAATGAATTAAGCACTTTCAATATTTGTGTTACAGGTTCAGGCTGCAAAAGTCCTTGTGAATCTTTCATCTAATCCAGATATGATGGATGACATTGTTCAAGCTCAGGTAAGAACCAAGGGATGAAATGCAGTCTCTTTGAATCAGGTGTGCTGGGGTAAGGAATCTTCACAGGCGGCCCAGGACTTAAATGTTTTATGCTGTAACAAGATAAATAGTTTAGCAATGTAACTAGACAAGTTTCTTTTTATAAGAGTTTTGCAGTCTATCACAGTCACAACGGTCCAAGTCTCATTTATTATCCTCATTTTATTTAAACTTTTCTGCCTTTGCTGTAGGCACCAGCATCTGTTCTGCTGCTGTTTGACGCACGGACAGCCCCCGCTGTGCTTCTGCGGCTGCTGACGTTTGCAGGGAACTTAAAGTCCTGGAGGCCCTCTGCCCAGGTGGCTGATGAACTGAGACGGAAACAGGACTGCCTCTTCCGGGTCATGCTAGACGAGTCCTCTCAGCTCCACAGCAGACTGGTGCAGCTGCTCTCACACACCGATGCGGAGATTCAGGCCCAGGTGGCTCGCATCTTGACATAGGCCTCTCTCTCTGCACTCTTGATCCATGCACAGCTTTAGCTTCACTCACTTTTGCCAAAGCATCCTGTCACCCTCTCATTTAAATTATAAAACCGTTGACTTATAAAAGTCAGAGCTGCGTAGCCTCCTGTTGCTTACACTCCTACACTCTTTGTGTTCCCCAGAACAATATTATTACCACTCATCTATGCAGCTAAATTATCCATTTCGCCTCACCAGCCACTTCCCTGATTTCCAGTTTCTTACACTGCAAATAATTGATGAGCGATGAATGAGACGGAAGCAGGAAGAAGCCATTCATTCAGTAGAGTGTAGAAAGAGGTTGCCCTCTCTCTTTTGTTTGTTTTCCCTGCCAGCAATAGACTATTTTCCTTCAAAGATCCTCAGTGCCCTTCCTTCTGAGAGCTTCACCTGCTTTCTCTGAAGACGTATTCCAGGTGAAATATCTCAACCCAAACCCACTGCCAGACATTTTCTAGAGAATGTGTTGGAATGACCTGCGCAGCATGACCTACCCCGTCTGTGGTTCAGAGAGACACACGGATGGAGAGCCGAAGAGGTTTCTTGTGGCCGCGCACCTCTGCATGCCTTGGAGACACGAATGAATGGATGCACTGCAGCTCCAGTCCTCGCTAATGAGTCCACATGCAGGATCTAACGATCATGGTGTTTTTCCAATGAGAGCAAAATCTTTTTATCTGAGTATTTAATTTGAGAATAAGTGACTTTAGAAGATCGAGTGTGAAGTACAGGGTTGTTGGCATTGTGTTCTCTGACAATGTGAAATGTCAGGAAGACTGTGGAGTGGAAACACTGCACCCCCAGCGTTCAGAGAGGAGCTAGTTGAGGTGGGTTGGATGATAAACTTTGACTTTGACGGTGCTGCCTGCTTAAGAACAACAACAAAAAAGCCCAGCATTGATCCCAGACGTACTAATGGAGCTGCGTCTCTTTGCTCAGGAGACACCTGCAAATCCCCCCAGGAAGGATCTGGAGGAAGTTGCAGGGGAAAAGGATGTCTGGACTGCTTTTAATTGTTTCAGCTGCCATAAATATCATGCAGGTATGCAGCTTGAAAACAAACAGAGAAAGGGTTGCCCTTTAGACGGAGCAGAGTGTAATAGTAATAACAGTTATGATTAATTTTTATGCGTAAACTGGAGCTACAACAGCGATTGAATGTTAAATCTCTACCTTATTATGTTAAGTTATACACTCACTATAATGAGACAGGCTGAAAGTGACAGGCCCACATGTTGTCTAGCCGGAGGACTGGTGCTGCGGACCCATATGCTGACTTGTTAACAATATTTAAAGACAGGAAGATGGGTGTCTGCGCGTACCTCTAATTTGCATGAGAAGAAATGTGACGATTATCTCTGACTACGATTTTTCAATGCAAGGATTTTATGGCACGTCTGGGAGTAAAGAAATGCTGCACACTTTTTATGTTTTGGACTTTATGGAACCCAAATCCTAAATCTCTCTCAGGCAAAATGGTTTACCAGAACAGAATACAGCAGGAGGCTGATTTACCTGTGACCTAGATTATCATATTTATTTAAAGACGTTAGTTAGCATTTTGCCTTGAAAAAGAGAAATATGTTTGTTATGTCTATTTGAATGGTTCAATAAATACTCAGTGTGACATATTACAGCTATCCACATCCTTATTTCTCCTGGTTACTCAAATATATTCAACGAGCAACGTGCACTCACTTGTTTTAGCGAAAAGCTTTTGTGAGAAGGTCGTATTTACAACCTGCACACGTCATCTTCACAATGCTGCTGCTGCTACAGTAGTAACAAGAACACTGAACACCTTTCATTAGCTCTCAGGTGGTTAAATTACCGCTGCTTGTCTTTATATCTGTCAGTGGCCTTGAACAAAAAAAAAAAAATGCATCTCTGATTGTCTTCAGTCATGTGAACTCTCTGGGCCTCTCAGCTCATTTAGTATGACTCATCCTAACTGCTCTCAGAGTCAAACCTCGTGTAGAAGCAACGTTTAGTGAACAGAAGTTACAATGCACCACAGCACTGGATCAAACATGAAGGTATGAGACTTGACCTGACTTACTCAGGTTAAAGACCTTCATGTTCTCACCTGCGTTTGGCTGAATGCTAAAGGGATACACAGGTCATTGTCCTTTGAGTTTGAGACAGATTTAAAAAGGAATGGTGACATTCAGAGTAACAGAAGATTACATATCTTAGTTTGGGCAAACTGCTAAAAGCACTGGATCCTACATTTCCCATAATGCAACTCCATGAGCATTTCATTTGTGTGAATCCTATAGAGAGCTGCTGGGAGGACGTGTTTTTTAGGCTCAACCCTGAAGTTCTCATTGGGGATTTTTGATTCTTTTAGGAAATTAATTGAGCAGCAAAAATTCAGTTTTATGACGCACCATTTAATCTGCTACGTAGTCTTCACAGATGATCATCACCTTGATTTTTGAAGCGTTAATGGATTTGCCAGAAGTAAAACTATTTAAACAGACTTTAAAGAGCTCCCTTCAGAGCCACAAACATCATTAAACAATATCTATCTTCTTGTGATGAGTAAACGGACCCTTTAAAGGTGCAGAAAAAGACATTTTAATCAGAAGAGAAAGACGCTTAAGCAAACTAAATAAACAAACTCTTCATTTTCATGCCTGAATAAACAAACTGTTTTAATGGGTTTATATTTGGCGAGCCCTCCCAACTTTCTAGCTTCATACAGTGTTCTTGGACCTTATTTTCCCCTGAGAACAGCTTGTTTATTCACTTACAGAAAAATAAATATTTCTGAGTTTGTATTATTACCTCATTAAAATTATAAATACTGAAGTACTTCATTTAAATGTCTTCTCATGAACTACATAATGGCCCTTTAAGCACTTATCGTCCGCTTTGTGTTTCCACCTGTGTATATTTGTTTGTCTGTATGTTGGTTTGTCAGCAGGATTTAAAATAAAACCTCCAAACAAATTTCCACGAAACTTGGACAGAGGATGTTGTCTCAGCCCAGAACAGACCCTGTTAACCTTTTGTGTGAATCTGAATAAAGGAATTTCTCTCACTTTCACAAAATTGAAAGATTGGACATTTCTTTTGACAAGGCATGGACGTCGATAAAAAAAAAAAAACAAACATATTCAGGTGGCTGGTGTCTGTGAGTGAGAAGAATTTGATGTGGGCCTGGTGATCTTAAATTATGGTAAAGTAGATTAAAATGTAAACTGATACAAGATTATCGAGTTTGATTTTAGATTGAATTAAGGGGACTGTTGTGTCTTGGCGGAGGTATGCGCTCTACTGAGTGCCATTTGTCTGGTATTAATTGTTAAAATGATTTTTTTTTTTTTAAATAGACATAAACAGCCTGAATTTGATCATATCAAGATATTTCTGACTTAGGTAATTTTTCCTCCTCATACAGAACTCCCTTTGAAAAATCGTGATTTTTGTGATGTGGGCTCAGATGATACATTCGGACAGCACCCTTTAAAAATGAGGCTGATTTAGCTCTGATGATGATGATGATGATGATGATGCGTTCAGGTCTTTGTCTCCTCCCTCCCTCCCTCCCTCCCTCCCTTCACTGGGCCTACACACATCCTCCTCCCCCCTCTGAACAAACGAGATGACCATCGCCGGATCGTCCTCGGCTCCATCACACTCTCACGGCGGAGCAGCGAGTGCAGGCAGGCGGTGCGGGCGACCCAGCGCACGGCTCCAGGGTGGTGGGGCCGAAAAACAATCCGGATTAGCCGCATCCGCTATGAACATCCAACCCCGCTAAGCAGAGAAATAATCGGAGCTGTCTTTTTTCCTCTCTCTCTCTCTCTCACCATTCACACCGCGTCGAGGATGAACGGGACTGCGGCGGCCACAGGATCGGCTTCCTGCCGATTCGCCCACTATTTTGTGGTGTGTGGGGTGGACACGGAGACGGGCCTGGAGCCGGACGATGGAGCAGGTAGACGATCTATGAGCACATCCACACACACACACAGACACAGGATGTGTTACATGTCATGCTTCATGTCAAACATCTCATGTGGTGTCGTGCTGTTTGTGTGTTTGTGTGTGTGTGTGTGTGTGTGACGTCCATTTGTATATGTTTTGATTGGACCCCACAAAGCCTTGTTGACAACAAAAAATCTGCGAGTACAGCCTGTTAAAACAGCCTAAACATGGCCTGTGATATTTAATTTCTAATATATGTCATTGATATTCACTGTTATATGATTCTAGGAGGATTTGTGTCATTTTAAACATGTGATACTGGTGAAAAACACAGCCAAACCTTTTGTTTGAGTGTGTAACACATAAAAAAAAAAAACACAAAATCCAAGAGAATGATAATTTTTCTTTTGATCTTGAAGCAATTTTATTGGATTCAAATGACATTTATGCTCCATCGCCTCTCTGCTATTGCCTTTTGTATCATCTCTGCTGTGTGGGGGGAGAAAAAAAAAAAAAGAAGAAAGAAAAGCACATCACAGCGCTCCTCGTTGTGTTTTGATCAGATTTCCACGACAGCTCTGAGAAAATATCTCCGTCTGTTTCTGCAAGTCATCCACTGCTACACCTGGACCAGGAGGGACAGGGTCGAGTGGATTGAGGACAAACAGCCGACTGTCCTGCCCCCAAATATATAAAAAGAAAAGAAAAGACAAAAAGGGCTGGATCACAGATGGAGCATCCAGACAGAACCGACACAGATTACACTTGTGCAGCAGTGATAATCTGTGAGGTTCAGCTCTCCCATCGTCTCTCTGCTCTTTGTTTTACCAAGCGAGGCACCTCTGTCCTTTTTTTTTTTTATTTACGAGAAGCCGAGGTGGTGGTTGGTGGTGGTGGTGGAGGGACGTGTGGGTGCTTTCTTGGTGTGGGTGCTTTGCTGTTGACACTCGGCTCAGCTGGGTGACGCCTGCACGTGTCCTGCTGAGCCTCGGCGTGAGGAGAAAAAGGACCGTGTTCAGGTGTTGCTCGTACCTCCAACGTCACTTCCAGACTCGAAACAATAGTCCCACCCTGTGTTCCCACAGAAGATGGCTGTCACCAAACATCCTCAGCCTTGCCTCCTCTTTTCTGTCAGATATCCCTCGAATGATATAAGATGAGCCCTGAGCTCTGCTGCAGATTATTCAGAGCAATAACTAACCATCAGGGACTCTGATATCTGGCTCCCCGCTGCGAGTGACGGTGCTGCCTGATAGTATATCTGAGCTCCAGCAATCTGCTTATGTAACAGTGGGTCACCCCCAGACACACTGCAGCACGGGGGGGGGGGCTCTGCTCCTTTCAAGGTATCTCTGTCACCATGCATGCATATTCTATAAGCTGCAGTCGAGCAAGGGGGTGTTTACTCCTCGAGCAGAGGAACGGGGGTGTTATGGATGTGTGAGGTCATACAGTATCTCTTTTTGTGTGTGTGTAATTAGTGAATGCCTGCAGAGAAACAATCTGCTCTTGTTGGCTTCTCAATAGACGCCACTGTGTTTTTTTTTTTTTCTGCAGCCTAATCAAATTTCACGTGACGTTGAGTGTTGGCACGCTGGACGGGCGCGATGACTGCCACAACAGGGGGGGGGTGACATCAGTGGAGGGCTGAACTCCCTGACCGCACATGTGTGAGCAGCTTGAGCAGCCTGATTCCAGAGATGTGTATGTTTTTGTCTTACTAACACACTCTCTCTGCTTGTTCCTCAGCCTGGTTTTTATTTTTAGGTGCTCAACACCCTTTAAGTCTTATTTTAAGCACACAAAACCCGGCTCCACGTCTCTGTCTCAGGGCTGAGATGAAAAGTTTTGTCATCTTCTCTTGTCATGAGACTCACCTTCAGTGAGGACGGACAAATCTGTAACGCAGAGACGGAGCGATTCAGACCGTTTGAGCCAAAAAGGAATAACTGCTCATCAGTCACTGCCGGCTGACATTTCACTGTCATTTTAATCTCTTCCCCCTCTTTATATCTGTCCACATCTACTCATGTAGTGATGTGATGAATGGGACTGTAGGGGTAATGCACTTGGTGAGTATGACAGATGTCTGTCTTTATGGCTGCTCAATCGTCCCTGATTAACTGAGCCTGTTTTTAGGGATGGGGGACCATTCAGGGCCATACGTCTGCTGTGATAAAGCGTGGAGCGAATATGAAATGCTTTGTGGTTTTTGTCCCCCCCCAAAAAAAAGCCACTGACAATGTTGATATAACGTTGACAGTGACGAGGATCCTGAGGATCAGAGCTGAAACAATAAGTCGATTGATTTATATTTCAGAAATGCCGAACATTAAAGCCGCTCTGGGTGATTGTACTTTTATTAAAACAAGATTTAAATAGCTCCGTATTCAGTCAGTAACACGCGTCTCTCCTCCACCTCCACACAGAGAGCAGGATCCTCGTGTTTGTGTCTGCTGATTGCAGCTCCACGTTCATGTGGTGACGCAGAAGAAGAGGAGGGAGGAGATCGCTAACTGCAGAACAGAAAGTTAGCTTAAAGGACATCAGTGCTCACAGCAGCTTTAACTGGTTGCAGAAGCTCAACTGTGAGGATTTGCTGAAAAACAAGCAATCTGTAGATGCCATCTTTGGTTTTTTTAGGAGATCGCGATTGACGGTTGTTAGTATTTTCTGACATTTTATGGACAAAACGAGTCAAGTAAATATAAGCCACATTAAAGAGTGGTAAGGCGATTCTGGAGAAAGATGGCTGATTGTTGGGTCATAAAGTACTGACGCTTTGGGTTAGAATTTGGGCTGAACTTTCCTTCCCTGCCCTTAAATGATTGTGAAAATTATTGCTGAGATTTTTGATGATATAACTTGTAATGTAACTATTAGTTGTCAACTTTTTAATTAGTGATATTTTCAGTCTTTTGGGGCGTCTTTGACTCCTTTCTGACAGTTACCGGAACATGTCTCAGGATGTCAGCAATACAAGACATCTGAAGTCGTCATCTTTGGCTGTGGGAAACACAGTATTGTTCATTATTTTCTCAAATTTAAGCAAATAACCAACAGACGAATTGACAATGAAATCAATCAGTAGTTGCAGTCCTATTTGATGATGTCGAAGCTGCAATGATTAATCGATTGTTGTCGTTTGATATTTTCGAGAAAAAAATGTCAACACTCTGATTCGAGCTTCTGAAACGTCAACAGTTTGTGTCCTCTGTGACAGGAAACTAAAGATCTTTGGGTTGTGAACAAAACGAGACATTTGAGGACGTCATCTTTAGCTTTTGGAAACACTGATTGACATTTTTCACCCACTTCCGACATGCAGCTAATCACTTAATTAAGGAAATAATTGACAGATTAATAGACAGTGAAAATAATCGTTAGTTGCCGCCCTAATGTGAGTATTCTGCCCCTCATTAGCTCGCCCATAGTTCACACTGTGTGTGTTAATGTGGAGGAAAGAGGAGGTAACATGTTAATTACAGCCTGAGCTGAAACGGCAGAGAAGTCGTCATTCAAACCCAAAACAAACCTCCCTCTTACTCTGCTCTGCTCACACCGAGACAAAGAGGGAGACTGTGGCTGTGAATGTGTTCAGTGTAGAATCTATGGTGGGAACTCGTGTCAGGAGGAGTGTGGGCTTTTTAATTGGGTCAGCTGATGAAACCCGACGTGACGTAACCGGCTTTGTGCTGATGGCCATCTCCAAGGCCACGGTGTCTTTCTCCCGCGAGGATCCGATTGTGCCTCTCAGCGCCCACGCCAATTTGTATCCGTGGCAAAAGAACACCGACTCCAGCTCTTGTCGCTGTGATCCATTAGCGTGTGACTCCCACCTCCCAGCCTGACTCAGTGTTACTTGAAGTGGTGCTCCGTCCCCTCCGTCTCTCTGCCTGTGGCGGCAGCTTCCTCTCCGCCGTGCGTCATCTCGTGGGCAGGTGAGGCGGATGTTCCTGAATGCTGATGGAGTGCGTCAGAGCTGGCAGCAGAGGGACGACTGTTCGCTCGCAGGTGTTTTTGTTCGTGTTAGTCGCAGTGATGTTGATTAACGCTGAACATGAAGTCTGAGAATTCACAGCGGAGTGTTGAAATAAAGTGTGAAGAGAAGCAGTCCAAGGGCACCCCCCCCCCCCAGTATCTCATTCATGCACACACAGTTGGTTTCTATCTCTTTTTCAGCAGCACGTAGCCTTGTTGTGTTGACGCAGGCTGCATGTAACAGGAGCTACAAGCTGACACAAGGTGCAGAGACTGAAGAGGGGAGAAACTTGATCCGGACATGGCGATGCATCAAATCTCTGCATTGTGAATGTGGCAATATGTGGTGGAGTTTTCTTGCAGGTGCTGCAGATTCACTCCCTTCGTGTACAGTACGTTCTAGAGAGATCTCTCATCGTTTACTCTGAGCTTTTAGCGCTTTGATGTGTGTGAAAGCAGCATATTTTTCATCCTGAGCACACCCACTACAAGAGTTTCCCTGCTGCAGAGTGTCGGGGATGAGGGGTGTTGTACTGCTTCCCCAGTCTATCTGTATGGTAATGAGTTGAGTTACATAACCCTCAGAAGGGCTTTTCCCCTCTTTGCTGCAGAATGGCCGTGTCAGAGAAGGACGTCCTGTCCGAGACTTTTCATAAATCAGTCGCCGTAGTTCTGTGATGTCCTCTGCACTGACCTTTATGTCTCGTAATGTATTCTGTCTCAGTGGTGTTGAAGGTCAAAGATCACTCCCTGATAATAAACAATAATCCCGTAACATCTCTCTTTTTTTTTTTTTAACCCCCCCTGTGCGTCTGTCTGTCTTTCAGGCGAGGCCTTCGAGCAGAGCCCAATTCGGCGGTCCTTCAAGTCAAAGGTTCTGGTTCACTACCCCGAGAGCACGGACAGGATGCCCTTGAACAAAGATGCTGTCAACATGGTGAGACACTGGATCAGGGTTGTTCATGTTCTCTCACAACAATGGACGGATAAGACGTGCCTCGTTTGTAGGGCAAATGTTTTGTGGCCCTTCCAATCGGCAGCGTGCGTGAATATTGTTACAAGTGACAAAAGAGGAACATGATAAGAACACGGACTGGGAATGAGGGTATTAGGAGCCATTTATCTTTGCCTGTCTGCAGCCTCTCATAGAATATACTCACTTCTTTCTTTTCTTTTTTTGTCTACAAACACAAAACATGTTCTGTGCAGGAAAAGCAGGTCAGGATGAAGAAAGCGTGAGCCTCAAAAGAACCGTTAGCAGCCACGTTGAGTTACATTAATCATTTTATTTAGATGCTTGAACAGCCTCCCAGTGGACACCACAGTATTTGGTGTTGCTCCTTGATGGTATCAGTGAAATGTAAAGTGATATTAAATACTTTTAATGTAGTTTATGAGATCTTGTTACATGTTTAGCATCTTATTTAATGCGATGAAAATGCAATTCTTCTTTCATTTGATGATTAAGAGATATAGGATTAGGAATGTTTGCCAAAAGATTCCCATAAATCCTGCACACCTCTGGAACTGTTCTTTTTCTTTTGCTACTATCTTTTTTGAATTAAGTGAATAAGATCATTGGGTCAGTGAGTTGTCAGTTATCTTCATACGTAAATGAAACTGGTCTCACTGTTTTGATGCTCGGTGTCAGATCATAACTGAAAGTCACATTTAAATTGCAGCTCAACCCTCTTTCATGTCTCCTCCTCCTCCTCCTCCTCCTCCTCCTCCTCCTCCTCCTCTCTCCTCACACCTCCTCCTCAGCTCTGCATGCCGAGGGGTCTCTCCTTCCGCACGCAGGCCGACCGGCTCGATCCTCAGTTCCACTCGTTCACGATGTCTTTCGACGACGGCACGCGCTCCTACGGCTTCGTCCTCACCTTCTACGAGGAGGTGACCAGTGCTCAGATCATCACTGCCATGCAGACTCTCTACCAGATGCACCACGTGGAGCACCACTCAGCCTCCTCTGCCTCCTCTCCTTCCTCCTCCTCGTCTTCATCAGCTTCGTCGCCCTCCACCTCCAGCATGGACTCTCTTGTGAGCAGCTTGGACGAGTCAGACGCCGAGTCTCTGGCCGGGGTGTCCGCCTGCCTCGGCTGTGCGGGCTCCTTCGACCCGGCCCGAGACACCCTGTACGTGTCCAAAGCCCTCTGCCTCTTCACGCCGCTCCCCTTCCTCCAGGCCGCTCGACAGTTTCTGTCTCAGCTGCACCAGGCCGTGACATCACACACAGCTCCGCCCCTCCCTCTGGAGAGCTACATCCATAACATCCTGTACGAGGTGCCCCTGCCTCCCCCCGGCAGGTCGCTGAGGTTTCACGGGGTGCAGGGACCCATTGTGTGCCAGCGGCCGGGGCCGGGAGAGCTTCCGCTGGGGGAGTATCCCCTCGGAGAGGCGTTCTCCCTGCTGGGTGTGGACAATATGGTGCAGCTACTGACCTGTGTGCTTCTGGAGACACAAGTCCTGCTCTGCTCTCAAGGTCAGCACACTGCCCAGCTCCCAGCATGCAAGTTTGTTAAAGGAAACATTCTTGGGTTACTTCTAGAATAAGTTTACAGGTTTTAATGCTCAAAACACATCAGTTTTCCCATACTGTCCTGTGTTGTAGCAGTGTATTCCCCCTCTGTCCCTTTAAGCCCCCCCGAATACTTAGTCTGCTCTGATTGGTCAACTCACACATGCCTGACCCAGCACCACTAACAACAGAGCAGCTATGCTGAGTCAATTCCTACTTGCAACACTAACCAGTCCTTACAAAGTCACAGAAATCAAAGGTGGTACTACTGACAAGGTGTTTTCTGTGGGAGAAAGGAGCTTCTGTTGGTGCCGACGTTTGACCTTTTTAACTTTCAGATTTCACAGAGAACAAATACAAAACACTGAGGAAAAAAATCCCGACCTTTACGTGATATTTGTGACCATTGCTGAGTATATACTGTACATAAACACATATTTTTTGCAATTATCCCTCAAATTTGGTCATCAAACAAGGTGCCTATGTGAATATTTTAGATGTCAACGATAAACTTTATCGTCCAAAATAACCTCAGTGCACTGAAGCAATAAACTAAACTGAGAATTCAACAATTATACACCAAGTATCTTTTTCTTCATTATATTCTGTAAAATAAGAAAAGCTCATATTACCACATGAATACAGTATTTATGCTGATACTGATATATCAGTGACAGGACAGTTAACCCATACGTGACCTCCAGCAACAACATGCCTGATAGGATTGATGTGTAATAGTCATTAACCGGGCTGTTCTCTGTAGCATGTAAACAACAGGAGTGTTAATTGAATAGTTCTATAAGCATCTCATGAAAACAGCTTCATTATAATACTGCTAAAGGGAAAAGTAGTTCATCTCTCTGTACATATATATTGACATTAATCCCTCCTCTCCCGCAGACTACCAGCGTTTGATGACAGTGGCCGAGGGCGTCACCACTCTGCTATTCCCGTTCCAGTGGCAGCACATCTACCTGCCCATCGTCTCTGCACCGCTGCATCACCTCCTGGAGGCTCCTGTGCCGTTCATGATGGGTATCCACCGCAGAGAAGGAGCTCAGCGATCCTCCCTCCACCTTCCTCACGAGGTAAAGGAGTAAACGAGGATCTTCTGTGTAAATGTGGACGCGAAATATGGATGATAAAAGGATGTAACTGGAGCGTCCTCTCAGCCGTTTGCTGATCCCCTCTGTGCTGCATGCGTGACAGTTTTGCTCCTCTGCCTCCGGCTTGTCAGACTGGGGCGATACAGTTCCCCTTTCACCAGTCCAATCCTGCACCCGAGATCACTTCATGCCGCATGAATGTCTCACTGAATCCGCTTTGAAGTCGCTCTGCCCCAGAAAGGAGGCAGTTGAAAGACTGCTCCGGGGGAGAGGAGGGGAGGGGAGGGGGGATGAAAGCCAAAAAGCAGAGCATGCCAGATACAGAATAATGGGTCTCAGTGAATAATTAATGAGAATTAGGGATCTCCACTTATTTCTTGAGTTGTGCAATTTCAAGTATGGGGGGTAATTTGCAAGGAAGAGGGAAAATATTGCACTCGTGCATGTTTGATTTGGTTGGAGTGTTTTTTTTTCTTCCTCTTTGTGTTATTATTCTGAACGTTGACGAGGGAACAGTTCAGTTCACGTCGTCCTTCAGCCTTCAAAACATGTGATCTTCTGATAATTGAAGTGAATGAGACAAAGATGTGAGGACATTAGCTTGTCGGATGAGTCAGCACAGTAAGAGGATGTCTGTAACTGTCCGCCCGACAGCACATCTCCCATCTTTCCCCCCCGAGGCTGTAGGCTGACGGCCTGAGGTCGTCGCTGAAGGTCACGATGCTGCTGACTGCACTGCTGCTTACAGAAGCAGTATTTTTAATTCGGTGCCTATCGTTCTCGCACAGTTCTGTACTTTCATTGCTCAGCAGCTTTGCAGGCCTCAGTTTTTTTTTTTTCTTTGTCTGTTTACTGGTGTGAAAGTCTGATATTTCCACAATTTCCCCCCCTTGTTGCAGTGATAACAGTAATCATTGGATAATCCTCCACATTGCTAATATCCTCTGAAGGCTTATCACGGTGAAACGCCAAGAATCTATTAATGGAATGTAAATCTTCATCTCTGATCTTAATTGGATGTTAAAGCTCAGCCAGGAGAGACGGCTCATTGTGATTGGTTAAACCTGTTATGATTTATCTGATGGAGAGAAAGTGTTTATCTCATATTTATAACCGTCGTGTTCGTCTCTTCCTCCCACGCAGGCCAACCTGTGCTTTGTGGACATTGACAATCACTGTGTCGAAGCCCCTGAAGACCTCCCACTGTTTCCAGACCAGATCGAGCTGATCCAGGAGCTGAGTGAGGTGCTGCTGCGTTTTGGGCTCCCTCCACAGGGTGGTGCGGCCACCAAGCCCGCCACCGCCTCCCCGCGCCTGAGCAGCCTGGTGCTGGAGGATCTGATGGAGGACAGAAGGAACGGGAACCTCGGAGGCGAGGAGCTGGCGGTGCTGGAGAGGCTGCAGGCTCTGGCGCGGAGGTGCGGAGGAGGAAAAATGTCAGATGGAGAGAAGACGCTGGGACACGTGTTTGAGGAGGAGGAGGAGGATCTGAAGGCCGCCAAGCTGAACATTCAGCTGAGGGAGGTGTTCGCCGGACGCTTTGCTGCCATGTTTGGCAGGTACGAGGACTTTGTCATCCACAGCGCTCTTGATTTGGACTCCTGGTTGAGCAACCGAGAGGGAACGTTGAGCTTTGACAAGGTACGGATCTTCCAATTTTGCTTTTCTGTGCTTTTTAAATACTTTTATAGAAACCTCATTTATCTGTCCAAGCTGAAAGTCTTTGTGCTTTTCAATGTTTCAGGGCTCCTTCCTCTCAGTTCAGCCGGCGACCCACTTGCAGTTCTTGTCCCGGTTCCTGGAGACGTCCATGTTCTCTGCGTTTGTCGACGGGAAGGTGATATCTCGCTGGGCGGATAGAGATCCGATGCAACAGCTGTTCGACAACCGTCTGGAGAGAGAACGACTGTACGACACAGACGAAGAGGAGTCCCGCAGCTGTCGCTACAGGAAGTGCACCTCGCTCTTTGAATCAGGTACTGCGAACGTGCTCATGAGCAAAAGAGGATGAAATAAAGTACTGAGACTCACATGTTGTATATAACACTTCAACAAGGAACAGAATTATGAATCTTAGAAAAAGAGACTAGACTTTATTTTCATGTTTACATTTTAAGGCTTCTGGAATTTGGAAGACCGAAACAGTCAAACTAAAAAAAATTATAGGAATCAAAATAAATAAATAAATGGCTCAATTAATAAATTAATGTGCCGATAAATGCAGCAAAACAATATAAAAAATAAATGTAGACATGAATTCATTTATAAAATGTAACATAAATTTACATTTCTGTTTTAATTTGCTTCTGTATTTGTTCAGCTTTACATGAATTAACTGATTTATTTACTTTCACATTTAATTGGTTATTCTTTAAATATATTAATTTATTTGATTAACTATTTTTAAGAATTTTATTTCCATGAACATGTTTATTTCTGTAATTTCTGAAGCATTTATATTTTATCATGCAAGTGTGTGGGCTGTCAGTCAGAGTGTGTCATGGGGTCAAATTGCCACCTATTGATTTGCATCGATCGACGACACGTGTCTCGCTCCCACTCGAGGTTTCAGTCCTCCATCCTGTAAAACAAGCAAAAACCACCGTCGACAAACCTCAGAGCACCTCGGGGATGATTCACCACATTCTTTCCAGTTTTTAGAGTATTTAGCTGCAGCTCTCGTTGGTAGATTGAGCAGAATGCGATGTGATTGAATTGGATGCCAGATTTTTTTTTTTTTTTTTTTCGAGGGGGGAAATCTGCAAATCTGTCACCATCTGTCCTTCTGTTCGGGTTTATACTGTACAGTATGTTGATTATGTTGCGTGGCTTTTTCTGCATCCAGAGTTAGTTCTCTCTCTTTTCATAACGAGTACGGAAGATTAATTAAACTCTGCATAATAACGAGACTACATTTACCGTCTCAACTGACGGAGACGTTTCCGCAATCTAGATTAAAAATCAAATCATTAATTAAAAAACAAAAGGGGTGGGATATAATCTGACATGAGGGGAGGGAGACGGGTGGAGTTAGGGAATTAGAGAGGGGTGAACTACAGGATATGGTGAGGATGAGTGATATATGGTTGAGCTGAGGACAGAGCTTTGTGTCAAATGCACTGCTTCCCTCTCAGTCTTACATGATACCACTCTGTGCTGCGGTACACTGTGTGCTCTGGTCTTCCTGTGTTGTTTGCAGCAGAGTAAACTTAGTAACACTCGACCAGCTCGAACACAAGATGTTCGTGTGAGAGGTGACACAAACCCTCTCTTGAATTGTCTTTTTTTTTTTGTCACTTTGATGACTCACCTTGACTCATTTCATCCATGTTGGATCTTAACCCCTGCTGTGTTTGTCTCCGCAGCTCAGAACATTGAGCGCAGGCTGCTGAAGGCCGACCACACGGCCATACACCCCCACCTGCTGGACATGAGGATCGGCCAGGGTCGTCATCAGCAGGGCTACTTCCCCAAGCTGCAGGCCGACGTGCTCGCACAGGGACAAAACACCAACAAGTGAGCCTTTGTCTTCTGCTGTTACTCAGTGACAATAGATTACAACAGTGAGACACAACCAACAAGTACCTCTGCAGCTGTCCGGGGGGGACAAGGACAAAGAAAATACAGTATTTATTAAACCAACATATCCACATACTGTATCAGGAAAATAAACATTCAAGTCCTGTAGGAGTACAAATGGATTTTATGCTGATATTTTTTAAGTGTATTATCAGAATCTGACCAAAAGTGGTATACGGATGGTATAATTCGCTTAAAGTAATGGATGGACAGTTAAAAAAGGTAATTAGTCGTAAGTACTTTTAAAATGTTTAGCTAAAAATAATAGTAAGCTAAAAGCAAAATGATGCAACATTTTTACCTTTGAATAACGGCTTCAGTATCATATTTATGCTACCATGTCTTGTAATACGGTGAATTGTGTCTGGTATCACAGTGCTACACATGTTTACTTCAAGACAGAAGTTTCCAAAATGTAACATTGTGATGATATGATGAGTTTTGTTTGTAGTCAGTTGTGTTAGCAGTAGTTCAACTTAACATTCACTTTATAATAAACACATTTTACAGGTTGTATTGATGATTGTGTTCCTGAGCTCATCTGATTGGGGTCTGAGGGACGTCCTGCTTTAGTATAGCTCATCCTAAACTGTGTTATCTACCCAGAAACACACATTAAATAGACAATGTCACTCACACTTCTTTTTTCAATTGTGTATTTATTTTTTCTGTGCTGTCTGGTTGAACAGGTGGTCCAGTCGTGTTACAGCGTCACGCAGGAGCGACCCAAAGAGATCGGCGTTAACAGAGGGGCTGGACAATGAGCAGAGACAAGTATGTTCACACACAAACACAGTGAAGACACACAGACCTCTGGAAGCCTGTGTCTGATTTGTTTGCTTATCTTACAGAAGCACGCATTTTCGAGGAAGAACCTCCGCCAGTCTAAGCTGCTCGACTCGTCGCCGCAGGCCGTCTCTCAGGCTCACAGAGAGTTTGTGGACGGGCTGCTGAGCGAGTGTCGTCTGAAGGTGAGACTCTGTCTGCGCGTTAGTCGAGGCTGTTTTTATTAAACTGTTGTTCGATGCTCAGGCCACAAAATGTCCTCTGGCTTTAAAAAAAATAAATATCTTTTTAGACCAAACGGATGCTGATGGAGAGGATGGGGAAGGAGAGCGTGGAACTGGGTCAGGGAGAAGCAAACATCACGGGCCTGCAGGAAAACACACTCATCCTCGGTCTGTGTGACCTGCTGGAGAGAACCTGGGGCCACGGGCTGCAGCTGAAACAGGTCAGACACACAGACGCGTAACCTGACATGTTATCAGATGACCTACAAAAAGAAAACATCTGGAACTGTGTTTCCTCATGTAAACAGATTCATATCATGCACATGAACGGAGGCGAACGGGCTGAATATTGACGAGTGTGTTTATTCTGAACAGGGGAAGTCCGCTCTTTGGTCCCATCTGCTTCACTACCAGGCAGCACATGGGAAGACAGAGGCACCAGCTGAGTCTCCAGGTCAGAGCACAGCCCGGGCTGTTTTGTTCTCTTTGTGCAAATAATGAGGCTGAGAGTTGAATGATCATTGGCGTCTGATTGCTGTCTGTTCAGGGTGTGGCGGTTTGGAGCAGAGGACGTTTGATGAAGGCGCTCTGGTCCTGAGAGGGTCGTTGATACAAGACATGAGGTAATTAGAGCAAACGTGATGTGTATCTAAAAAAAAAAAGCAGATTAGAAAGAAAAATAAATCTGCTCCATTTCCTTCTGCTCTAAAAAACAACATTTTGGCTGAGATTTAGATAGAAACTGAATCTTAAAGGGACAGTTCACCCCAAAACAAAACAATACATTTTTTTTCATATACTTCTTGGAGCACAGTTAATTCATCTAGATTGTTTTGGTGTGAGATGTTGAGTTTTGGAGATGTCTGGCCTCCCTTGAATATAATAAAACTAGAAGGCTCTCAGCTTGTGGTGCACAAAGCATCAATAACATACGTTTAAAAACTCAGCAGCGATGTCGCTTCTCAGAAATCATGACCTAGTTCCTTGTTGTGAGCAGTTTCATGGTGGAGGGAAGGAAAGTGCATCTATTTATGGACGAGAGGCTCGAGCTTGTGACAGCACGAGATGTAAACATTAAGCCCGAAGATATTTCTGCTTTTTAACCCCATGTCCACATAGACGGCCGGTTGCGTCATGAACATAGTCTTCAAACTTGCTTATCTACTGTGCATGTTACTGGAGGAGGCACGGTTAGCTCGCCTGTTGTCCATGAGTAGATGCACGCTTCCTTCTGTGAGTTGATATGGGAAGAAAATTGTTCACATGAAACTGATCACAACAAGGTCGGTGGATTATCTTGAGTATCCAGAGTCATGATTTCTGTAATGTTACATCACTGTTCAGTTCTCTAAATAGATCCTTAGCGTTTTAAACAACACAAGCCCAGCGCCATCTAGATCCATTATATCTGATAGAAGGGAGACATCTGTATGGTCGATATCTGCAAAGCTCAGCAGGCTCATACCAAAACAGTCTAACTGGAGGATCAGCAGCAAAAAAATGTTTTTTTTATTTCAGGGTGAATTGTCCCTTTATCTTTAAAATACTGTAATTCTGTTATATCCCCAGTGTTTTGTTCTGTTCTGTAATTTTTGGTTACTGGCTTTAATTTTTCTATCAGTTAAAAATGAAAGACTTTGCACAGTAAAACATCAGCGTTTGTTCTCTACCTGCTCCTTCAGGTTCATCCAGACCATGAGCGAGGGTCTGTCTGAGGTGGGTCAGGCCCGGGCCTGGATCCACCTGGCTCTGGAGAAGAAGATGCTGTCCCAGCACCTGAAAGAGCTGCTCACAAACCAGGAGCTGCTCAGGTCAGTGTTCATTCAGAGATTCACAGGTTCTAATCTTTTCTCACAGTACATCCCAGGATCTCTGTGGTCTGACTGTTGCTGGTGTTTGTCTGGTCCCCTGACAGGCAGCTGTACAAACCTCACGCATTCCTGCTCTGTGAAGAAGAAAGGGAGCAGTTTCTGTTCCACCTGCTCTCTCTCAACACTGTGGACTACCTCTGCTTCACACGCGTGTTCACCTCCATCAGTAAGTACGGTCAACTCTGACAAGAAAATGGGAGAATTTACTGGCGGGTTTTATGGCTTTCAAGGACACTGAAGGTTTTCTCGGGGTGGAGTTTGTGTTTTACAGCCGCTCATCTCCACCCACCTGCCTCGTATACCCAGTATCCCAGGGATTCACACAGTCCTCAATCAATAGACTGTAAAATTGCCCCGATGCTGTGAAAATCCTTTTTGCTGAGAGTATTGTGACAAGAGTTTAAGTGAAGTGAATAAAACTTTGTTCTTGGTCTCCTGTGTCCCTCCAGGTATTCCGTACCGCGTCGTCATAATACCCATGAAGAAGCTGAGCATCGCGATGGCGACAGTTAACCCGTGGGTGTGTGTGTCAGGAGAACTGGGTGATTCAGGAGTGAGACAGCTATCGAAAAACACACAAGAGATCTACTTCCAGGTTCGTACGCACTCCTCAGCAGTAAGGTCGACATCGCGGCTGATGGGGACACGTGCAGAGCTGAACTTTTAACTTTTGCGTTTCATTTCAGTGCAAGAACCTGGGCAGGCTGAGCACTCTGCAGCTGGGACAGGAGAACTCTGGCCTGCTGGCCAAGTGTCTGATAGACTGTGTGATGGTGTATAATGAGATCACTGGACACACCTACAAGTAAGACTCTCACTCTCACCTCGGTGTCATCGATAAATGTGCTTCCATCAATGTATTTTTATGCACATTTGGAAAAAGGTAAATGGAAACAGCTACATTCAAATAGGTGTCAACATTGCGCTCTTTTTATTCCATCTTCTTCTGTAATGGTGTGATGGTTGTCTCATTGACTCCAGCTGCTCGATGTACCAGCTCCTTGTAGTCTGACTCACTGGGTGTTGATGGCCGGTTCAGGCCTCCCACTGGGTGCCTATTTCAGAGAGTATTCCTCTCCTCCTCCTGCTATCTTGTGTTACGGTTTTCAAAATCCCTGTCGCTACATGAACCAACAATAATGACAGCCCCCTCCGAGCGCAACCTACATGCTGAAATTGGCAAGTTACCCAAATTCTAACTGGACTGCTAACAGCTATTGCCTTTATATTTGCTGAGATGTGGCTATTTTAATGCTGCATCTTTGGCTTTGCACCTACCAAGACAAGTTTGGTTGGTTTAAAGAAATACAAACAAGCCAGACAGAATATAATTTGTGCAGCAAGACCCGTCTCCAGCACTGACACAGTACAGTGGCTATGCAAGACTCAACTCTTAGTAAATTTCTCATTTTATTTGGCAGATTTTCCCAGAATTTGGTAAATAAATAAACTCGGCTGTGACCTCACAGCACGGTAGCTAATTGTACAGGAATGTGTTTTGGACAACAGCTCCGTGTTTGATAAAGATATGATTTAAACGAATCCTGACTGCCAAGTGTTAACTTGTCTGAGCTACCTCATTAGAAAGCTGCTTTATCTCATGATAGCAACGTAATGCAGACATAGAAAGGAAGAGATGGATTAGCTGTCTGGTGCAGATTTCACTGTGTTGTCATGAACTGAAAGCAGCTGCGGCCTCGCAGAGAGCAAAACAATCTTAAGATTTATGCCGCGCCTTGAAAATCAGTTATCTAAACTGTGGTTTGTGTTTAATGGGCTAGAACAAGCCAAACCACTCATTCTCCTTGAAGTTATTTAGAAAAATAAACTCACACACCGCACTACACCAGCTGATTAGAACAGATGGCCCTTGTATAACAAATCACTTGTCTTTAAGGGGAATGTAATAAAAACATTGTCTGTTGTCCCCCCCAGGTTCCCATGTGGCCGATGGCTGGGGAAAGGCGTGGGTGACGGCAGCTTGGAAAGAGTCCTCATTGGTCAGCTGGTGTCACCTGGTGGAGAGGAGGATGCTGGAAGGTGGACAGGGACGCCTCCGGAGCTGGCCTCCCCTTCCCAGAGTGTTCGGACAGTGCTGGGATCGCTTGGCAGCCGAAGCAGTACGTACTGACAAAGCCCACATTCTTGAGCACAATGGCTGACCTACTTGTTTCCATGCTCACTTCAACAACAGATTCTGCTCCCTGTATCACCTTTCTGTTCATCCCCCTTCCACACTTCCCCTCCTCGTGTTTCTATTTTTAACTCTTCTTGATTTATCTTGTCAGGAATGCTGTCTGTTGAAGTACAAGAGGACATGAGGGAGGCAGCAAATAACCTTGTTAAACACTTCCACAAACCCGAACAAGAGGTATGTGACCAACAGTGAGCGTGCCACACCGATTTAGCTCCTACATTCACTTAACCTGTTGGCTCACTGAGCTAAAATGGTGAAAACGACTAATGCATTTTTGTCTCCTGCATGGTACATTACCCTGGCTTCTCTCGCCCGGGGCTCATTTGTCTCATGTATCCAAATAGCCTCTCTTGGCTCTACAGCAGGTTAAAACACTGAGGAGACTTGATGGATCTCTTTAGTTTATCTGTGATGGGCCTCCAAATCATTGCAACATCATCTGTAGTGCACAGACTTCAATGTACAAGCATTTCCTCTCCCCTGTTTACTTCCTATGATTAAATGAAAGGAGAGCCTGTTAGATTGGAAAGGTTAACAACATGTTCGCTGCTGGGGAGGATTTGGGAAAATTTAAGTGCGTTAAATCATTCGTATGTGAGGATTTACTGAAGTCTTACCTCAATAACCCTGTTCCCCTTTCTCTCTCCTCAGAGGGGAAACTTGACAGTCTTGTTATGCGGTGAAGGAGGTCTGGTACTCTCCCTGGAGAAGTTCCTCCTGCACGGGCTCAAGTCGAACCGTCTTTTCCAGAGGAACGTGTTTGTTTGGGACTTTGTGGGTAAGTGCTGATGTCTGTTTCCTGTCTCCATCTGGTGGCGGAGGATATGAATCTCACATATCAAATTGCACGCAACAAAGCATGATTGATCTGTTTTCCACTCCAGTGTTTGTCTTCTACAACTGTACTCTCCCTTGTTGTCCATATATTAATAAGTGATGGGCTGACAGTATGACCGTCTCCTTCTCACAGAGAAGGCAGTGGTTTCCATGGAAACAGCAGATCAGATGGGTGACCTGCATGGATCAACGCTGACAAAGGGTCCCCCCTGCGACTCACTGTGCCGATACGTCAACGCCATCAACGCCTCGCCACGAAACATTGGAAAAGAGGGAAAGTTCCAGCTGTTTGTCTGCCTGGGAATCAGGTGAGCAGACATCATTTTTAAATGTCACTTTTATAACGCAAGCTAAGGATTCTTAAAGATTCATCCAAAGGAGAAAAGGATAAACTCCCCAACAGCATCTTAGTGCATGAGGAAAGCCTGGAGACTTAAATCGCACCTCCTTACAAAGATGTAACAGTTATTACATAAACAATAGGTTTATAATTTGACTTAGATTTATGACTGTTTAAAAATATTGACCCCACTGGAATGTGTGATTTCAAAGCATCCTGGTCATATTATATTGTGTTGGACAAAGATGACATAGTTTCCTTCCTGAGGAAGGAAACTGAACCACTTATAGTACCAACAGCTCAGGGAGGGAAAGTGTTGAACTTTGCCTTCTAATGGTTCCACATGAGACACAGAGAAATCATTCATGTCTCTGTGTGATTGTTACAGGTTAAAACAGTCACACTGAACATTTTATTTCCTGCTTCTTTATTAAATGAATATATGTACAAGATATAAGTTTAAATAAATTTATAATACCAATATTTTACTTGCCCTGATCAGTAGTGGCTTTCTGAGCGGGTTGTTTACTGATCTGTGGTTCAATGCTCTGCTCCAGCTCCTTGGGCTGAACCCCAAATCGCTCCTGATGGTTTTCCATCAGTGTAAGAGTGCAGACATAATGTCGGGCACGTTTGTCAGGAAGTGCTGTTTCATTCCTGATAAGCACCTTGCATGACAGCCTCTGCTGTCAGTGTATGAATGTGGCAAGTGTTTGGAAGCACTTTGAGTGGGCTGCACCCCAGAAAAGCACTTTACAGAAGCAAGTCTATTTACCATCGGTGTAGTGGCTGTCACATTTCTTTATCACAATCAAAGACTTTCATGACAAATCAACAAAAACAAAAAGAGGTTTTTCTACCACAAATAAACTGAAGCTACATTTTTGAAATCCAGATTAATTCTCAATCTCAAAAGGAATCTGAATGTCAGTTAATTTTTGGTCTCTGTTATTGACTGTGACATCACACTAGTCTTACATTATGATCCTCCCTCCCATGTTCACAATAATTATTTTAAACAGTTATTATGATCAGACAGAGGTGGGGTCTCTGTGGTGGTGTACACTGACAAATGTGATCAGGTGTAGTCAATAAGAAGGGTCTCTTACTGTCCTCTTCTATTTCTCTCTTCTGTCAGTTAAAGCACACAGCTTTAAAACAGTGAGAACAGGTTACCAGTAAATTGGGGCTGTATTGTGTCCAGTGTCTGTAACTTGCCAGTTCAACAATATCGAATTCACTGAACATTTCAGTCATTGAACGCATCTTGTAATTGGAAGCTGTTACTGGCACCACTTCTGTCTCACATCATCAGTTCAACACTAACCTTCATCATGCACCTCAGGGACCCTCACTGACCTGTTCCTCTTTGCAGGGACCGGCTTCTCTCTCAGTGGCTCCCCCTGCTGGCAGACTTCCCCCTGACAGCACGGACCTACGAAGAAGGAGCTCTGCTGCGAGACCGTGCTGCTGTACACTCCCTCTCCCGCATCCTGCACACACTCAACGAGTTTACCATCACCCTGGAGACTGCACTGGTGAAAGGAGTTGACCTCTGACCCCAGCAGAGGAGCACAGAGCTCGGCACCGGCTCTGCCATCTACTGCAGGAACGCTGATCGGCTCAAATATTCCATCTTTCCATCTGCAGGAGAAGGAAGTACATTCAGACACTTGAGCAATGTGACTTTATCATAAAAAAAAACAAAAAAACAAAAACAGGACAGAGGACTAGATGAAGTCACTGGCAACTCGAGATCCGAACATAATGCCTTGTTCACAGATGTAAATGTCGTATATACAACAGTCCAATCTTTCCTATGCTTGTTTACACTGTGAAGTTCTGTTTCCCCCCCGAGGAGAAATAGAGAGTCATTCATAATCTCACCTCCGCAGTAGATGCTATTCACAGCTCACGTCCATCACTGTACCTGAACCCTCGGACGACTGTAACTCTCCTTCAACTGCTGTACTGCTTGCACTCAAATTTTAAACTGAGCACATGCATGGCCAAAATCTGTTTGTTTGTTTGTTTTTTTTCCGTCTTAGTGTATTGTGATCTGAAATATCAGGACTCAGGCCTTATTCTATAAACTTTTTTCTTGACTTTATTCATTGGATATCTTAGTAAATATACTCAAAGAAAGATAATGTTCCCCACTCTATAATATGTTAAAAAAATGTTCTATTATTATGCTCTTGTTATACTGTGTAAACATCCTGCCTGTTTCTCCTTGTTTATTTCAATTTGGGGTCACCCGCTGCAGAGTTGTGCTCCTGAATTCTCAGTTGGTGAAATGCGGAAGCCAAACTGGTGTCCTCATTGTGTCAGTTCGAATCGTCATTGTCACTTTGTCAGAAAGCCTCGTTTTCCCCCTTCTCTCGCTCTCTCATTGTAAATATTTTTGCTTCATTAAATCTTTAATAGAATTGTGCCCATTTGTTATTATGGTGTAATGAATTAGTGGCATATTTTTCTGTATAAAAAGCATCTTGTTTGTGTCTGTGTAAAAACAGTAGATTCCGATATGGACACACTTTATTGATTATGTGGATAATAGTCATGCTGTTTGTTTCTAAACTGTTCGGTTGTCTTCAGACGATGGAGCGAGCACAGGTTCTTATAAAACGCTAGGTATTACGTTGATGTCGCGTTTAATTTAACAGGTGAAGAATTATGAAGACGCCGTCTCCTGCACTGTCCTGCAAGCACTATGTAACCTACAATGACCAAGCCTCTATTATCATTTAAATACAGATTAGAGAAAGCAATAATGAACTGTTATTTATGAAATGTGTTGTCAAAGATTAAAGTTAATATTGACATAACTGACATGTCTTGGTATTATTTTTTTGTGCTGTTTACTGAAATCTGTGGTGTCTGAAAGGAGAATCTACATGTCAATATGTTTATTTTACTGTTTATTGTGATTTATTGGCCATTTCTTCACATTACCACAACCTGTTAATTAAAGGGGTTACAAGATGGTTTCAGGTTCATTAAACACTCCTCACATTAGACTAATTGCATGTGATGTTTGCCAAGAATTTGACTGGTACTTTGCCAAGTGATAAAACTCAGCAAACTTCTGTATATGCTGTGTTTGGCTGTGCACGCCGACATAAGATCATTAGATCTCTGAGGATGGTGTGAAAACTGTCTGAAAAACAGACTCTGCAAAAAGAGCATTTGTGCTGTTTGAGTCAATTAAATTTAATAGCTGATAGGAAACATACTTTTGTGAAGCTTGAGATGCTGATTTTTTATCACCAGGGGCATTTAAAAAAATAATAATTAAGAAAAAATATTATATATAATTAAATTATGGTGCATGTGTTGTACTTACAAGGGCTAAAAGAGAGTATTTTATTTAATTTTATATACCCATGTGACAACGTGGACCATATTCTTTTCTTTGCATTAATCCTCTCTAAACTACATTACGTAACAGCCACAGCAGCAGTCTATACATCCCAGTATATGTGGTGCATGCAGTTTCATGTGGCTGCAACATGATTGGTTCTTTGCCGCCTGTCTGTTGGGAGGTGGGGGGGGGGGACACACTGTCCGTCCTGAACTGTCCACTGGATGGAGGCCATGTTTCATCCACCTTTTATTTACCACTAATCTGGTCACTTGTCACGCAACTGAAATCAACAAAGCGCATCTCCCTGCGAGACGCCGCCGAGCCCCCTAAAAACCGTCAGGCCTCCAGACGGGCCATCTGGCGCTCTGTAGTAAAACGACAGGCCCCGCCCCCTTGCTTACACTCTCCAATGTGCCATAGCAACCGGGGCCGAGCCCCCTGTTCCCGCGCAATGTTCCCATCCTTATAAGGCCAGTAGAATGCAGACGCACGGACACGTCACACGTCGTTTATGTAAATGCTTTGATTGAAGAAAAAGAAAAAAGCCTTCTGCCCTACTCTGAAATGGAGGTGTGGATACGACGCATGCGCACTCGTGTCCACAACTCTCCAGTCCCGTCCACAGGCGCAGACATCAACAAGGGAGCGGGTTACTGATGCGGGTTGATTTTCATAATACTCACATCGTTACGACGCGTTATAAGGACTACCACTGTGATCCGGATCCACGCGATTTGCAACAAGGTAACGACCGCCGCCGGTTTTCACGTGTTTTGTCGGGTCTTTGGTGCTTTGAGGGTTTTTTTTTCTCTCTCTCTTTTTTAAAGTGTTAGCGGTGCGTTTCAGATGTGTGGTCCAAAACAAGCTTCGAGTTGTCCTCGGAACAATCGCTCTTTTTTTAAGCGGGCCTGCTGCTGCAGTTGCTGCAGAACCGACCCGGTGGTCAACTTGATGTGTAGGTCACCTTATAAACAACTAAAGTAGACGCGCAAAGTGGGAGGAAGGAGATAAAACGTGAAGATCGAAAGCATGATGGGGCGAGAAGACGGCTGTTGTTATTATTGTTTGTTGCGGTGCATCGGTGTGCTTGGAGGAAATCACTCCTATTATCGCTCTTATTTGACTAAAGTCGCGTTATTATTACCGGTGCTCCGGCCACAAACCTCCTCTTTTAATCAGCGTTAATGGCCACATCGTGTCTGTGGAGCGGTCTGCAGTCTACTACACGTTTACGCCTGCTAAATAAGCCAAGTTGGATCTCTCACGCCCACCCCGGACCACAGATGCGTCTCAGCACGCGGCCGCTGCTGTCATCAAAACAGCTTCAGCAAACACAAACTATGTCGGATTGTCTAATGCAGCTCGGCCCGGGTTTGAAAATGTAGTTTGGTGAAAAAAAAAAAACACAAAAAAATACACAGCACAAAAGAGCCACTTTGAACTTGCTGCACATGTAGTTGGAGGGGGACTGTTGCAGTGACGCGACTGTGGAATAACAAAAGAGTAAAGATCAAATTACAGGATTATCTGAGAGCGGCCCTCCATTCAAATATTAATTTAAAAAAAAAAAAAAAAACAGCAACGTTTCCTTCCCCTGTTGAAATGTGTTCGTGTGAGTTAATCTCACTATGTAAAGTTGATGTTCGGAGGGGGAAAGTCGGGCATCGTCGAGCAGAAGAAGGACGGTCATCATAAAATGGGTGCGCATGAAGCAGGTCGTGTGGCATGCCATGCTTCCTCGCCGGAGTGGGCGGTGAAATTGGCGACTTGCACTTTTCTCTCGATAAAAGCAAGTGGATTTCTCGGTGTCTCCTCTTATTTTAGAAAGTGGAGGTGTTGCTCTGAGTCGCCTCGGCGGCTTTCGGGGGGAATTTTGCGGTTTACTTTTTAAATATTACAGTTTTTGCGGAAAATCGCATCACACCCCCTTCGCCACACTGCCTCCGCCTTTGAAGTGTGTTGCCATGTTGCGTTGCGTCACGTACTGTATTCTGCTGCAGAGATCGTCTGCAGTTTACAGATGAGGCACTCGGGGGGTGAAAATGTGGTCAGCATCGTAAGATACTCCAGGAAATATGCACCTTACTGGTACTATGGGTTGTTTTATGTTAATGCCTATAAAAGTACATGTAATAGATAATAGATTTGGTTATAGATTTGCTTTTTATTACGATTTTAATACCTTTCTGATAAGGAGATATCAGTTTTGTTTTGATTAGTCATATTCTTCTTATATACATTGAAATTCATGGTTTAAGTGTCTTTATTTTATCATTTAAATACTTTTCTGACCATATAGTATTGGTTTTGTTTTGATTCTTTCTTTTTCTTTTCATATACACATTCTAATTGATGGTATATATTTCTTTATTTGAGCATTTAAAGACTTTTCTGATCAAATAATATCGGGTTTGTTTTGATTGTTGTTATTTTCTTCATATATACATTAAAATGCATTGCATAAATATCTTTCTTTTAGCATTTAAATACTTTCCTGACCATATAATATTGGTTTTGTTTTGATTCTTTTGTTCTTTATTTTATCCTCTAATACTTTTCTGATCATATAATATTGGGTTTGTTTTAATTATTATTGCCACTGCTGCTTTAGTCAGAGCTCTCTTGCAGAATAAAGATAACTTTTTTCCAGTTAAACTGAATTATAGCTATAAAAGTGCCTTCATTTGTAACCTGAGCATATATGTTTATATATATTTCTGCAGCAGTAAAGTACACATACACATATTAAATATTTTTGCACTTAAAATGTGTGATTTCTTACTGCTGAAATTAAGTAAACGTAATTTTCCGTTCTCATCCAATCTTTTGTCATTTATATAATTTCCCCCACTTATGAAATCTTCAGTTACCACGAGGCAGGAGTTTTCCTGTTCTCACTTCTCCTCCCACATTGCCCATCCTTAAGCTGTGTCTGATTTAAGCAGCAGAGTGGGAGGTCTGTCGTTGTTCCTGCTGTGTGTCTGCTCTCTGTGGCACCGCACTGTCAGAAGACCCTGAGGACTGATGGCAAGAAAAAAACCCAGTCTGGGGGGCGCGGCTCGCAGTTTTGCCGCAGTTCAGGTCTACATGTGCTGTGGAGATTATAATTTGCCTAGCAACATAAATCATAATTCCCATGCATAATCGGGGCGCTTATTGCATGTCGAGTGATTTCCAACCCCCCGAACACATATTTATATATATTTTTTCACATTAATCTGGAAACACGTCCTGATATTTTGTAGTTTGTTTTAAAAGCATGACAGATATCCCCTGCAGCCTGGAGGATGGCGCTACGTGCGTGCTTGTATTTTGAGTTTTCCAAAATGAAGCGTGCATCCTGTGAGCGCAGCGTGCTGACATGATCTGTCTGACACGCTGTCTGACTGTTGACCTACTTCCCTCATGTGGGTCAAAGCGGAGAGATGCTCCAACAAAATCTCTTTGCCTGGATGTTTGTTTTTTTTAGTGCACTCCGATCGTGACAAAACACCAGGTTGTGGTTTTTCACATTAATATTAAACGGTGTATATATATAAATGAGCTCTGCCATGAGCCACGCGTGTGAGGCTGCAGGGAGGTACTGCAGTCAACACGCGCACACTGATGAGAGTCTGAGATGTTAATGCATAAATCGTTTCTTTTTTTCTGCATGCAGATGTTTGGCTTTCATAAGCCAAAGATGTACAGGAGTTTGGATGGCTGCTGCATCTGCAGAGCAAAGTCTTCCAGCTCTCGTTTCACGGACAGCAAGCGGTATGAGAAAGACTTCAGGAGCTGTTTTGGGTAAGAGTCCATGCTGAACACGTGGGGGGGTGTGTGTGGAGGGAGACATATTTTCTTCTCCCAGTCATTTCATCACAAATTGTCTTGCAGACTGAGTGAAACGCGATCAGGGGAGATCTGTAATGCCTGTGTGCTCCTGGTGAAACGATGGAAAAAGCTACCCGTGGGAACCAAGAAGAACTGGAACCATGTGAGTCTGGAGCGCAGAGCTGAAGTTATGATCGAACCATCACTCTGTGGTGATCAGATATTCACTCAGTAATCATTCCCTCCTCCTGCTCCATCAAGGTCGTTGATGCCAGAGGAGGCCCCAGCCTGAAGATAACCTCCAGGCCCAAAAAGATCAAGTCCATCTCCAAGAAAGCTCGGCCCAGCCAGATCAGCAGGCTGAAGAAGGAGCTGAAGAGAAACAGTGAGTTCTGTGTTTTGACACCTTCACACCGCCATTTGTTCCAAAAGACTAGATTTATGTCACATCATCCTGAATCGTATGCCTTCAGTGTTTGCTTTGTTCTGCCCACCAGATTCGGACGCCCACAGCACCACCTCCAGTGCCTCTCCGGCTCAGTCTCCCAGCTACAGCAACCTGTCAGATGACGGCTCAGACACAGAGCTCAGCCCGGGATCCAGTCGTTCCCCTGTTTTCTCATTTCTGGACCTAACATACTGGAAGAGGTAAGTCCCACAGCATTAACATCCCTTTGATCCAGCGACTCATTATTCAGGATTAAATACTACTGTACGCATTGATGCTTGTTTTTGACATTTGGTATGTATGAGCCTACAGTTATACATCAAAAGCTCCACAGTAAAAGTACATTTTCACAACCCTGAAATGTTTGGGCAAGACCACAGTTTCTTAAAGCCAATAGTTGAAAAATTGTTAATTTCACTAGTTGTTGTTGAAATATATGTGTTAATATATATCTTTATGGTCTCTTACAACTACTTTCAGTCTGTCCTATTTAGAGTCTTAATTTGCTCTGTGAGAACAATGAGAACAAATTAATATATCAGAGCTTTTAAAAACAGCAGTCAAAATGTTTGTGTTTGTGTTTTCTTTTACAGTGAACTTAGACTCAGGAAGTTACATCCATGTATTAACATATCAACACAGGTTTTTTTCAGTGAAAATCCTGTTTTTCATTTACTGTCAATATAGATGTGTCAGGAGAGTACATATGGTTATGAAATCATAACAGAGGACATTGAAGCAAAATGTATTTCAGAGAAATATAGTGAATATGAAGAATAAGGCTGAAACCGTTGCCAGGTGGCCGGAGGAAGAAGCCACATAGGTTTTCTGGAGGTGTCAGTGCTGCAATATGTGATGTCATTATGTTCACTACGGATCCCCTGAAGGCCCAAACAAAACGTGTGATACCACTGAAAAGCTGAGAAACTTCATAAACATTTTACAGTCTTTGAAAAAAAAAACACACATTGCTGTTTCCAGAACACAAATGTTTTTTTGTGTAATAAATGTGTAGAAACTTGAAATTAGCTTGACCAATCACAGCAAACACCATGTCCTCTTTTGTATTTGTGAGATTTAGATAAATAAAAAGAGAAAAACTCCTCCCTGGCAGTTGTTCTCAAACTTTTTAATGTTAAGGAGCCTGAAATGGACACAAATTGGACCAGTGATCCCCTTTTGACAAGAACTTTGCTTTTAGATGTTTTATTACAGGAAGCGCATACGACATATTACCAAAATACTCATACATTGTCATTTTATTACTCATGGATGAAATTGTAGTGATAGAATGACCCCCTGGAACCCTCTCAAGGACCCCAGGGGGTCACTTTGAGAACAACTGGTCTAAAGCATGTCAAACACGGGTAGAGGCCTTTACTTCTTTTGCTGTTGCTTCACACATTTGATTAAAAACAATGTTATCTTGTTTTGCTCAGGCAAAAGGTGTGCTGTGGAATCATCTACAAGGGGCGCTTCGGGGAGGTGCTCATCGACCCTCATTTGTTCAAACCATGCTGCCGCAAAAAGCAACGGCAGCAGCAACAAGAGGAAGAGGAAGAAGAGGAGGATGAGGAGGATGAAGAGGAGGAGGTGGAGGTAGAGGAGGGCCCGGTGGGCGTGGATGTCAGTGGGCAGAAAATCCAGACGGAAGAGGAAGTGAAGGAGACGCCGATGTGTGAGGCAAACGCCGAGCCTGCTCAGCTATGTGTTACCATGACAACACCTCCAACCAGGAGCGGGGTGGTGGTGGATGAAGGGTGGTGAAGTCACCCCCGCCCCCGTGACCCCGCACACATCTCTAATGAAATATTGGGGTGCTGTTTTTTTTGTGAAGCACTTAAAGAAGGAAGTGGCCTCAGATTGCCTTCAATCATAAAGCAGCTGTAAATCCTTTGGTCTTCTCCATAATACTGTCGGAGGTTTGATTATTATTTTTTTCAATGGTAACTTATGGACTGTTGTGTTTCCACCTTTTGTCTTTTTTTATTTTGTATTTAATATTCTTACCATCCTGAGCGATGGACCGTCATCCGTGGTGTGTTTGATCAACTTTAGATGAAATGCTGGAGCTCTAGTTTGCTGGTACATTTAAAACAGATTTTTATTCCAAAACGCAATAGATCCACTTACTTGCAGGAAAAAAAAAAAGGTGCTACTTGAAATCCATTCACTCAACATTTCCACCGATTCAACTCATTCTCAATGTGGATATTTTATGAGCATATATGTTAAGATGACTAATATAATGAGATTAGTTTTTGCTTTTCTTTGTTGAGAGTAGATATCGCTTTTTTTCCATTGAGATGGTGGATATCTCGTTTTGGAATGAAAGACACATTGACAGAGCACAGACCTGTACAGTATCCCCTTGTGTTTGTGTCTTTTCACATTGACATCCACTCCTATCAAAGAGTTTGTGTTTGTAGACTGGATTAGTGTCTCCGTGTGCAAATACGTACGTGGGTCCCATTTAAATAAGGCCTATTCACTGCTTCAACAGCAAATACACCAGCCTTAATTATGTGTTACAGACAGTGCTAGTGTTAATTCTGGATTGGTATTAAGGAACAAAAAGGGACAGAAGCTATATTTATTGTGGCCTCAGCAACACATAGTGCATTTTTGCATGAATGGCAAAGCCCACTCATCCAAAAGACCTAAAGATCTGATGCATGAGTCTACTAAAAAATTGCATGGCCTTATATAAACTGTAAATCTTACTTTTATTTTTTTGGATCCATTTCTCTGAAGTTTTAACTTATTTTTATATGTAAAAAAAAGTAAAGAAAAAGGAAAAACAGAAGTGTCTTCGAATAACAATTTCCACACAATACAACAACAAAAATACACAATCGGTCTATAGTCATTCAATATCAGCAATATCAATATCAGTGATTTCCGTCATGCCTGGGTCAGTATACGGTAAAAGACTTTATACAAGCTGAAATTCTATGCCATTGCCTCTTATATACCACAAATGTGTTGTGATATATAGCCTAATATTACTTTATTTATCAAATTAAAGCCAAAGCACATTGAAATTCACCCAATGTCAAATCAATGCAGGTTTTCTATGGACACTTGTGCTTGTCCGAGGTCATTTGTATATATGTTTATGGTATTCTAAAAAGAACACTAATATGAAATTTCATACATGTGACGTTGTAGTTGGGAGCAGAGGGTGTGTTATGTACATAAGGGGCTGGGCGAGCCACACGGCTCTTATATGGGTTCCATTATTTATTTATTTCATATTTATTTGTATCACTGCATCCCCGCTTAGAAGTGTAATACTATGAATTCTTTTCATCCTTAGCTTATAGGTAGTACGGTTTTGTACATCAGAAATCGAATGTAATTCTCACACAGGACATTGCGTTGAATTACTGGGTGTCAATATTTGTGAAATGTTAAGTATTTATTTACTCATCTGTTGAGTTGCGTGCAGCCTAACTTATTCTGTACCATCACTTTGAAACTGTATCATGTAGACTGAAATGAATGGTAGATTGCAACCAAACTGTGCTTTTTTCCCCTTTTTAGCCTGTAGCTTGAAAGTGTTACAGAACAGTAGGAAACCTAACTCTAGACTTGCATGTATTGTTGCTATGCATTTACTTAGCTTACAAGTTAGACAAAGCAGTTTTGTATTTTTTATACATCATGTACTTTTTTTACATGTCCCTTAATAAAAGTAATTTTGTGAGTTTTACTTGCGTGGATTTATTGGTATAAAGTCGGTGGCTGGATTAAAACTTAAGGATCAACCTGTATGGGTTGTTTTAGGGTTGATAGTGCTATAAATTATTAGTAATCAAGGAGACAGATAACCAATAATTGAAAAAATGTACAAAACAATTTCAATTTCAATTTCTGCTACTTTCAGCAACATTTATTTGATAACTATTTACTGGTTCTTGATAAAGTCTTGTTTGAAGTACTTCAGTTCATTAATAGATTTTCATGGCAGTAACATATAATGTTAAGGAATATACTCTAAAGGAAAGGTAAATGTGGATTTACATTTCAGAGACAACATACTGTTAATGTGATGTCAGCCCATCTGATCAGAGTCTTTCCTTGTTTTTACAGTACATAAGTTTAATTCACCTTTAGTCTACCTGGCCTACTTTATTTATTCAAATTATTTAGTACAATAACACCATAATAATCATTTTGCTTGGGATTAAAACAAAGACATATGGGTTGCTTATAAACTTGTAGGGTAGCTCTTATTTTCATACCAAACATCTGCCAGCTTGAAAAATGTTGGTAAGTCTGAACTAAAAAGTGGGAAACCTGTGTTTGGGATGCTTTACACAACATCCTACAGGTTTCAGTCTGGAATTAAAATTTTGAACATTTGACATTTGAGAGGGAACAAGTCTGTGGTGGTAGAACCAGCAATTCCCACACAACAGTGCATTTTTAAAAATGTTTCCTCTCCTATCTTGGCATTTGTAAATGTTGCATACATTTTATCATTAATTATTATAAAAGAAACTGATAACAACCAGGAGAATACAGACAAGGACAAGAAGAAGTCTTTTTGTCCCACAGACTCGGGTTGCAAAGGCACAAGATTTTCACGATAATATAACAATCTCAGAAAATATCACGGTTTCACAGTATGCAGTATTATATTATTATTATAATTGTTCATCAGTCATAATGAGCTTTAAAGGAATGAATAAAGTTGACAAATGATTATGTATAAATTCACAAAATATTATACCCCGACAGACAGGGAACTTGATATGACTTAATATATCATAAATTAGCAAATGTACATGGTTTGATAATTGACAATTTTTCAACCACAGTATGCCTTAAAAATGCTACATCAACAGAAGTGTTCTTTTTTGTTTGTTTGTTTGTTTGTTTTGTTTTTGTTTTTGTTTCGGATGATATTCTAAAACTGATATGTCTCATCGGGATGTTCCACATTCATAACTCAAGGTAAACAAATCATTCTTCACCATCTATTTTTGAAATAACGTAATGTTAGGCTATTTGCAGTTACCTATGTTACTATAATTCAAGTAGGGAGGCTAGCTGAGGGCTACATTTTGGATAACACTGGATGCACTTTGGAATTTTATGCTTTATCATTTGTGTCACATTATAATTATATGCATTTATTTTTATTTCATAGTGATTGGTTTTTGATTTTTACTGATTGGCAATTTTAGATGGTTTTGAAACAACACCTCATTTTTTGGGGGGTAATATCAAATTTTGCATCTGTAAAACAATATTATAACTAAATCCGATTTCTTATTAATATGCATTTGTGAAAAGCGGAGTTTTAAATAAAGAATAGAAAAGAAAAAACAACCGGAAGCAGTGATCCTATGACCGGAAGTGGAAAAACACGGAAGTGCTTTGTTTTTGTTTCATAGTCAGCTGTCAGCTGAACATTTATTCTGCAGATGTCGTTTTAAATCTGTTATTCAAGCAGTCAGAGGTCGCCGCCAACACACACCTGGGACCTGAGGTAGATCATGTGAGTGTTGTTGTATCGCTCGTCAGATTAGCTCGCATGCTAACCGTGTAGCCACGTCCAACCTGCTAACAGGCTGGTGCTGTTAATAAAGTCAGTTATCATGATGAGATCAAAATATCACAGATAAACTTATCAGTTGGAGCTGACAGCCGCTGAAGAAGATTAATTAACTTTATTGATTTGAACAGGTTGTGGTGTCATTGAATGTTTGACTGTGTCCGTTTGTGTCATGATTAAGATTCATCCCTGGTCTCAGTGCGTGTCAGTGATTGTAATGTTGAGAAATATGACGTTATTGTACATTTATAAATAAAGTTTTTTATCTGCAGCCTTTATTCGTCCCGATCGTCATCATGGTGGAGCCCACAGCATCTGGCGTGTTCTGTAACAGGATGCTGAGCATGGTCAACTCTGAGGACGTGAACGCCATCATCCAGGCTCAGAGACACATGTGAGTGTCATGCTGTGCTTAGCACGGATGGAATCTAATTGAGTACATTTACTCAAGTACTGTGATTAAGTCAAATTTGAGTTACTTGGATTCTACTTGAGTATTTCCTCTTTTTGCCACATAATTCTTCCCCTCCACTACATTTTGAAAACAAATGTTGCACCCTTTACTTCACTATATTAATTTGATGACTTTAGTTTCTATTTACTTTGCAGATTACATGCTGCATCAGAGCCAAGAAATGCTGAAAACGATTGTATACATTCATGTTAAAGTGTTTAGTAGATTTAATACCAGATACTATAAGACTTTAACTCAAACACTATTTGTATGTGTAACTTTCAGTTTTTCAAAACAGTGTGACTTCTGGGTATTTGGGGTACACTGGTGGTTAGTATTTTTAGTTCTATGTGGCTTTACTGTTACGCTACACTGCAAAAATGTAGCATAGCTCAATTCACTTGCACATGACAGTGATGCCTGCCTTTTTCTTTGAAAACTGGCTGTAACTGTTTTACTGCTTTACTGAATTATTGTGCAAACAGGCTTGACCGCTTTGAGAAAACCAATGAAATGCTGATCAATTTCAACGGGCTGTCTAACGTGCGACTGCAGCAGATGAACGAGCGCTTCCTGCTCCACACACGCACTCTTGTGGAGATGAAGAAAGATCTGGACAGCGTCTTCAGAAGAATCAGGTCTGTCTTTACTACCTCATTGCAAACACGCACAAAGAGACACACACACACAATAGTGTCTGATTATTGGTCTCCTGTTTTTCTAGGACACTAAAAGGGAAGATTTCTAAGCAGTACCCAGAAGCTTTCAGCAGTGAGCGAGCTATTTCTCTATATTCATTTATATCCGAACCAACGTCCCCACATCGGTCTGTCTAAAATATGTGTTTTTCTGGCAGATATTCATGAGTCACCCATCCTGGAGGATGACGATGATGAATTTGACCCAGTTCTCCCCAGTATTGCCACAACTATTACAACAGCCACCTCAGAGCAGAGCACAGAGTCGTGTGACACAAGTCCAGATGTGGTCTCACCCACAGTAAGCAGATGTTCTGAAGATCTCTCCCAAGAGCCACCCGACACGCCCACCTCAGATGTCCTAGAGACGGCCGTCCTACGAGACGAGGGTCCTGACTCTGTACCTGCAGAATAGAGCGAGCAGATTGTGAATGGATTTTCAACCTTCAAACTATTTTAGCAGGGGGTCATGTTGTATATTTGAGTCTGTGTTGGCCTCTACAGTGTTTCTAGACTTTTCCAGTCATAAATCTGTCTGTTGAAAAGAGCATCATAGCCTTGATGTTTAATGTGGCTATGAACTGTCCATGAGGACACTGGGTTTTTGTTGGCATGTCTGTTTTATTTACAAAGCTTGCACAGCACCAAAATAATGCAGCTAATACTTGAAGTTGTATAGTATCTCACTATAGATGGACTGTAAATGTATGACACTGACAGTGAACCTGAGCAAACGCCCTCACTCATTGTACGATTACAAGCCTATTTATTTCTGTTTTGTTTGAAGACGTGCACACATGACTGAAGAAAGAAATCTCTCATGTTGTCTCTCATGATTTATGTTTCTTGAAAGACAAATGTTAGTACTCTCATTTCTTGCGTCCTCCATCACAGAGAAGGTTAATTGTCAATGATCTGTGCGTCTGGAGCTGTCAAGGATTCAGCAAGCGATCCAAAGACGCATTAGATTGGCGAAGGCTCCTTGATATGAGAGCTGGAAAACCAGGTTGTGTGAGCAGAGGATCCAGCCGCTCTTATTAGCCATTAAAGATGCAGCTCTGCTGTAAAAGGGAAAGTCAAGCATCAAGTAGACTTTTTTTTGTCATTCCTTCATATTTCTACATCTCAGTTTTATTTGTGAGTTTGAAAAATGATCCCCTTGAGCAAAGAGGAAGGAGACATAATTGTTTTGACTCTGTTGTCCAAAATCAATTGAATATAATATTTAACTTATTTAGTTTTAGGGCTACACAATATCAAAAAAAGAGAGCGAGTGAGAGAGATGGATTGTGGATTGTATATTTTTTGCACTTCATATTCTATAATATCTTTGACAAAGTGTGTCCTTGATAAACTGAATATATGTTTTTGGTCCTTAAATTCTATATATATAAAAAATGCTTAGAGAAAGATGTCAAATTCTAAACAACACCTCACTGAAATGACTAGAAAGGTTAAGGCTGTTCTAGGCTCTGTCAAAATGTAGACATTTGGACAATAAAGTTGATACAAGGTTGAAATTAGGGACACAAATTTTAAGGAACTTCTTCAATTGATAGTCAGCTGCCTTACCAATAAATTATCAATTAATCATTAATAATATATGAAATATGTTGACAGTGTTGACTGCTGTTAGCATTACACAAAGTTACTTTAATAACAACATGAAATAAAATTCAACAACAGGACTGATACAGAGACTACTAAATGGCTAAAATATAATTTAGTTTGTACAGGATATCTTTTCGTTCTTTTACAAATTACAAATCACTTTACTTGCTTAACTTTTGATTTAGAATACATTTTCTCAGACCAGGATATTACTTATTTGAATTTATTTACAAATGTGTAACAAGAAACTTTTTGATATATCTGTGTCCATCTCCGATTGTCAGTTCATACATTTCTAATTGGTCAGATTCTTAATGGCTATTAATTGATGAATCATTAACATCCCTAATTGTAATACAAAAAAGGCTATGCTGATATCTGCATGTGTAGTCTAGTACCTGAAGGTCCAAGGATGAATGTGTGGCAATAGGCTCTATGGTTACATGATTATTTGTAACTTTGTTTGGGAATATAGTTCCATAAAGCAAAATAGTTGAAAAGACATCAAGTCCTTTTTCAAAAGCTGGAGGAACAGACTCAAAATTTACTTGATGTCTGTGACAAGAAAAATCCAAGATGACACCATCAAACAGAGTGATAACATGTTTGGTTTCTATGACAGGATCTAGTTCAGATCTCAGACTCCTTGTGACCATCATCTCATAACCCAACTGTGGGGTCAATAAATAATCCAGCATACTCTAAACAACAAACAGAGGAGAAGAGGAACCGGTGCGCTGAGGAAGGCCTAGGGCTGAAATGCCTCAGTTTCCTCTTTCTGCTGTGTATTATTGAAGAGTGAGCTCTCATCACACCAAAAAGGCTTCTGAGTTGAGAAGCCAGTTCTTCTTGTTTGTGTTAACAAGGAGCAGGCAGCTTGTTTTGCCTCAGGGTCTCCCTAATATACATGCTCCATATGAACACATTATCACCTTAAAGGGTAAATTCAGCAGAAAATTAATATTCAGGTACTATCTACTCACTTATACTGATGGAAAGTTGGGTGAGGTTACGTAATCAACAAAATACCACATAAGACAAACCTCTTTTTAATGGATTTTACTGCTTTTTAAAAAATTTAATATACATATTTATTATGAAAATTCAGCATTTCTTTTAAAATAAAAAATAAAGGGGTTAAGTTTGTATCATTTGTCCGTTTCAGTAATACAATTCGGCATTGGGTTTGAGTCACTGGGTCACATGACATGGAAGCTATTGAAAGAAATGCTGACTTTTCACAATAAATATTAATATATAAAATAGAAGACACAGTAAAATTCATTTTAAAGAAGTGTGTCCTATGTGACCTGTGTAGTGACACAATTCGGCATTGGTTTTGAGTTACTGGGTCATATGACATGGAAGATACTGGGGAAAAAAAGCCAGAGAAATATTTTTGTAAAATAACTACATTAAACATAAGCAATCAAAATAGGTGTGCTACATGAAATCAGGGTTAAGTTAGCCCGAGGTTCTGGGAGACGAGCTAACCGTCCTCCTGCTGCCAACACTGGATATAACTGAGTAAAAGACACCGCTGGAGTGAATGTCTGTCCAACATTGAGCCTCAAACTAATCTCACCTCGGTTGTATACAAGTTTTTCTTGTACCGAGCCGACAGTTCCTGTTAGCTAACGTTAGCTCCCGCAGGGGGCGCTGAGTCCAAACCGGGGCAGTTCTTCAGACAAAGGGGTCAAATGACGGCAGCTACTCGACAACACACACTCAACCCGGGTACACTCCTTCCGTGTATGGTGACTCATAACTCATAACATCTGTTTCATTCCAACCCGTCGTCCGTATTCGCGTTTTTTTTTTTTTTTTTAGCCCGCTAGCCATCTTGCTAACGCCAACGTCTGCCGTTACGCTCGGTTGCTAACGGTGCTAGCTGTTGTCATGGTTGACGTCAGAGCGTGACAGTTGAGTAGCTCTAACCTGCTGGAAACACACTCACTGCATGAGAGGGAGCTACAACCTGAAGATAACAAAAATAATAAACTCCCACCATGAGGAGACTAACCAGGAAGAAGGCTCTGACTCTGGTGAAGGAGCTGGACGCCTTCCCCAAAGTTCCCGACAGCTATGTGGAGTCCACAGCCAGCGGCGGGACAGGTATAACACACAAAACTGCTAAAGCTACATGTAGCCTCTCAATGCTACATGACTTACTGTAACGTCACTCATTGTGATTCTCTCTCTAGTGTCTCTGATAGCTTTCACTCTCATGGCCGCCCTCGCCTTCCTGGAGTTCTTCGTGTACAGGGACACATGGATGAAGTACGAGTATGAGGTGGACAGAGACTACAGCAGGTAAGAGAACAGGAAGTGGATGTGATGATTGGGGCTTTTAAACGTGTCCTTCCCTCAACTGCATCTGCTCTTCACTTACAGCAAACTGAGGATAAATGTGGATATCACAGTGGCCATGAGATGTCAATGTAAGTACAGACAAATGCATATTTTAGTTGTATTCAGCTCCGGAAAAGCACTTAAGCTGTGTGTGTGTTTGGATGCAGATATCGGGGCAGATGTCTTGGATCTGGCAGAGACCATGGTCGCCTCTGATGGGTTGATATATGAAGCAGTGAGTTATGATCTCCTTCAGTGGAGCAATAGTATGTTTCTGTACTGTGTTATTAAGATTTAATGAGGGGGGGAAAAAATGCATTTAATCCCATTGTGTTTGTGTTCTGTCTCATTGCAGGCCAACTTTGAGCTCTCTCCACAGCAACGATTGTGGCACATGTAAGATTTACTCTTTTAACTTGCATTACATTTTCGTATATGTATATAAACACTCTCTAAAAGAATAGGGTGACATTTCATAAGGATCTCAGCAGTATTTTGTTACACTCAGCGGTCATTTCGTGGCAGTCAGTGTTGGCAAAAATGTATTTAAATGAGGCGATTTGTTTTAACCTGCTTTTTTAGCAAACAAGCAGGGTGAATTATAGGCCCCCATCCATTAAATTGGTTTGGCCTGATTCTTCCTAATTTGTGCTTCCCATCACTGTCAGGACACTTCTGCACATCCAGGAGCGTCTGAAAGTGGAGCACGCTCTGCAGGATGTTCTCTTCAAGGCTGCGATTAAAGGAGCGCCTCCTGCTCAGACTCAGAGGTACAGGATCCTAAAGTTTCTGTTCTGAGTTGAGGGATGGTTGAAGATACGACAACGAAGATAAACAAGATATTTCCCTTCATGTTCATGTTGCTCCTTTTTCCCCCCACCCACAGTGACGACAGCTCCTCTTCCCTGAGTGCCTGCAGGATACACGGACACGTGTACGTCAACAAGGTGGCGGGAAATTTCCACATTACTGTTGGCAAGTACGTGTCCACAATGATCGATTAAAAACTTCTTGGTATGTGTCCAGAACATAATACGAGACCTGAGCTTTTCATGTCAGTGTTTGACCTTTTCACCCCTGCACAGGTCCATCCCACATCCCAGAGGCCACGCTCACCTCGCTGCTCTAGTCAGCCACGACAGTGAGTTCATTATCCTTCGGACAAAGTCACATTGAACAGCATGTACCTTATGTATGTTGTCATATTTTGGTAAGATAGTGGTGGTATTTGCTGTTCAGTAAAGCTGTGACACATGCAATAAAGCATTCATGAACACTTGATGATGATGATGATGATAATTATTAAATGTTTTGATGTTATTGTGTTGCAGCGTACAACTTTTCCCACCGGATTGACCACCTGTCCTTTGGAGAAGCGGTGCCCGGTCTTATCAGCCCTCTGGACGGCACAGAGAAGGTCGCTGCTGATCGTACGTCACTTTTCGTTTTTTTGTTTTTTTTCCCCGATGTGCAGTGTTTTGTTCTTGTTCAGCATTTAGACATAGTTTCTGTGAATAAAATGATGATAAAGTGAGACATTTGTGGTTATTATCCTCAGCAAACCACATGTTTCAGTACTTCATCACCATCGTGCCCACCAAGCTGAACACCTACAAGGTCTCTGCAGAGACGCATCAGTATGCAGTCACTGAGCAGGTAGGTTTGAATTATGTCTGTATGTTTGTGATGTATGCTATGCATCAGTACGGTGACTGTATTCGTGTTCCTCTTGTTGTTCTACAGGACAGAGTGATAAACCACGCTGCAGGCAGCCACGGAGTCTCAGGGATCTTTATGAAATATGATATCAGCTCACTAATGGTCAAAGTCACCGAGCAGCACATGCCTCTGTGGCAGTTTCTTGTCAGACTCTGTGGCATCATCGGAGGCATCTTCTCTACGACAGGTAGATAAAGTCTCCCTCAAACGCTTTTAATCTGTGTCACCGCTTGTCAGATGCATCTTCAAAGGACAACACTGGAACATCATCATGTTTAAACCCTCGCTTCAAGGGCTTTTTCAGCACAACAGTGTTTGTAGATTTACAGCAGCTCTCCTGGCTTCAGTGCAGCTATTGAGTGCTTTCAATTAATTTAACCACAGTATTAAAACCCACTTCATCCATCACAGTGAGCATTTATTTAGCCAATTTATTCTTTAGTCGAACTGCACGGTAATGTGGCTGTGAGCCGAGACGGATGTAAATCTTTGCAGGTACATTCAGATGCTCCAACATCACAGATGTTTCAGTTAACAACGGCGTTAAATACATGCAGTCACACACTGTGTGTCTTTAAATCAGTTAACTACTTGAGCTTATTATTTATCTGTAGGATTTTTTTCTTTTAGCTCATGAAAGCAACACTTTTTCTGTTGCCAATTATCTAATTTTGCTGCGTTGCCATAAATTAAGTGACTCATAAAAAGCTTGAAAGGAGAAAATCTATTTTTAAACTCATTATATGCTTAAGAACTGGTCAGCAGACGGGGATGTAAACAATCTAACATCCTCAAAATATGTATCATGTATTATAGCAGGTATGGCCCCATAAAGACATTGCACATGCCCAAAGCCATATTTGTTTATCATGTACTTAAGATTTTTACTGTTATCTAATCATCATTTAATCCAGGAAATAGTAATAAAACCACCTCATGAACTTGAATTGCCAGCTGTTCCCACATAAATATTAAAAGACAATGAGAGCAGTTGATTTATGTTTTGTCATTAAGTGTCCTGAGGATGATGGAATTACTGGCGAGTTAGAAATATAAATTTTAACAGAGTGTTCGTGCTGCAGAGACTTTAATCCGCACCTATAATAAGTGGAGTCTTTCGCTCACTTGTAGGGATGCTCCACGGTATTGTAGGATTCTTGGTGGATGTGATTTGCTGTCGTTTCCAAATGGGAGTCTACAGCCATCTGAAGGTAAGCAAGTAACATGGAGAGAAGTTAGTTCTCAGACGTGCTCACAAATGGGTATTACATGATCTACAAATAAAAAAAAAAAGAAAAACAAGCATGTTCTCGATCCACACACAAATACCAAGCAATCTAAACACGGCTTTCACCTTGGCAAGTTAGTGACATTAATTAGTGACATCCCTCTGTGTTTAGCGACAGATTATGAAATGTGTGTGCACGGCTCATGTGATATTAATAATTCATCTTCCCAGGAGAAGAAAATGCCAACCACCTTCAAGGAGATGATTAAAAGTATGTAGAGTATATTTATATAGGCTGCTGTGTAGAGTTAATACTAGAAAAATATTTGTTCTAGTTGAGGAGTGACGAGCCCGCGTGTCTGTTTAGTAAAATCTCTTTTCACAGAGACAGAGTTCACAGAAAAGCCTGATGTCCCAGTTTTCCACCAGCACTTAAACGCAACATGCATTGGAGGATGTGGAAAACTCTGCATGCAAATGAAACCAGATCGTACAGAAGATACAAGAGAATGTCACAAATATTTTTAGACATTTGTATGTTGGTGTGTGTGTGTTCAAACTGCTTGGTGTGTTTCAACATGTATCTGCGAGTACCCAAAATTACGCACAAATCGTAGATGATGTAATAACATTTGTGACTACTTGAGTCTGTTTTAACACTGTTCATGTGGATAGTGTTTTTTTGTTTGAACATTTTTCTCCTCTCTGCACTCAGGAGCAGCCAAACAGTGAAACAACAGAAAACCTCGCTCAGTAATAAGAGTCCCTACAGCTCACCATCTTGGCCTTACCCGACAGACAGCAAGAGTTGCTGGAAAACATGTTTACACATTGTTTTTATTATTGAACATGTCCCTGCTTTGTTCAGAAATGTGTAAATATGAGAATGACTTTTTTTTAAAAATAAATGTTATTGGGTGGGTGTAAGATTGAGACATGGATGTCCATCCACCTGTGAAGGGTTGTAATCAATACCTCCACTAATGATCCGTCACTGGAAAGCTGTGCCAGGAGGACTGAACAGCAGGCAGAACACAAATTATTTACATCATTATTGTAGATCTGACTTGACTGCCTGGTGTTAGAGCTCCCACGGTGAACACACACCGAGGCGTTTCACATATTTTGGCTAACGAGAACTTTTCTCAGGGTTGATGTGGTGATGTGCAGCATGACAGATCCAGTCTGAGGGGCATTTTGCTCTTCTTTTATGTAGTTTGGGGACCTCAGAAAACCCAAAGCATTGTTCTGCCCCAGCGTCAAGCTTAAAAGAAGGCCAAATTGGCTATAACAAAGGAGGAACCATGTGTGTATGGAGTGTGTTCTGGGTCTTTAATTGTGAGGAGAGACTGGAAGGATTTTTAAATTGTGCCTCTGTGTAAATGATTGTTAAAAATATGAGGCTGATTTGTTGAATAAAATTCCCTTTCAACTTGATGTGCATTTATTAATACTAAGTATTGTTTCTGGCATAGATTCCCCTAGGGCGACAATTTACGATTAATTAATTATCAATGAATCTGTTGGTCAGTTTTTCAGTTAATCTTCAGTCTAAAGCCTGACCAATACTGAATTTTTACTTAAAATGGTGATTAAAAGCTTGCGACAAAGATGCGTAACAGATGAAGGATATTATACATCTTAACAATACATTTTACTGTCTAAAATGACAACAGTGCTGGGAATTTAATATTACATTACACTAAACATCTTTTACTGCATCATGTTCTGTAAAAAAAAAAAAAAATAGAGTAAAAGTTTCATATCAGCACACATCAGTCAACATTTAACGCAGCCAGATATATCTGATCCAACAGATATTGATCAGGCTTTAATACCTTGGAATATAAATTATAAAAAAAATATTGTGTTCCAGAGGGAGTCCAAGATTATGTCCCAAAATGTCCAACCATCACCCCAAATCCCCCAAATATTAAGTTAGGAATTACCCAGAAAAGCAGCAAAACCTCATATTTGATATTTGAGATGCCATACCAGAGAATACTTTCAGTTTTTGCTACTAATCAACTATCAAAATTATTGCAGAGTAATTGATCAACAAGTCGCTGTCGTCTCACCCTTGTGCTTTTAAGTAAAACAGTCTCTAGAAAAGAATATTTTACACCATGTCAAGAGTTTATTTGACAGTATTTCAGAATATCTTTCAGTAAACAAGTTTTTTGTTTTTTAGCAAAATGTAATATATCAGTACTGTCGCATTTCATAAAAATAGTTGTTCACGTCTTTGAAACTACAGTATCAATGATACAGTAAACCATATTTGTAGGAATACAGCTGTACAAGGTGAATAGTACACAATTAACACTACACAGTTATACTTGATCTCAATGGGGATTTATGAACGTGCCATCCTTCACAAGTTCCAATAAAGCAGTTGTTTTTGTTTTTTTTTGTTTCTGTATACAAAATCACTCACAGCAGGCAGGGGGGCGGCCTGAACGGAGACAGAGGGCTGGGTGACATTTTCTTTCACCTTTTCTGAACATTTGTACACACAGTTAACACATTTCTACAGCCCAACGGCGTGTTCTCATGCTTTCTCGCTAACATGTTAACCAGTTTTATCAAGTGAACCACAAACATCCAGACTGCACGTTTTACTCAGAAACCACTGCGGGTCTTACGGGTGTCCCAGTCCAACAGTAGGCCTACACAAGCTTGGATGTGCCCTTGTGCTGCATTCAGTCAAAATTGTCACAATGCATTATGATTTTTATTTTATTGTTTTTTTTTTTTTTACTTATCTGGTTCTCCGCTACTCAGAATCTCTGATGATTAATCTTTAATGAGAGCAAACATCTTGTTGAGAGGAATGAATGATACCAATGTGTAGAAATGCAGCAGGATAGTGACTTCAGCTCGGGTGATTCGGATTTAAAGCAGCACGCCAAGACTTCGCGATCAGACTCACGTTTCACTGCGTTTGTGTTTCAGAGATCACTCAGAGTCTTGGGTTTGGCTTCAGCGAGCACTGGTACTGCCTGCAACAATGCAAACGAAACACTTACAGGACAGACAGATAAAGCTGAAATGAGACTCCACTTTGATTATGACCCAGTCTGGATAAACGCTCACCGCTCCACTATCCCGGATGACTCGCTAAGAAGAGGATGTAATGCTACAGGCTACATTTGATCCCCTTTTAAGCACTAAGGGGAAACAGGGCAATCATTGACGTGGATAAGCTATACAGCTGAGAGTGCATCAAGATAACCGTATATTCTGCTCGGCGTCAAGTCCGAAGGAAAAACAGGCTCCACAACTCAACAGTTTGCTGATATGTGTGCACGGTCACTAACGTCTGTTTTGCATCCAGTTCCCAAAAACAAATCACTACGGCAACAGCTCTGCATTAGTTTGAGTAAGGCACTCCGCCCCACCTCATAACCATCGGCCTCCTCTTCCCCACACCGATGCCCCTTCTCCCACAGTGATGTGGTACACTAAGCACAGTAAAAAGGCATAGAAATGGGAAATATAGGACTGGACAAAATTCTTCCGTTGAGCATTAAATGAATACAACACAGCTTATAATTCTGCACAATGACTGCATGGTTGAGTTGTGATCAAGTTGTGTACATAACTCAGAACATTATTATGAGTTCTTACTAAGCAAACTGTATTCAGTCACTCAAAAGTTCAATTTGATGAAAAAAAAAGATTAAAAAAAAAGAAAAAAAGAGTTTCTCTTGTCTCACATGAGTGCCAACTGGTCGGCTCCACAGAGGATCCCCTCTCTATACTCTACCTCTAAAAGACATGTGAGTCCCTGTTGATGACATGGTGGTTTATATCCATGCACACGACCACTGCCTCCCTCAGCGGTCCAGGTTTGGAGACTTGCACAGTCTTTGATATGTAGTTATAGACGAGGCCATGGAAATAGTGATCCTAAAATACTGTTTTTTTTTTCCTCTTTTCTTTACAATGTATCTAACTACAACACTGCCTCAAAAAAAAAAACACCAACAGGGATGTTTTTGAGATTACCAAATGTACATATTTTTCACATCTTTACATTTACAGTATATGATATATCTGTAGGCATGTGAGAGCTAACATATGTCGGGTTAACCGGGCCGTCACTTGGGTCGGTGCCATGTCCTCCAGGAGTTTCAGTGTCTCTGCCTCCCTCTCACAGATTGGTAGTATCACTCCTCTCACTGCACGGAGAAAATGGAGCAAAAGTAAATCTCTTGGATAAACATATGTCTCTCTCCCATCTGAGGTTTTGTTGGACTAACCAATCTGAGTCAGAAACGGTGGAGCAGTTAAAGGTACACGGCGAAAGCTCAGCTCCTTTCGTTTTGTGGGTTGTTGCTCCATCTGTGATCAGAACATTAACTGTCACAACTGAGGGTCCGACATGCCTACATGTTGAGCAGTCTCCATCAGTTTTATTCTGTATGTTACAATAGCTGTGAAAGTTCCTCTGTTTTTAAGGTGGTGGGTGTAATAATTATCTCGTAAGAACAAATGTAACATAAAATATGATCTCAGAAGTTGAGGGAAAAGAAAACAGGACAGAAAGAGAGGGCGAGGGAGATTTACTGTTGAGCTGAATGAGGAGTCAGCCAGTGTGATCCAAACCAGCGAGATCCTTTCTACCTGCTGACTGTGGAGGTCCAGGACCTCAGGGTGCCAGGCAGTTTGTCAGACCCAGCGACGTTCCAGGGCCCAGGGGAGGCTGCTGCGCTCCTTGCAGGGGGATCTTCCATGCTTTTCGAGGGGCAGCAGAGCCCGCTGTGGCCACTGGCCCTCTCATCTTCTCTGGGGAACAGACCTCTGGACACCAGCCTCTCCTGGAGGCTGACTTGTCCATCTCCACTGCTGAGAGAGGCTCCATTCAAATTCACGCTCCCATATGGGTCCCAGGGCCAGACAGTGCTCATGGCCTGTGTGTGCAGACCCTTTCTCTCACAGCAGGGGGAGCAAGTCTCCCTCTGCCTCTCTCTTCTGTCAACAGACCTCCCCAGGACAGCTTTGGGAGGCAAAGCCCGAGGCTGTCTGTCGCCTGGTCCACAGTCCACCTCTCCAGACCCCTGAGGGGTTCCCTGCCCCCTGGTGATGCACTTCTGCTGGGTGGACCTGCCACCTGTAGCCCCTCTAACGGAGCTGTGGTCTGTCGGCTGTGGAGCTTTGTCTGCCATGCACACTGTGGCCTCTAGAGGGAGCTGATGAGGGGAGTCTGGGGCTGAGGGTGGATGGGATGAGAGCAATGGATTTGGGTGGGGTTCGTGGGTCACTTCCTGCAGGGTAGAGTGGGTTGTAGAAAGGGAATCCCAGGGGCCGCCACAGTCTGTCAGGGGAGAGGAAACCAAATTCAGGTGGGCTGAGAAGAAAGCTGGGTGGCACAAAGCAGCATGCACATGCACAGAGAGCGAGAGAGGAAGATAAGAGGAGAGGATGGAAGCAGAGATAGAAAGAAAGATGTGCACAATAATACAATTCAACACTCCATCCTGATATAATATCAGGCAAAACTGCATGCAATTGTGTGTGAGCAGCTCACACCTGACCACGAAGGCTTCCATGCCAACATGATACACCTAAAGCCTGATCTACAGAACTTCTACACAAATAGGCACGTGGGACAGGATTCATTCAGAGCGTGAAAACATTTTTGTAGTTGTTCGACAGCCTGATCTGAGCAGACTGACTTCACACAGTCTACTTCACAGCCCTCCTCAGGATGATACAATTTCATCTGGAGGGTCACTTCAAACCATATTGCTCTCTTACGACAACAGACTTGAAGCACCCACACACACACACACGCGCACACACGTGCATAGCTGCACGTACAGCAGCTATTTTCTCATGATCATGCAGACACGCATGCATGCCTAGAGCACAGCTACACTGCACACACATTAATCAGTATGGAGAGAGAGAGACATGCAGTTTTTCACAAACCGTGTCTTTAGAGTGGCCCATTAGGAAGAAATAGGGGGAGCTTAGTGTGTCACCTTTCATGCACATGGAGAGGTTGGAAGGTACCATTCCTGAGGAAAGGCAAGTATAAGCCTATACCAATCATTAGACTTAAAGCAGAGGGGTTACAACACACCAAGAGCTTAACGACAGGTTGTTTTACTGTAACATGGTTTTTTCAGGAATACAAGTTTAATTTTAGACGCCAGAAAAGAAGACTGCGGAGCGAGGAGTAAAATGCAGAAAGATATTAATGCATGTTAATGTGTTCTTGAGTAAAACATGTAGCATCGGCAGAGAAACAGTAATGTTACACGCCAAACAATGAATCTTTAGTACGAATGTGAGAAACAGATCAGATCAGAGACTAAAAACTGTGGGAAACAGTCGGACATTTAGAGACCCACCATATTCTGGCACCTGTCCCGTGCCTCGCTTCAGCAGCAGCCTGACCCGTCTGCCTCCCGCCTTGATGAGTTCAATGGCGCGGGCATGAGTCATGTCCCGAGTGCTGTCCCCGTTAATCTCTATGATCTGATCCCCTACCTGGAAGAGACACGCAGGGAGGACAGGGTCGATTTCTGTCAGGCTGTGTTTATCCACGGAAAGTTGACTTTTCTACACCACCACACAGTCTACTGCTGCTGAGTGACTGGGGAGTAAGTGCCATTAAGTGCCTTGTTCAAGTGTATCTCAACAGGAAGTGTTGATGGTGAGATGAGGTTTACTCAGCCACAGAGTTCACATGTACTTATACTTACTCACTTTGCCCCATAAAAGATCACACAATGATGAAAATCCAGTCGTTATCTACTCACCCTCATGCTGATGCAAAGTCCACAAAACATTTCCTCACAGCAAAACAGTGCTGCAGCATTCTCCTAAACAACTGAAGTAGAAGATGACTTGCATAAAAAACTGCCAAATTAAAAAAAAATGGCTCCATACAGCTTGTCAAGTGTAAGCTGGGTCTCCAGAGGCCGAGGCCAAGATCCCAAATTTATTTGAAAGCACGTTATTTACACTCCGTAGCTCAGCAGCTAAAGTGAAGATTATGGCTCTAAAAATGTTGTAAATATCTTCATCTACAAGTCTTCATCTACTTCAGTTGTTCAGAGAATTCTGTTACGCTATTTTGCTGCAAAGCTCCAGAAAAGTTTTGTGGACTACGAGACTTCACAGGACTTTACATCGACATCAGGGTGAGAAGCTTGTGACTGAACTTTAACATTCAAAAAAGGAGCGAAAGATACGAAATATAGCAGAGCAACAAAAGAGAGACATCCATACTATGACATTTTACACCATCCTTAAATTCAGCAGAATGTTTCAGAATAAAAGCAGAGTGTGATATTATTTTAGGTGCATGTCTGTGACTGGATTATTACACTTCTAAACTGTTATACTTTCTACAGATGACAATCATCTCCCCAATACTTTCTCACCCTCATCCTTCCATTACGAATGGCAGGACCATCCTCAGCAAGGCGCAACACAAATAGGTCCATCTTGTACTCTCTGCCCCCGCGGATACTGAAGCCAAAACCCTTTGCGCTTTTCTCCAGCTCCACTGTGAAATAATCGTAGTCCTGCAGAAAAAAACAGCAACAATTTGCAACAAACCCATCACAACACTCTAGGCTACTATTATGCTGAGTATAAAGATTACAAACCCCCCAAATGGCCAACACTTGAGCAGACGGTTCTCGATCCAGCTGTACCTGCGGTCTAAAGTCAGCAGGAATTCCCAGAGGGAACTGTGCAGCTGCAGGATGCTGTCTGAAATCCAACAGACCAGGCGGGTGTCTGTAGTCCAGTGTCGGGGGCTGCCGATAATCGCTGACCGGCGGGTGACGATAGTCTACTGGAGGTTGCCTGTAATCAGTGAATGGAGGATGGCGGAAGTCAGGTTTGACATCCTGTCTGGCTTTTACCTCTGACCTGTGAGGAGAGAGAAAGCAACAAATCCAGAGCTGAGAGTTTGTGTCGTGGTGGAGAGCACTGAAGAAGGAAGAACCTAATGTCCACATGTGTCCTCTCATGTGAGAGTGGACAGTGTCCCACATGGCATATGAGTAACATTTTAGTCTTATTTGCCATGTGATGGTAGAGAAAGGGTTACTTAGTGTGAGCAGCCAAAGAGGCTCACAACAAAGAGGATGGAAATATCACTCTTGGTTTTGAAATTTTTATCACATTCCCACTTGTAAAATGGGCAGAAATCCATAGCTCTGGGAGTGCTACTCTCACTGTCTTGATCTGGGACTCACATGCACACACACACCCAGCCATGCACGCACTCACACTTTCATAGTTTTGACATGGAACAGGGCCTGATCGCTGGGCTCCTGCATTATAGAAGAGATACTTTAAGGTAAATTATTCACTGACACTGTAAGAGCTAAGTGGTGTTACGCAACAAGGTAGAAACTGGCCTGAGACTGAGAGCCTGACTGGGACAAAAGTTGTCAGCAGTCACAGGTTCCCTCCTCAACTTACTGGCATGCAACAATCATATCCATGTATATATCCATATATATCTGATAACTGTCCTTCTTCATGCAGTCACCAAGACACACAATGCTGAAGCCAGCCTACAAAATGCTCTTGCCCAGTCAAAACAAGAACATCCTTCTTGGCGCTGTCTTACCTGCCATCATGGAGGTATAGCTGTGGAGGGAGGCCAGAGGGCTGGGTGACCGGGCTGTGCTGGCTTCCAGCTGGTCCAGGCTGGGAGGCTGCTGGTGCGGGAGGGCCAGTCACTGTTTGGCTCATCTGAGGTGGTGTCTGGCCGGGCTGAGCAGGTGCTTGACCTGGCTGAATGGCCGTTTGGCCGGGCTGGGTGCCTCCTTGGCCTGGCTGGGCTACGGGGCTGGGCTGGGTCTGGGGGCTGTGTTTCTGGGTCATGGGGCTCTGCTTCTCTGAGCTGGGGCCAGACTGGGAACCTGTTTTAGACAGAAGGTGAGACATGATTTCACCTGTGTGGAAAATGATAAACTCTGTCTGAAGAGAAGGATTTAGAACAAACTGATGAGAAAAAACGTGCTATGAGATGCACAAGACTGCATTACTGTTGCAGAAAGGCTTTAATTATCTGCTGTTTAAGTTGAAGTAGCTTCGTAACCTTTAGCCTTGTTATAAGGCTCATAATTAGAAAAATCTAAACTATCTCAAACTCATAAAACAAAGCTCTACAAATTCGGAAGCTGAAAAGATTATGTTCAAGTGTCCCCATAATTAAAACAGCTCAGGAGCACCACTCCTCCTAACCTTGTGCTCTTTTCTGGCACATCTGTGAAACTGCGTTGACTTTTTTACTTTGCTTCACATGAAGCATTCTGTGTCTACTTAGTGAAGTAAAGTAAAAATGTATTCATATGAGACAAAGGAGACTGACTTCAGGGAGTTTTCTTGAAGTAGTACAAAGGGCAAACTAAACAAGCTGTCAAACAAAATTCCCAGGATGACAAAAATTGGATTTCATGTCACACACAAACACTTACCCTCCTCTGGTATGATGTGCAGCGTGACTGTTAGCCCGGCATCTTTAATGAGCTTGACAATGTCTGCGTGCGGCATGCTGATGATGGACTGTCCGTTCACAGCCAGGATCCGGTCGCCCACCTTCAGCTTCCCACATCGGTCTGCAGGGCTGCCCTCAATGATTCGTCCTATTTTATGGGGCACAGCTGCGAAGAGGCAATAACAAGGTGATTGTCAAGAGCCATTTAAAAGAAAGATGTAAAACGGCACCGTTCAAAGTCAAATGAAGTGGATAGAAAAACATTTAGGTTCGAGTCATACTTGTTTTAACTTTTTAGAATGTCATTTCCGAATAATGTTATTCCTCCACAGAAATACTTACATTGTCCACGGCGTCTGTAAACGTACTTTTCAAAATCTTTTCACTGTTTTATGGAAATAACATGAAAAAAAATATATGTTTTTTGAGTTTCAGCTTTTGTCAACACTTTTCACACACAGAGACAGAAAACGGAAGATTTCGTTTTCAATGTAAAACATTTCTGGACCCACCAAGCAGAGAAAATCCCTGAGGGACTGTTGAACATGCACGATTACATCCAGAACTAATGTTTGATTTTATAATGACTGCTGTATTCTAGACCCAGTTTTGCGGTATTCATATTCCTAGGTGTACGGAGAAACCTAGAGGGGGTGTGATAAATTTAGGCATACAGTTCTTAGAAATGTACATGAATATTTTTTGAGCGCAGTGAATGTTCTCATGACTGCATTCAGGATATAGTCATTCAAAATTATTCATTGTGCAACCACACCACGCTGACTCAAGAATCCTGCAATCCATCTCAAGACATGAGCTTCCTTTACTGTCTTCACAAGTTTAAAGGGGATCTTGGCAACAATTTGCTGCAACTTGCTTATATTAATCACTTTTTACTGGCTGATTTTTCACGTCACAGTCCAAAGGATGTGACTTTATGTGCGTTCTTGAGTGCCTCTCTCTGCTCCGCTAACAGAGAGCAAACGTAGCTAACACTAGTTTAGAAATGGAACTGACTTACATAAACAAGTGTCTTAGAGCAAAACACATAAGTTCCACAGAGCCCTTTTAATAAAGCCAAATCCAAGACTTTAAAGGACTATCTGAATACCACTTTGACATGAAATTAACAACAAAATATAAAAGTGAACCTTAGAAAACAAGTTAATTTCAGTTTGACCCCAGCGAATGAAAGTTCTGAAGATACTGGACGGGATAAGAAACACAATTCAAGTAATATAATTGTTAAGGGACATGAAGCCCACTGGTTATTAGAAAGGTAGGAATAATGGACATTATACTCTTCACCCTGTTTCTCGACTAGATATACAAAGCAAACACAACCTGCACCGTGTGTTAAAATATCTGATCTTATAAACACATTTAAAATTATTATTCAAATAATAGCAAAACCTCATAAACAATCACTCTGGGACAGTCACCACCCTCAGGATTTACAAATCCTCCTGTGTGTTTAGAGAAAACCTTCAGGGCTCCAGACAGAAACCACTCACTGATGACAGTGGCGTTCTCCGGTCTGTTCAGGGAGCTGATGATGACAAAGCCGAAGCCTTCATTCTCCTTGCGGTGAATAACCACATCACTTGTCTGCAGGGCGGATCCCTCTGGAGGAGCGGTGGCAGTCGGGATTGCGACCGTCTGAGGACCTGATGCCGAGGCTGCATCACTACGTGGAGAGCTGTGCTGTGTCGAAACAGAGCCGGGGCTGCGTCCATTCACAGGACACGGTTCACCTGAAGGAAGGGACACCAGAGAGGAGACAACCTGAGTCAAAGCAGCTCTGTTACTTTGAAACCTGACCAATTTACCTTCAGTGCCTTTTTCATTTTAAAAACCTGGCTGAAGATGTAGCTATTGGCCAAATTCCAGTTCTGCATTATGGGTTGCATGCAACAGTGCACTTCTCTACCTCCCGCAGGGACTCTCTCAAAGTCAAATTTTACTCATCTGTTTGACAGGTACGACCCTGGTGTCTCTGTAGCCCTTGCGGTTGCACAACACTTACAAAGACAAAAACCACAGTGCCTGCTGCAGAGCTTGAAGGCATTTTACGCAGAATTTTCCTCAAAACAACAGTGTGCTGGCTCTTACAAAAGTAATCCCTCTCGTTCATCACTTAAGTGTGTGGTGACCTTAACTCGGCCTGTATTTCTAATAATCTAATAATATTTTGCTGTGTTTCGGACATTTCTGTAGACCTCTATGCTGTTTTTTGCTGGGGGCTACACAATGGTGCAAGATTGGGAATTTATGAAGAGGAAGGTTACATGTCTGTCTCATCTCTCTCCATGCTCTGCAGCTCAGGGCTGAACTACACAAAAACACACACAGACAGAGCAGAGAGGTAAACAGAGGACCTGAAGTCTGCGCTTCGGATGAATTCACACAAAATCGAAATCACTGCACTCTCTAGTTGAGACAGGGAGGAGGGGCCAACAGTGAATACAGTGTTTGTTTACAAACAGCAACTGGAAATAGTTGCAATTTATTTATTTTGCTGGGTGTGACATGACTGGATGGTCTTCTCCTCCTGCCTCATGTAGGTTTACATATCAACCAGCAAGAGTGAACACTACCGCTGCAATCATGACTTGAAAGTGTTTTTGGCCTTTCCGTATTCTTGCACATGAGTTGAGTTCTCACTGGTCTCCTAAACAGGTAAAACAATCTGTCAGTCAGTCTGTTAAATAAAGCACAGTGTATTACTGCTGCTAATAATGAACCCATCTGGTCTGGTGTTTTTCAGTCTCACTCTGTCGCTTGTTTTTTGAAACCTGGGTCCGTTGTTGATTTGGCAGTAAACTGTGTCACTGTGAGCTGACCGTGATATCGCTGTGTTGTTGTTGGTGAAAACACTTTCAGGTGATAATTGTGCGAACTGAAGCGCTCGCTGTAACTGCTGGTTAATGAGTTAATACTTAAATACATAGAAATACTTTGAATTGTTGTTTTTACAAAATATGCTCATCGGCAATGCCCTCTATTGTGTTTTATTATCATGTGTGTGTATAATGTATGTATGATCTACTACCACAGAAAAGACGTGCGTGAAGAACAAACGGAACCTGCACACAGATTTCCAGCATGTGTCCTTTCCAAGTTATTCTTTTTAATGAATTGCCAGTGAAATGTGCGGCATATTCCCAAATCAGGGGGAAAAAAAAGAACAAACAAATAAAACATGTCCTTACCAGGTGTTAGCACTCTCCTTCTCACAGTCAAGCTGACTTGTCCGTTGCGAGCGGCTGCGTGCATCAAGTCTATTACGTATTTGTGCGGTTTCCCAGCAACCACATTTTTATCCACAGAAATGAGCTCATCCCCGGGTCGAAGTCGCCCATCGCGCTCAGCGGGAGTGTTCTCTATTATAGCGCCAATAACAATCTGTTCAAAGACAATCAATATTAGCAGCATAGATGAAGGTGAAGAGGATGAAACACGGACACGGTGGAATCACACAGTAATCGCTTTAGCCAGGTTGTAAACTAGTTTTGGGTCACAGCAACATTTTTTCAACTTCCAGATAATCTCCTGTTAAATATTTTGCATGCTGTTTTACACGAGGACAAGTTAGCAAGGCGTTACTTCAGTATGGGCGGCACTGAGCAGTTAGTGCGTCAGGACAATGTGAGAAAGCCAAGGCTGGCGTGTGTGTGGAGGGTATGTTGATAGAATGTGTGTGACTATATCACGTGTGAGATGAGGTTAGGTGCAGGTCAGATGAGGTTCAGTGTGTATGAGGTTAAAATGCGTGTGGTCCAGCCCGTCCCATACGAGCCTTGTCACGGGCGTCCGGACTCACAGCCTGCACGGCCTCGTCTCCCCCCAGGATGCGGAAGCCAAACCCGGTCTTCTCCCTCAGCAGGTGCACCTCCACCTCTTCATACTCTGGACCTGAGACACAGATTCAGACATTAAATCATCATATCAAGTGCAATTTATAGTAAGGTGACGTTCCTCGTCCCGTGAACTAAACTTCAGTACTCACGTCGGCTCTCGTAGATAGCCCTCGACTTCTCATAAAGGTCGTAGGGGTCGGGTTTGTTCAGATCGAAGCCCTCTGTGGAGTCAGGCACAGACGTGCGGTGCTGTGGCTGGTTTGGGAACGGTGTGCCAGGTGGCAAAACCGGACCAGACAGGTTTGCTTGGGGGCTGCCATGGGGATCCCACTGGTCAGGCAACTACAAGAAAAAATAACAACAACTGCTGTTTGATTTAAGATATGTGGATTTATAATTCATGGCAGCGAAACAACCAGTACAGGCAACGGTCCGACCATTTGGTATTTTCCTGACCTTAAAATTGGCTTTGCACTGTTGTCTCCGTGGTATTTTGGTACAGCTGGGGGAGGTGGCACTAAAAGGCGGCAATTTTATTCAAATAAGGGCAGTGTGAGGCTAGCTGCTGGTAACTCGGTGGGTCTTAGACGTATAGATTTTGTGAACAAGAGGCAGAAGCAAATGTGCAGCAGTAACAGAATAATGGTGAAAACATTATTAAGATGATTAAACCACTTCCCGACCAGTAAATGCATTTAAATCTGCATCTAAAAATAACGTTACATGTGGGAAATGTTAATGAGGGAAAACATAATTTTAATGGGGCTCATTAATCCTGTCCATCACAGCCTCTTTTCAGTTTTAAGAAAGAAATAAAACGTTTTATATGATTTCCTGGAGACATTTTCTCCATTTGTTGAGCTGTTGTCTTAATAAATCTTGTGACTGTCACTGCTGCTTCAGAGACCCGTGACATGGCAGGCTGGAAGTGTGCTTATTAATTATCACATCCTCTGAACTACAGTATATGACACCTCATCAGAAACATTTGCACTGTGATGCACTCAGGTGTCCTCAGGTGGCCGGGTGTTGTTCAGCTCATTTATTGCTCTATTTCTCCATGTTACATCCCCCAATTATTCTAAAACTGCAAGCTGCATATGATTATGTTTTTAAACATTTACTGCCTCTCCCCTCGAGATACATTTTAAGACCTTAATAAAACACTGCTTGGATTAATAAGGTGTGGCTGATATGTTTTTGCCATAAAAAAAGCTAATTTACTCACATGCACATTTCCCCTCACTGAAGACACAAGCTGTCTCCTTACTTTACTCTAAGTGTACCCGGGGTACGTGGAGGATCATGCTCAAAGCAGACGTGCATGTCTTCTTGGTGGCATCTCACTGATTTTATTATTTCAAAACAAAGCTGTTAGTTACAACTATTAGTTGATTCACTGGTTGAAAGAGAATGTATCACCAACAATTCTGATAATTGATAATTGATTAATCATTGTTATTTTTTTAGGCAAGATATCAGATATTTGCTAGTTTCAACTTCTTAATGGTAAAGTCTTGTTTTCTTTGTCAATTATGACAGTAAATGAAGAGTCTTTGGGTTTTAGATTGTTGGTTCTCAAACTGCTTCCGTTTCCCAACGATTTCCTTTGGGCTCTGGGAAATCTTGATGCACACCTTTTAATTTTTTGACATTCTATAGGAAAAACAATTCAACTATGGCCATAATTGTTGTAATAAGATAAAAGAACTACCATTCAAATAAGTGTAGGAATAAAGTGTAGTGTCAGAAAGAGTAATAAAAATTCAATGTGCAAACTATAGTTGGCAGAACATCCCAGTCGAGGCAGTAAAAAAATTAGATCAATTTACGATACTCATGTTCATACTTTGACAAATAAAGACTTTGTGTTTGAAGTAATTAATTATCTTTATGGAAGTCATTACAAACCTTAATGACAGTAACGCCTAAAGTATGCGCAGAAGAATAATGCTGATGAACAGGTAATCTCACTGATAGAAAATGATCATTAGACTCCAAATATGATAAAAATGTATTATCATGAGTAAGTGTATGATTCAGTTATGTTAAATGTTTTGATTCAGTGACTCAATTATGCAATAAAAAAAATGGTTATTTGGCCACGGGCTGATATGGTAATGAATTAAAATCAATATTCACAATTTAAACATGAATGAGACGAGATACATTATGGCTGAATATTCTGTCTAATAACATGAATGCCTGCTGATTGCACAAGCAGCAGCAGGTGCAGTTTAAGAATAAATCGGAGGAGTTTTTCCCCCAGCTGCTGAGGTGTGAGATCTGACATGATCAAACCCAATAAGCAGGTCAGGACTGGCTGCCTCATTTCACAATAAAGCAAAAGCCAGACACCAGTGACAACCTCTACCTCCCTGCTTCAACAAACAAATCTGGTTCAGCGGCGCACACTTTCTTCCTGCCTCTTTTTATTCTCACACTTGAACACACACAAGCAGAAACACGTTGGGTTCAATCACTGTACCTGTTTGGAGGCCTTCCACGGGGAGATGTGGCCTGAGGTAGAAAAGAGAAAAACACAGTTAGCAGACCTCCGACTCAGATTATCTGTGGATCTCTCATGAAACAACAAAATTCAGACACACAAACTATAATGAAACCTACAAAGCGAATGCTTCTTTAAATAAGATATTGGAATGTTGAATCATCTTTCCTTAACGTGTGAAAAAACTCTCTCTTTGCCGAGTTCATATTCCTGTTTTGACTTTGTTTGTGTTACTCTTCCTAAACGGGTCTGGTTGTTGCATTTGTTTTCAACATAATTACATCATTAGCTGCAGGCAAAAGAACAGGCCCCCTCCCCCGAACACGTACACACACGCACACACACACACATGCACACAGTTTTCTCTGTAAGTCATATTTTATCTGCATGTAGGAAGCAGGGAGCTCTCTACATCACAACAACAATCTCATCAGCACAGCTCCCAAGTGACTCCGCTAAATCAAAGACATACACAACATAGATCCTGCTGAGACCCAAATACGCACATTTTGCCACTGCAATGGCTGCCTTGTATACACACGAGGTCTGAATCTTTACACATGTGGACAGAAACACACAAGTACACTCATCAAGCACACTAGCCCCCTGCAGCAGCGCTGATGAATCCTTTAACAGAAGTAGGTAACACAGTCTTTAGAGAATCTTGACATCTCTAATTTATGAGATTTCCAGAGAAATGTCAGAGAGTACCGGATATTTCCAACCACATCTGCCTGATTTTTAGATGTGTGAGATGAAGGCCAGAGCACTTAGCAGCGGAGCACAACGGCAGAACTTTCTATCAAAATCAGCGAGCGAGGGGAGATCTGGGAAAAATGAAATACAACAGATCATTGTCAGCCCATGTGAGGACAAAAAAAACCCCACTGAAATTAATTTCTTCCATTTCTGAGACTTTTATCGTCTATTTTCCTGCATTCATGGTCTCCAAGTCTTCCTCCATCTGCCAACTAAAGCATCATGTCTGCGAGGAAATCTTTTCCATTTTCAAAAATAAATGTCCTCTGTCCCTGCTGTGTCTGCGAGTGTGGAGGAGGACACAAGAAAACGAGGAAAAGGGGAATAAAACCCTCCGGTCCAAAAATGCCATAAGAATGACTGGTGGTTTGAGGAGAGCTGTCCGTGGTGCTGAAATGATTCAGCACAGTGGCAGCAGAGGAGGGAGGGCTCCACGGAAGATTGGGACTAATAACCATGTTCTGCAGGGAATACAGGCCTTTAGGGAGGCCTTTAAGGAATTCTAATAACTCAGGAAACTTTCCTTTATGACCCACTGAAGGAAATGAGTATGAGCTGCACGGCAATTGTCCTCCCACATTTAAGATGCATTTAAGCTTAATTTAAATGCTAATACAATTCGCCGGCATATGTATCGAATGTGTGGCGGACTCGTGTGAATGCTGATGAATTCAAATGAATGACTAGTGGAGAGACTTCACGTGGCCTCTCTCACGAGTCAGTGGTCAGGCAGTCTGGCGAGCCGGCCTCACAGACTAGCCTGCTGAGTTCTGGATGGCCTTCAGATCAGCCTGATTGGCTTGCGTGGCCTGACACTGTTTTTTCCACAGCCATGATCTGCGTCCTCATTGGTGGTGCAAAATGTCTCTAGTCTGCGGTTGGCTCCGCTTCAATCTGGGATGTCAGGGGACGGAGCTGTGAACACGACCAGAGCTCAGTGCAACTCTGGCACAGAGCCCACGCTACAGCAGTCTCACACACACGCACACACACACACGCACGCACACACACACACACACGCACGCACGCAGCGGAAGTCTAACACCCTGTCTGTGTTACACAGAGCACCGACGCTCTCAGTCACACATCTGAAATCATGTGTGCAGGCTGAATTCCATTGATATTCTGCACAGAAATCCAACATCCATGAACACAAACATGCTTAAACATTCCTGACATTTTGCACATGTGAGTCACTGAAAAAGACCTTGTCCTTTCTTTCACCCTGCAGAGAGGAGAGAGGCACACACAGAGTCAGAGGGGTTCCTGATGTGTCAGGCTGATAGTCCCTGCGGGGCCGTTGTCTTGAGTTGTTTGATAGAAACTGGTGAGGCTGAAGGAGGAGATGGCAGAATTGGGGGAAGGGAGATAATTTAGCACACTCAGCTCAGCATTTATTTACTGCAAGCTGTGTGGAAATATGAATACAGATGTGCATATGCCCATGTGATGATGCATTAATGTGCATAGGGCAATCCCATTTGTGTATTGAATTTCAGCATCCTTTTTAAATGCCGTGTCTGACAGTAAAACATGAGGGTGCGTCTTTGCAAAAGTTAACCACCAGGTGGCAGCTGTTGGCTCTACACGGTCATGAGATGCTCAGTGCCACAGCATTTGATCGCAGCTGCTCACTTACACATCCATGCAATCACATATGCAGCTGGTGTTTTCTCTATGAAAAGACTCGAGTCATTTGTGCACATCACAGTCATGTGATCAACTGAGCATAATTCACTGACTAACAAACAGAACACAATCAGTTCACAAGGAGCAGGCAACAGTTAATCAATACATCTTTTATAATGGTCAATAATCTACAATAAGCCTGGAGACTGTGCTGATTTAACACCAGACCCGTCGAGACCAGTGCCCTACAGCATCAGACAGTCTGAGGTATCATGCTTATGTCTTTGATTGCCTTTCAGGCCTGCAACAGACTGATAGACTGATTGTTTTCATCTCTAATTAAATACCATCCTCAAAAAAGGAGCGATGCAAAATAGAACACACCTATAATTCTTATTTATTGTTCTGTTATCATCTCAGAAACAATTCAAATTAACTCTCGACTCCTGGCGATTCACCGAGACAAACTACTGACTTCACCGCTAGGTAAGCAAAATAAATGTGAACTGCAAAGCTTCAGGGTGGCACATCAAAATCAAACAGTGAACTTATGAACTTTGTCTCTTTAAAAGGCCACATGACAGGATTTTTTTACACTCTTAGCTCTGATCCAGGCTTTTGAAAGGTGCTGTACGGTTAATCATAGCAGGGTTGAGTGTGTGTGCTCATTGGATGGCTGAGGGCTCAGTAGTATAGGTAATTATGAAGTCAAGTTCTGACCCTGTGACCAGAACACCTTTTAGAGAATCAGTGCTAGAGCACATGTCAAACAAATAAAGCTTTCACCTGTGCAATCTAATTTCCTTGCAGGTGGCCAATCTTGCAGGAAATAGCAGAGGCTGTAAAAAGGACACACTCCAAGTCATTCTGGTGGTATAATAAGAACTCAGCACTTCTAACTTCCCTACTATGACAGTGTCTCTCGTTTTCCTTTTATGCTTTTATACAACTCTATGTTATCTAATTTCCTCAGATTGAGGGTGTGTGGCTATCTCCTACTTTCACTTCAAGAGGAAGGTAAAATGTGTAGAAAATTAAAGGTGAGCAGGTGTGGAGCAGCTCAGTACAACACAGAGCTCGTTCCTAGGATTCAACGTACAGTTATTGTGAATAACCACTAGTCCTGAATTCTCTAACTTACACAGCGAATAATAAAATAAGTCAGAATTAAATTCTTTAAGTGGGTGGAGGAGAAAATATGGTGCCACTGTGAGAAAGATCCAAATTCATTGTTTTCCAGACCAATATGCAGACACAGACTGGATGGTAGGTGGTCAGTCAAAACACAGAGATGAATATGAAGTTGATATAGTTGAGTTGAAAACTGGATTTTTAAAGGACCTTCTCAATTAAAAGGGAATTCAGATGTATCTAACTGCTTAAGTAGCTCTGTGCAGTGATATAGAAAACTGAAGATGCCATTGATTAAGATACATCAAGAATCAGTGTGCATTCGAATTGTTGACAGGTAAATCCTGATCGAATCATGAGCCCAATGAAGATTCACACCTCTAACGTTTGCGTAAAAAAGAAGAAGAAAGGAAGAAAAGAAAAGAAATATCGGTTTTGCTTTTATTCCAGGAAAACCCTGTTTTAATGGCATACTAAAATTAATATTCCACTAAAATTCCTGTTTACAGCCAGCTGTGCAAACTCTTATCGACAAACACAGCCTCTTATATTTGTTCCTCAAAACGGTGTGAATTGCAATATTTGTGCATATCCAAAAACCTAGTGAAGTAGGTGCCATTCTCCTTCCAACTAGAAATGGGGGCTTTTCTTTTGTGCATGCATCTCTACCTGAGCTTTGCGCACTATTGGCTAGGCAACACACAGAGCCATGTGTCGCAAACTGTGGTAAAAACCCAATTAAAATGCATATTCTGACTGAGCTGTAAAGATGTCTAAAGAATGTTCCTAAAACCTGCATATCAAAACACGAATATCCCACAGAGGGGTGAATCTTCACGGGCCTCACGATGGGATTCGATTATGATTCAGCTGTCAATTTATGGCATCCTCAATTTTCTGCTTTACTGCACATGGCTACTTTTTCCATCAAGATAAATCTAATCCATCTTTAAATGCCTTTAGAAAAAAAAAAATCACTCCACGAAAATGTCTGCAAAATAATTGTCTGTGTGACCCATCTCAGTACATAAACATTACAAAAACAAAATATAAATACGTCTGCAGCACAGAGAGACAGGAGACGTTCTGAAAGATGACTCTGCTGCACACATCTCTTTCATAACTTTATGGCAAAGTGCACTCACTTAATCCTCGGCTGATCAGATGTGCTCGCTATAGTGTTTAAGGTTGCAGATGGCTAACTTAACAAGGTTCATAATTGTTGCTATTGTTTGAATTTTTTATGTAGGCTGCAAGCCCCCAAGTACGCTGTGTCATGACATCAAGGCAGAATCTTTCATGTCCGCACTGCGATGCGCCTCCAATGCACCACACGTCTTCATCGCAAAAAGGAATAATAATAACAATTCAAATAATGATGGAGAACTAGTGTGCATGTAAACGTAGTCAGATAAGATCATAAATGATACTGTGTACATTTCGTTTACAGCTTTTCCCTTCACATTTTCTCTTCGTTACACTCGTCCTTCACCCAGTGTCACACACAAACTGACCTATTAGAATAAAACAATCGAGAACACCGTGATAAGACTGTTTGTATAATCAAAGCGCAATCCCTACACAGAGTACAGTCGGTACAGGTAGCCAAACAGCCTCATGCCAACCAGTGCATCTTATTTGACAGCTTGATGACACTCTGCACAGTCATTTCAGTCCGAAGCACATTACAGTAAACTAACTGCATTTGTTTTGAGGATGAGTGGCCCCAGTGGGAAGGAAACCACTTCCCCACAGCAGTGTTGGTGCCATCTCTACCCACAGAGACAAACTCTACCTCTCGTCCTAACTCTCCACTGCATTTTGAATTTCACCAGCTTTTGACTGCTGTATCTTCAAACACTTGCCTGTGTTGCTCTGGTCTGCTTCAGTGAAAAACACGGACGGGATGCTGGTGATAAAGCCACACTGGGAAAACACACATTTGTCTTTTTCGTATTTTTTGTGTCTTAACAAATTGCCCTGTAGCTTTTGGCTCCTGCAGTTGTCCATTTTCCTTCCTCTAAGTTTCCTTTTTTTCTTCAACAAACATACAGAAATCATCGCTCTGTGAAATAATCCTGAATTCTAATGCTTTTTAGGTAAACACTTTTGTAATTTAAAAAATATATATATATAAAAAATACTGTAATCACTTGCCCAGTTTTGCACCAGGCAAAATTATTCTTCTAGCTTCTAAACTATTCATTATTCCAAAAATAAAATCTCATCTAGAGACTTGTATAACATCCAAACAAGCGGCCACTGTGATTTCAATGTGTTTAAAAATAGAATAGGTCTGAAAATGATCATAATCAAATCTCTTCTGCTCTCTCAGCTCTCACTCTTAACTCTACTTGACTTGTCTCTCACGAAGCTGCAGCTGGATTTGAAGATGCAACAGTAACATGATACTTGCGCATCCCAAACAGAGGCCAGCTTATATTTATCTGGGCAGTTGCTCTTGCACTGGACCGTTCAGTTTTTATTTATTGCTAAAATTACATTGGTTTTTGAAAAGCATCAAACTGCCACATGTGATTTGATACTAAGAGAAGTGTCATCATTTTTGCCATCACTGCTGACATAAATAGATCAAGAACAGTCAGCAGGAATTAAAGGGTTGAAATTTGATGTTTTTCTTGAGACAGTAAGTGACATTTATACCCACGCAAACAAATGTTTTTGTATTTACAAAATAAAAACAGGCCTTATCCATGAAAAAATACTAAATAACTATCTACTTTTATTTACCATGAATCTGTTTGTGATTTATTTAGCCCAAATTATACCATCAAAAATCTTCTTTGTAGCCCTTATGAACGAGCGATAGGAAAGATTGAAACTGTATCACAAGCAATAATCAGCCAGCAGAAAGGAAACAGGTCCGTCTCTCACCTGTTCCTGCTCTCTGTATGAGAAGTGTCGCCTCGGCTCCCACAGGACACTCTTTGAGCATCTCCACAACTCGTCCGTGTCCAGCTGCAGCCACTGGCTGCTGGTTCACCTCCAGGATCAGGTCTCCCTCTATCAGCCCTGATGCTCCCTGGGAGCCCGGCTCTAGAACCTGCAGCACAACACAACACATTCACAGTCACACAATTTGTAAAAACTACAAGTCTTACCAAGTTTATTTTTCTAATCTCTATCCGAAATATCTCATTACAATTTAAAACAGACAGACTTACATCACACAAGTTACATTTCAGTGAGTAATTGGGAATTGTTTTCACTTGTTCCACTGGATTTCTTTTCTGTCTTTAAACTTATTTTTGAAATTGCAAGTGCTGCCTACCATAATTAGTAAACTTGGGTTATATTAAAGGACCCACTATGGCCCAGGGCCTGGGTCAACTGAAGTGGTAGTCCTCTATTGTTAAAAACTAAAAACTAAAAAGTTCTGAAATTATCATTAAATTATAATTTGTCTAAAAATCTACCAGCTGGGTGAAATTACCTTAGTCATTTCCAAAACCAATTCAGAAATGTTTTAGTCTTTAATGGTTTACAGAACCAGTCAGTTGCACTATTTCAAGATGTTTACATGAAGATTGTTGGTTGAAAATTCTTGAGCATGAGGAACAGGTATAATCAATATACTTTTGTATTTGCAGAAAGATTAGTATGCTTTGAATGCTGAACATGAAATAAATTTCCCGTTAAGACAGATGTTTTTGTAGTGCAGATGTTTTACTGTACAACAGGGATGAGAAACAGCATCTGTCACATCGCTAGTCGTCTCTAATTTATCTTTACCTTACAGCGGATTCCGAGCAAGCAGATTGTGTTTTTTAATTCAGTAGCGTATTTAGGACTGTCTAGTCTTTGTTCATTACTGTGTGAGTAGATAGCAAATCCTTCACAGGCTGAGCTCACTTTGCTCTTATTATCTCAATCTCTTTCTACATGGTTGCAATGACTGAATTAAATTTACCTTGACCTGCTGCCACAAGTTTAGTGTGTAACTCAACTGGTCTACTGACTTTAGCTGACTGTTTAAATTAAAATTAAATTATCTGTTGACATTGGCCTTTCACAGATATTGGCTTATAAATTGTCTGATATTCATATGAGGTCATTTTTTTAAAAACAGAACAGAGATGTTTCAGTGTAGGGATGTCATTTTAGACAATAAAGTAAACTGCAAAACATCCTTTGTCGTTTATATAAATATCTTTGTCACAAAAGTCTGATAACCACATTTGAGGGATCATTGCTAATTGGGCACAAATATCCAATATCAGTCACACTCTAGTCTATAAGGCAAATGGAGACATACACATGATCACACATCACCTGTTTTACTCGTTGACCAGTGGGACTGTCAGCGATGGTGAACCCAAATCCCTCCGATCCTTTCACCATAGTAACTGTCAGAAGTTCTGCCGGTTGTGCCGTTGCCCCGGCAACCCCTGCAGTCCCCGAGGAGGCCATGGACACGTTGTCATCATGAGGTGTGAGTGCTGATCCAGAGCCGGGTGTGGTGGGTGGCAGGGATGAGCCATCCAGATGTGTGTCCCCAGGGTGAGAGGCTCCAGCCTGGGCCAGAGCCTGAGGGGGCAGCTGGGAGCTCAGTGACAGATATTCTAAGTAGGGGTCATAGCTGCTGCGGCCGTTTACCACCAAGGGGCGGTGCTCCAGGCCGATGGGCGTCAGGGAGGTGCTTGCGGCACCACTTGGGTCCTCGGGGTCAAAAGGCAGAGGGTAGCCTCGACAGAGCACGAGGGTGACACTCTGACCGATCGGTACGGACTGGAAAAGCTTGACCACGTCGGCGTGTGTGGTACCGAGCACACAGATGTCATTAATGTAGACGATGACATCACCTGAGGAAGGAGATCAGAGGGACAGACTCAGTCACGCTCACACCACAACATGTTGTTTCACACGGGAACACACTGTCCTGCAAAAATATCGTCTGCTGCCATAAACATTGAATCGTAGCAGTATTAGTTCATGCTGTAGCAACATATGCTGCAGGAACGATGTCCCTTCCTAGTGTCACATAGGAATGAGATATCACTTCACTGCCACTGCAGATTATCTACAATAGTATGTGTGAGGCAGAGAGGTGGTGGAGAGGCAGGGTCAGTGTTGTGGCGTGCCTCTGTGAATCTGACAACCATCTGGTGCACACTGGAATCCACAAAGCTCCAATCATGAAAACCTCAAGTGTTTAAATGAATCCACAGTCAGTCACAAGTTCAGGCTCACGCTTGATGCATTATAATGATGTCTCCCTGTTACTCTGGTGACCAGTTGGAAGAAAAATACTAACATGTACTGCTGTTTGTGATCGTGTGTGAGCGTGAAAAGTTGTCCAACCAATCCCGAACCCTAAATGTCATGTTCACCTTACTTACAGCGAGGTGAAGCGACTTCACAAACCCAACACTAGATTCTCTGTCATCTCCGCTGTAGTTTGAACATGCGGAAAGTTATGGATTTTAGCTTTAAAGTTACAGCCCCATGACAAATGCAACTGCCTCAAATCCTCTATTTCACACTTCTTGAGGCACTCTCTGCTGCACATGTGGACACACACACATTCATGTGAGCATGTGCACATGCATAAACACACACCATATATGTCACATGCACAGCTGTACACAATCCCTAAGAGCAATGCCACACGGCTCAAATAGGCCAGCTAATCTAAGCCAGGGAGTGTCTGTGTGTGACTCTGACTGTGTGTGTTTGTGTGCATGTGTGTGCACATGTGTATGCGTGTGTGTGAGCAGCTCTGGCAATGTCACAGAGCAGAGAGAAACGGGTTGGAGAGGGAGAAATCAGAACAGAAAGGAAAGGGCTGACAGACCAGGATAGAGGGATGAAGAGAGAAAAACTAGAGGAGTAGAAAGAAAAAAGGAGATGAAAATACAGAGAGGCTGAAAGCAGAGGAGAAGTGTCAGATGACATGGTTAGATAAGGAAGCATAATAAAGGGTAAGTCAGGGAGACAAAGGGAGGGATGGAGATAAAATAGAAAGAGATGGATTCCAGATAAAAGAGAAACAGATACGCAGGGGGAGAGACATAAAAGCAGAAAGCTGGAGCTGAGAGAAGGAAGGAGGATTCCCAGCTACGAAATGAGCTCTAAATGAGCTGTTTAGGCATCAACTGTGTCAGGCATGGGGCCAGCTCGCAGGTTAAGAGCAGAGCACACATGAAGCACGGCTCCAGACTGCGACCAAATGGTGGCATTTTGTGACGAAAATTTGAGACAGTGTGACTGAATTTTACATTTAGTCGCACGTGCGCTACTAGTGAATTTGCTGGTGTTCTTTTTTTTTCATACTGGTAAAGGGGTGAATCAAAGAATCTGGAATGACAGGTGGCAGGGAAATGTGTGTGAGAGGGGGAGGGAATGCTGAATGGCACTGTAAGTGGCTAATGTGTGAGGAGGGGGAGTGTTCACTTTCAGCGAACAATGGAGAAACAAACTCTTGATGTTTATTTTGTTCCCCGATAAGCCTAACTCAGCTGATGAGTCCCAGTCTGAAGACACAAGAGTGGCAAAAACGGGCAGAGAAAACTGTTTTCGTGAAGAATGGCTGTGTGAATGTGACTGGTTAAAGTATCTTAGAGTGACAAATACTATGAACTGCAAATTTTGCAGTCGATACCCACAACATGCAGGGAACATAAAATTTGAAGGTAATGCTGGCACTGCACACACATAACACAGCGGTCAAACACAGTGCTAGTCTAAGGTATAAAATATGCTGTGACCTGTACTCCAATGAAAATGCAACTCCAGTGTCAATGCATTTAGAAGGCAAGAGGCTGTTAATCAGTGTGCTGAGGAGACCAAATTAATATTTTGGTAAAACACAGCCTTTTTCATTGCCAAGGAACCCTTCACCAAATATTACATTCATTTAAAGCATTTGTTAACGGATGGGAAGGTTACTGAGCGCATACTTTGTTTAAATTTCTGAACATCGCTTTGCATTCATGATTTCTGAATGTATGTTTGTTAATACTGACAGTAATGGTACTGTCTGTGTACCTTATTCCTCTTATGTTGCTTCTTTAAAAGTTCAGAATAAAATGTGACAGAGAATTTAAAACAAGACATTTTAAGTGTTTATCAGTGATACAGTAAAAATGAGAGGAAATGTGAATATTTGTTGATTTATTGGTGCTGATTACGGTCTGCGCACCTAAATTTTGTGATTGTGCTCCTAAAATTTTCAGTTAGGGGCCACTGTGTTACTAGTAAAAATAGTTAGTCTGGAGCCCTTTGAAGCCTCATTCAGTAGTTCCTTCTCTGAGCCTGTTATTCTTACTAACATGAGCTCTTTTGTTGGGCCTAAGGTCTGTATCTGCAGAAGATTCATGAGTTCATGTGTATGACTGGCTATTGATGATATCATGATAACTGGTGCTAGGGTGGTGATACTGCACCTGCAGTGCTGCTGTACAAGCATAAATGAATCTCCTAATGAAGTAGGTGTTGTGTGGGATGGTGTCAGTTTTGGCCAATCAAATCAGCTCCTCTCATTGCCACTAGAAGCAGAGCATTATAGTGCTCCGACAGAGGACAGAGAGTGTGTGGAGAGGAAACCAAAGTCCTTGTCTGGGACACACATTGCACAGGCACAAATATAGGGCACCCCGAATACGCCACCAAGGGCCAACACTGTCCCCTTTACAGATGACTGATATTTCTGGGGATGTAGAGAGTTATTCATTTTTAAGAATTTCATCAACTGAGCTTGATGTGTATGTGGTTATTCCATACAGCTCACTTTTGTCCAGATATGAGACTGGGTGAAATCATCAAATATGCAAGCCTTCACAAACCTGCAAATTTCCTGAACCAGATGGAAAAAAAGGCCCAATAGGAGTCATAAAAGGATAGAGAACTTTGAAGCGAACACAGTCCAAACATCTACCTATGAAGAGGAGGTGTGCTGTACTAATTCTGATAAAATAACAGCCAACTGTTCTCTTGCGAAATGGCCATGAGGAGCACAAAATTCACCCAGTGGTTTATTACTGCTTGACTTGTCAGATCCTAGAACCACAAAATCCTAATATGCTGAAACAGAAACTACACAAACAACCCAGGAATACAACTAGCAACTGACCGAGACACTGCCCTCAAAACAGACTTGATATGAGTGATTTAACCCTTTGTAACTTGGAACTCAGAAAAACTCAATTTCTGATATAAAAATAGGGCAATGAATACCAATTATAACAATCATTTAAGACTCAATTCAAAGTAAAAAAAAAAAACACAACCAAGATCCATTTAGCTTAAGTTTGCTGACATACTGTAAAGACACCTGACATCACAGCAACATGGCAGCGCACATAGTGAACAATTACCTTGTCATCCAGATTTACTTAGCTGCCGTGTAGCTGCCATTTCATTTTTCCATTCAGCTGATTATTGCGTGAAAGATGTCTTGCGACCATGCACTGGAGTGCTAATCTGTTAAATCAGCAGCTGTAGTTGCTTGTGAAGTCCAGAGACTTGCCACACAAACGTCACATCCATGTTTTTCCAAGAAGATGTGCTGGCACACGTTTAGATTGGAAGTCAAGAATACAGACTCTGAATGAGTGATGTAAATCTTGCAATGGATTGCAGGGTTAGGCTCAATCTCTCCTTAATCGAACAGTGACGCTCCACGTTACAACAAAGGATGTGAGATTAAGTAGTGAGACACTCACTTATTACGGAGAAATATTGACTTCATCTTTTAAAAGAAATTTTCAATTGAATTTGGTATATCACTAAATCACTGGACACATATATCAAAGATACAAATGTAGACAGAATGTGGATGTGATGTTAGAGGTCTATAAGCGTGACCTTCGCCGGCTAAAGCCATAAAACAAACTAAAGCACTTGTGCTTATGCTAAGAAATGTTCTGAGTTGGCAGAAGCACAATACTTTTGATGCCAAAATTAAACTGCAGCACCAAATTTACTGGAAATTAACACTGTGCTGCACTCCCCTGGCCTTTTAGGTACAAGAAATAGTTTCTTTTTGGGGGGGGGGGCCTTCTTAGACAGGACAGCTTAGAAAGTTGACAGGAAATGGGATGAAATGGGGCTGACATGCAACAAAGGGCCACAGGTCGGACTGCAGCAAGGACACAGTCTCTGTAGATGGGATGCACGTTCTACCAACTGAACTACTGTGGCACCCCAAGGTACGAGAAATGTGACAGAACTTTCCCACCAGGCAGATCAAAAAAACATCACAAAAAGGTTCATGATGTTGAGGTGTCAAAATAATGAGCCTGTGCTTGAGCATTTCTATAAACACAGTACTAACGTAACAGCACTGACAGGTTGTAGTTTGCCTAAACCTCAATTTATTCCTCAACCAGTTGTCAAAATGCTGCACTGGAACACATAATTACCTGTGTCCATCTTTCCGTCCTGAGCGGCGGGACCGTCAGGTATTACACTCTTCACTTGCAGGAACTCGTCGGGCTCGTCGCCTCCTATAATCGTAAAGCCAAATCCCATGTTGCTCTTCTGCAGGGCTGTTGACAGGAAGGTGCCCTTCAGCTGGGTTGGGTCCCTCGTAAACAATGGCTTCTCTGAAGGGAGACAGGGTTTGAAGTATGATATTTTTAGATTTTCCTGATAATGAGAAATGCTGCTTCTTTCATTTGTCACATTTTACCTCAAATTAAAGTTCAACGTGATTTTTTCAATCCTGAATGAACCCATCTTACCTTTTTTTTCCCCCACAAAAGCACAAATGAAGACACAATCCTGATTAGCTGACTCATTGGAGATACGCTGTTTTCACTCAGATGAGGCAGTACATTATGTACTGGTCTAGTACATCATCATACACGTGTCTGGATAAACCCACTCGGGGCCTCGGGGCGAGCATGTTCTCTGTCCACAGCACTGCCAGAAATCTCTATTCGACCCCGTACACTGTGACATTGTGCATCTGCCCCATCAAATACTCATAAAACTGCCTCTTCTGTTAGACAGATAAGGAAAACAGAGGAAAAAATGCTCAATATTTGATAGAAAAAATCTGTACATCAGGGAGAATAATCAAAAAATCTATCAGCACATGAGTTTCAGGGGCCCTTGATGGCATACAGACCAATGTTGCGTGCCATGCATGTTCTTTCTGCACTCCTTGCATTTTCATATTTCTGCGACTGTGAGTATGTCAGCATGTTTTGATTTAAATACCGAACATGCTGAAGAATTTCATGTGTACCTCTGTATATAGTGGGCAGAGGGAGAGCAGAGAGTCCCTGGCTCTGCATCTGCCTCTGCTGTTCCAGACGTCTCTTGGCTTCCAGGACTGGATTCTCAAACTGTGTCCTTCGATTGATGTGACTGAAAATACAATGCATTGTCACAAATAATGGAATAAGGGAAAGTAATCCAAAGCCTCAAGTGAAAAATATCAATATCAAACAATGGAGTTCTGAATTCAGAATTTCACTGAAGTGAAAACTTATTTTCAGTAAAATGTACTTAAGAACAAAAAGTCACAACAATAGTGCCTTCAGTTTTGATGCATTTAAAATACAGAGTGAGATTTTTGGTATTAACACTGAGGCAAGTGACTCGCTGTTGGGGGAAAGAGTTGCTAGCTCTGGCAGCCCCACTGACACTGAACAGTTCTATAGCTCATTTCTTTTGGTTTGCAAGTGGACATGTGAAATACTGAGTAGCTGATCTGGTTCACACTAGCCACTTGCTAACTGGTCAACACAAACCAGCAGTGACCAGAAATAAAGTTTTGGTGAAGAGCTATAAACTTCTGACGAGCTTAATGGCCTTTGCTTTGCTTCAAGGCGATATTTGAGGATGTCAGTGGTCCTGTTAGATACACTACAAGCTAAACTGGAACCACAGATTAAAAAGGAGACCACCAATTTCAATTAACCAACTGATCCTGAACAATGACTGACAGTATGTCTGAAGTAGAGACACTTCATCCACACTTCTTGAGGAAAGGATGTGAAAAATAACAGAAAATCGAACCGAAAGATTCAGAGTCAGCCTGTAAACATAACTGATACTACATGAGGTCGTATTTAATGTGCGGCCATTTAAGACAAAAAAATACCCACTGGTATCTACGTGTTGCCTCAATATGAAAAAAACTGGTTGAACTCTCAATGTTGTAGCGAGTCTGGACTGTCTTAGGTCTAACTATTACATATACTGTTGGACAGTCTAAGTAAAAGACTGTTTCTGTGATTTTTCGCTTTTTCGCAAAGGTAAAATGTTATTCTCAGTATCAAGTATTTACAACTGAATCTTGTAAAGTGAATGTTAAAAATAGAAACGATGAGGGAAGCAGTAAATTCCCCAAACTGTCCTCTCAGTAACTGTTCTTTACATTTAATTTCCAATTCAAGCTCGAGTGGTTTGGACAAGAACAAAAATTTTATGTGCTTCCGAATAAAACATCGCGCAGATAAAGTCTGTTTGCAATGCAACACATTTCATCATCAGCGTTCTCCTGATAGTCAATACAGATGAGATTTCTCTGCAAAACTTCAGTGAAATGAGCAGTACAACATAAAAAAGAAATGAGAATCAAGTAATTAATAATTCATGAAGAGGTGCTGTAAACTGTAAAAATGCATTTTCCTGCTTTACTACAGAGCAGCAGAGTTAACCAAGTCAACAGGGAGACTTACTCCACGTAGTAGCTGCCGTAGATGGGGTCATCTATCTTCTCCCAGCCATAGGGCAGCTCTGAGAGGAAGGAGAAAACCGACAAGGGAAATGAAGTCAGTGTATGCTGAGAGCAGAAGAGGGAATGTAGACGCTAAATTAAACCGCTGAGGGGAGACAACATGAATCTCAGGGCTCGCAGCTAGACGCTCCCAAAGTGCTCTTTTAATAGACAGACAACACTTCGATCTGCAGCGGTGGCTTCTTCACCGAGACACGAATCACAACACAGACATCAATACAAAGCACGGCAGGAACAAAAGAACATTTGAATCGTCTGACGCTTCTCATCCCGCCTTCTCTTTCTTTTTCTCTTCCTTCTGCCGTGTACATACATCCTTCAAGGCCAAATACCTCACCATACTACTTCATGTTTGTTTTGTTTTTTTTCATTACACCCACCCACTCGTTTAAGCCTTGGACGGCTTCCATGGCTGCTAATTGTCTCCTCCTCTCCCCTCCTCCGGTTCCGTTCCCTTCCCCACTTCAGCTATCTCTTTGCTGATTTAGCTCTCCACTCTTCATCGTTAAAGAACTGGGTCAGAGCGCTGCTAGAGTTCCTGGACATTATGACCTATTGTTTTATTTCACACCTAACTTTTCACAGACATACGCGCCATACAGTGCAATTTAATGAGCTCCCTCTGCTGGTGTGTGCAAGATTCAGGATGTTTTGGTTTTCAGCTTTCACGTTGGCATAAGGAACTCAACATGGGGGCTGACCTCGCACTGCAAGGCTCAGCGATTATACAAAAAAATGCACACACTCATACACACAAACGCAGACTGACAGTTACAATCCATCAGCACAAGCTGTTCGTCTCCCACTCAGACGTATACTAGAAATACAGCTCTTCTGATTAGTATTCAACAGTGAGCAGTCTTGAAAGGGTTGATCCTCCTCCCTATATTAATTCATCCTCATGTCTCGTTTTAAAGACTCTAATTCATGAAATTCATGACTATGTCCGTAGGAGGGCATTCTCCGCAGGGAAATAAAGCAAACCACACTAACATAGAAGAACACTAATGTCATACAGATTGAAAAACATGACAAATACACGGACTTCTTTTGACCCTGAGCTTATTACTAAAACACACAAATACACATGATTACAGAAAGACACACAAGTGCTCAAAGCGGGAAAAAATTAACAATGTGTAAAAGACTGTGTGTGTATGGATGTTTTGGGTGTTCCAACTCAAACGTCTAGCTAGTTTACATCTACGTCTAGCTAGTTTACATCTACTAACCAGTCAGAGACTCATAGTTATAGACAGAGTTTGTCTGACTGACTCCACAAATATATTACAGTGAGTGGCCTTCATACGTACACGCCATAGTAAACTAGACTGGCACTCAGTAGGGTGCATAGCTCTGTCAAGGCTAATTCTAATTGTGAGGACGTTCTAGGAAAAGGAAGGGATAATAAAACTGAAACTTAGACGCACAGCCCAAACCACATAATTTTATATATCTAAAACTCCACCCACATCGACCCTCTCCTACAGTTCCTTGAGGCAAAAACAATACAAAGTACAAGTAAAAATAATATGAATTACTCATCATTTGATTCCTGTTCCAGTTACTGATTTAAATCAAAAACTTATTTAAATCAGTAAAATGATAATGATTCAGTTCTTGTTTGGTTGCATGTGTTCAGATATCATTTAAAAACTTTGACTCATATTATTACTATATCATTTAATTGTTTGTTTTACAACTTTTTATTAATTCAAGTATCATTTTATAAAGTATCCTGGAAGGGACAATGTAATTTTGTGTTAACAAAAGTACCATTTACACCAAGTGACTATGTAGTTTATGCATATCCAGCTGATCTGCTGAGCACTACAATACTCTCAGTAAGACATGCAAGAGATTACATTTTTTAATTTCAATGACTGGAAGTGCATCTGTAGCAAGTTTACCTATAACAAGAAGCAAATCCCAGTTTTTGCCAAGAAACTTCTTGGAAATTATAAGGAAATTACCCCCATAAAAAAAAGCATTTTAACATGTTTATATTTCTTCATGGAAAGTACTGAAAGCATATTGTTTTGGTATCTGTACAGAACATATGCAAAGGTACAGAAACATTTTTAAAAATTGCCCCAAAATACCCGACCAACTCAAGTCTTTGGACAGACACACACACACACACACACACACACACACACACACACAGACAAATCCCCAGCTCTATTATTTTTACAATTATTTGGTCTGCGTGACACTGATACTGTGGCATCATCCCCTCATGCTGTAATGTAATTATGAACAGATTTGTGATCTTGATACCAATAATCCGTGTTTGAATGTGTGTGTGTGTGTGTGTGTGTGTGTCCTGGCTTCTGAGCATGCTGACTGTGCAGCCCAAGGTGAAACGGGTGCATGCCACAATTATCTCTGCTCTGCTCTACTGTTTGCTCAAACCTCCTGCGCCACACCGCCATTACCTCCGACGACCCTCCTCATCCTCGAGGCGTAAAAGTCAGATGGATTCACACTTCAAACCACCTTAAATTCCCTCCCGCCCTGTCCATGAGCCACCTTAAATGTCGGCCTAACTCGTACACTAGTCGCTTGCCCTCCCCCTGAAGTGAAAGGGAGACAGTTTCCATGGAAACCACCAGTGGAAGTGTTTTTTTTTTCTTGCCTGAGCTGAGGGCTCTGTCTTGTCTCTATTTCCTGCTGCTGAAATACAGAGAGAGAGAGAGTCTGTTTATGTGTGTGTTTTTATGCATTCATATGAGTCTATATTTGCAGTATGTGTGTGTGAGACGGCTGAACTGTGTGTGCACGTCTGAATGAGTGAAACAGTCATCTTCCTTGACACTAAATCAAACACCCCATCATGTCCCCATGTACAGCATGAGCACCGAGGGGCTGCTTGTGTGCTCGGGTGCTTGTTTGTGTGTATATGTGCTGGTGTCTCTCTTGACATGAAGTCTAATTGTGATTCCTCTGCATTAGATGACTCATCACCCCTCTCACACAAAGTCTCTCTGACCAACAGGCAGCCAAGAACAGAGACAATGAACTCTGACTCAGAGAAAATTATATATATATATATATATATATATATACAGTATATATATATATATATATATATATATATATATATATATATATATATATATATATATATATATATATATATATGTATATGCATAATGGAATTAGATATATATATTTTATATATATATGTGTATAAATAAAAAATATATATCTAATTCCACTATGCATTTCTCTGTCAACTACCTTTTCAATTATTATGTAAATCTGTTGCTATATAAGAGTCCAAAAATAGTGGGAAACCATCACAATGTCCCAAAGTCCATGTTGACATACAGTGTTTAAATCAGTTTAACTCTAAATATATTCATTACACTGCCATAGAACACTAAGAATTTTTGGTATCATGTGAGATTAAAAGTCTAGAGTTGCACTAACGGAAGAGGCTGCATTAGGTTCTGATATGTCATCTTAACTTTGCCTGTTAGTATACAAGTATTTCCTATTTCACACTTACACAAATTGTTTGATCATAAACCAAAATCAAGATGTTGACCTGATGATGGTGCTAAATGAAAAGAGAATCACCAAATCCCCTTGAAGCTAAAATATTTAATCAATATAGTCTACATACCCTGATCCAACTTTATTGTGAAAGGTCTCATTATGTGACTGCAACTCAGTGTGCTGCTTCAATCCATATTAATGTATACTTTTCAGCTTTGATCTGGAGAGGAAATAAAAGATGTACTGAGACAGAAGCGAAGAGAAAGACAGAGTAGGAAGAGGAAGAGAGAGGAAATAGGAGGGAAACGCCGAGACCGAGAGATGGCCCAGACATGACTGAGTGTAATAACAGTGATGTAACTCAGAGGTAACATTTTAGCTCAAGTCCATCACTCTCTGGCAGTGGCTGCATGTGTTTCACCTCTCCTCATATGCAAACCTCTCTCAATCTCCATTTGTCTCTTTAAAAAGAAACACTAGCAGGGCATCTCTCTGCTCGTCACTTCCTAACTTCATCATTTTTCATATTTCTTTTCACCATCTCCCTCTTGTCACATTTCCTATTCTTCCATTCTTCTGTATTTCTCTTGCCGTTGGTTACAGACAGAATTTCAACATCGTGACTTCTGCCTCAGTGAGAATTCCTGCCTCTGAATGATCATGAGCAGCATATTTTCATCAACAGCACTTAGATTACTTTCAAAGTGGCATAGGGATTGAGTGCGTATCAAATCCAGAATTGAAACCAACACTTGCACTGATTTGAAGCTTGTCCTGTTCTTGCCTCTTCTGGGCGAGAGAAGCGATATGGGGTGACGTTACGTAACGAAAGACTTGCCTGACAAAAAAAAACAAACAAAAAAAACATAACTGAACCAGATATATGGTGACAAGCCTTTGAACTCTGGGTCTTAGTCTCAGCACATAGATACAACACAATGTACACAAAAGTTGCACATTTGTAGGAAAACATCAACAAAGACAAGCTTGTCCTAAAAATTTACCCAAAAAGCAGCATGCGAGTGAGACAGAAAGGGAATAGTGAATGAGGATATAAATTTCTGAAGAAAGTGGAGCAAAAAGACTATACATGCATAAGATGGAGGCAACGGAAGGGAATAAGATGCAAAAACAGCACTGATGAAAGTACGTCTGAGTGTCTGTCTGCTTCCTGCCCGAGGCTGTGAGACTCTGGGAAATCCTTCAGGCAGATGGGCAGTTAAAAACAGCACCACCTCTTCCTGCTGTTCCCTCCCCACATGTATTGTTTATTCAGTCTTCTTGCAGAATCAGACATCCTCCCTTCCATGAATATTTCATGATTCAAAAGTTACATGTGTCCATTAATGTTGGTAAAAATGGAAAATTGCCTTTAAATCATCACCTGGTGCACAGCAGAAAAGTGTAAAGACCGGAAAACAGGCAGTACAGCACAGAAGAAAGAGCTACAGGACACCGGCGCGATCATTAAAAGAAAACAATAACAGGGTGGATAATGTAATGAGTTGCACGCTGAGTTGTATCATTCTATCATCCATGTGGCTGCAGAGCTGTTTATAATAAAAAAAGAACACGATTTCCTGAGAACAGAAGCAGTTTCTGGAAGGCATCAATTCAAAGGTGCTGCAAGAGGATGGGATGTGTCATACAGGACCTTCACAAATATTCAGCTAACAGCCTTTGATTCAAAATCCTCTGCCAGTGGTGATCGCTTAAGCATTAGCTTCCTTTAACCGCTGCTTCCCTAAAGACCGACGCAAGGAGACCAAAAACAGAAAAAGCTCAAATCAGTGTCACCCTGTAGATAAACTGTAGACAGAGGAAGATAAAGAAGACAGAGGAGAACACAGACATGAGGCATGTTTTAAAAATATGTCTAATACAGCTACTTCCTTTTATGGCACAGACCGGATTTTGGCGCCCTCCTCGCTTGATGTCTCTGACAACTCCAGTGTATTGTTTTAAATAAGTATAAACACAGAAGAAATCACAGACAGATGCAGAAACAACAGCAAGTCGTTGTATTAATTAAAACATAAAAAATAAGTGATCACAGAGCAGTCGACAGCAACTTGGCATCTGAGCATCGCTGGCGCTGAAAACTGATCTTTGCTCTGCCAAGATGATGCTGAAGTACGTCGGCCATGTTTGTGAAAAGGGTTTGTGAACAGACAACAGGAGTGTGTGTGTGTGTGTGTGTGTGTGTGTGTGTGTGTGTGTGTGTGTGTTTGTGTGTCAAGAGAGAGTTTGCGCAGAGCTGAGCGACGTTATTAGAATTCTTGTCACTGTTCGGCCCTTTACTGGGCAGAGGAAGAGAGGGAGGGATAGAGAATGAAGGCAGGAGAGGAAAAGAGAGGAGGAGGAAAATTGAGGAGATTGAAAGGGGAGAGAGAGAGACAGGGAGAGGGGGGAGACGAGAGGTGAAGGAGTGCAGAGGGGAGAACGGAGGGAGAAAATTGAAGAGATGGAGAACAGAGAAGAGGTAGAGAAGGTATCGATTCAGATCTCACTCTGGTGAATCACATCACAAACTAAATCGCTGACCAAAGGCTGCGACAGCAGCAGGGATGTAAGATCACCTCATTGTTATACTTATATCTGATAACACATTTCATGTACATGACTGAGTGCTGGACTGTATACCACAGTGGAAAACTGTTCTTCATTTTTTGCCTCTGAAATTTCATTGGTGGTCAGTTTTGTTTTTTTTTTTCACACACCTCTGCTTCCCCTGATTTAAACTGTTTTAAAACCAGCTTTGAAATTCAAAGTTGGTGAAACCGCTCACTGCATTTTCTTTAACATACAGTTTATTGATACCACTAAACAGCACTGTTTGTGTCCTCTAAGCCTGATGTAGACCATCCTTGTTGTCCAAGAACTATTAAAACCACATAAATTAGTCACTCAGTCTCACACACACCTTTGTGCGCTGTAAAGATTCACTAGAGCAACTGGGACACTGTTAGATGGCCACAAGATACATCTGAGGGGCCATTAGACAAAGATTAAAAAGTATTAGTAGTACTTTTTTAACACTGTTCCTCTTATCTTTTTTGTCTCCTTGTAACTAACTAAACAGGTTTTGAACTAATGCACCCCACCAATTATCTTTACTTTTCAGACAGGGGAGGAAAGTATGAAAATAGGACTAACAAACTCTGGGTCTTTTTTGGGGATTTGTTGATAATTAGACAACAAGCAAGCTGTTCTTGAGTGATGAAGTCTGGAGAAAACAGTAATAGTTTCAGCTTTTTAACGTTTTGACATTAAGTATGTCCTCATCAGAGCAAGCTGAGGCAGCATGGGTGTGACTGTATTCAGATTGCATGCGGTCAGATAATATGCGATGTGCAATGGTTTTAGATGTGGAATGTATCTAGCCAAATTTTGTTTTGTTTATGTTGATAACTTTTCAGTAGTGTCTTACTCTAAGTTGAATTAATTACTACTATAGACATTCAGCTGTGAAGCATAAATAAAGGATACTGGATGAAATTTCTTTTTCATCACTCTAATTATATTTCTCTCTGCACATTTTTCAGAATGATGTATGCTAATGATCACTTCCCAACAATAAATCTAAACAAGTAAATTTGCAAGTTTATTATTTCTGGATTTAAAAACCCCTTTTCACCTGCAGAGAACAGTGACACCAGCAGCAGACTAACAATCGCCCAAACAACGGAGCTTTTATATGTTTTTTTTTGTTGAGGAGGGAAAGCACTCTGGAACAGTGAGACAGGAACAGACAACACAAGTACACAAACAGCAAGAGGTGCAGAGAAGACACACTCCCACAAATGCTGAAGGATCGACTCAGGTGAACACAAAATAAAACTTACAAAACAAAAGAGCAAACACTTAACGCAGTCTTTCAGACTCACCGTCTTCCCTGCACTCTTCTGGTGGCTTGGCTTTCTTTGCCAGCCGGGGATCCAGCCACGATGTCGTTTTGGTGTTGTGACTGGAGAAGAAAAAAAGAGACGTGCAGATTAAGGCAATAAGAAAGAGGAAAAGGGGCAAACAGAGGTCAGGGAGAGACTGACGGAGAGAATAAAAGAAAGAGATGAGCGCAAAGTAAAACTAATGACCTGTACGTAACTCTGTGTGTGTGTGTGTGCAGGGGCAAAGAGAAACAAGGGGATTTCTAAGGTAAACTAAGTGGTCATTAATCCACTAATTAGCCCTCAGCCACTAATTAGTAAGGGTGAGAGTAGAGGGCTAAAGTTTGCAAGGGTGCATGTGTATGTGTCTGTGTGTGTATTCTGTGTGTGTCCGATTAGCAGCATTGAGTTACATCAATTATTCAACACAAACGGCAGTGCTATAATGTTTACACACCCAGCTATATATAAAGCATGCTTTGTAAAGTACGAGCACTTTGTGAGGTGCATTACATTGGATTCATTTTTAATTATTTTGTACAGCTCTTAAGCTTAACGTTTTACAAATATTTAAATACAACAGCTACACACATTAAGGAATAAGCTGTTGTTAAAGTAGTAAAATCATTTCTTTATGTTTTAAATATATTCATGTGGACTCTATTTTTCTTACTCAATGAAGTAGACCTCCCCCTTCTCAGTGTAGGCCATCTCCCAGTTGTCAGGCAGAGGACCCAGCTCCTCCTCGTCTACATCTGGAACTTTGGCGGGGGATTCAGAGGGAGATTTTGGGGCCTCCTCTCCTTCAGTGGGAGCCTCGGTGGAGGCTGGGGCCTGGATGGACGCTTCAACAGCAACCTCCCCAGAGGCATCTGTGCTCTTGTCCTCATGTTCACTGGACTCTGTGGAGTACACACACACACACACACACACACGCGCACACACACACACACACACACACACACACACACACACACACACACACACACACACACACACGCACACACAGTTATTTTCACATACACTTTGTGCACACATGCAGACCTGGATGCACACTGCACACGCCATGCATGATGAGTCAGAGCAGAGCCACTGCAGAGCTATGAACCCCCAGGAGAGAGAGAGACACAGAGTGAGAGAGAGACATAGAGAGAGAAAGAGAGAGAGAGAGAGAGAGAGAGACAGAGACAGAGAGAGATAGGGTTTGAGGACAATGAGCATGAGGAGAAAACAACATGGGGATGTCAGAAATAGAGAAACAGGAAAAGACAGAGACTTTAGGGGTCAGAGACTGAGTCAGAAATACAGAGAACGATTCTAAGAGTGAGGAGAAAAGCTGGTGGCATCTGAGTCAGGGAAAGGTCAAATTAAAATATTTGCTCCTGACATCACATTTCTAATAGTAAAACTGAGATGGAAGAAAGTCGATTTTTTTTTCATGTCATGTTTATAAACATATACCACACATGGTCCCCAAACTTCAATCATCTGTCCATCAAAGTCTGTTCTATAGTTATTTCCGCTATAGGTGTAGTTAGGAAGTCATTTTCTCTTTTGAAAATCATCCTTGTGGTCAATATTTCATCTGGTATCAGCAATAATATACAGAGGCGTGTAGTTCTGTTGAAATAACACATATGACAGTGGCATGACAAAGAAGAGAACATATGGAATGCTTAGAGAACACTAACTACGAAGTAGGATGTGAGAAGGAAGAAGAGGGGGCAGAAGGGATGGGACCCCAGAGACTAAGAAAAAAGCAAGAGCGGTCAGAAGGAAGAGGATGGCAAAGGGGAGGAAGAGAGAGGGGAGAGCGGGGGTATAAATAGAAACAAGGACAAAGGCCAGTGGCGGGAGAGCAAAGACAGCAGGAGAGACGGAGAAACGATAGGACGGAGAGACGAGCGCTGAAGCCAAAATGAGACTGTGGACAGTGATAATAGTGAAGACATTACGGTGCCCTTGTGAGTTCAGTTATATAAGGTTACTGAGAACATGTGCAGTTCACACTCACACAGGCAGAGTCTGTCAGATATTCTCCTCTCTCTAAAGTCTACAGTACCTGGCGTGATGGCCACCCCGTTGCCGTTGACAACCGGACTCTCCTCTTCCTCCTCCTCAGGTGGCTCCAGGCTGGCGCGCTGCTCCATGTTGCTGACTGACTGGTTCCTCTTCCTCTTGCCCTGGGAGCTGGGCCGGGCTCCAGGCAGCAGGGCCTCACTCACATTCAGAGGAGGTGCTGCGGGGGACGGCTCCGCTGGAGGTTTTGGAGTGCCGTAGAAGTTATCTGAGGGCAGAGAGGCACAGCGGTGTTGTGTTAGAGGCCGCATGTACAACTCAAGAGGGATCCCAGGTGATGTAACACACCGTCTAGCAGGCAGAGGAGGGTTACTGCTCGTGGGAGCAGATGACTGGCATCGAAAATTCAAAATTTAGCTATGGAGATAACCAGACCTGTCTTCCTTGAAACATGAACTGACACAACCAAAATCTAGTATCCAGACTCTCTTTTTTAGGACTTGCAATTTTTATTCTAAAATATAGAAAGGATGCTGACACTGTAAATCATAACAAATAAACTAGACTATTTCCATAGTCAGGCTTCTTCGATTTCACATTCTGACCCCACCATGAGGAGTACAAAGTGGTATTCTGAGAAACAGGAGAAAACGACAGAGAAAACAAACAATACTGAGAGGAAGCACAAGTCACTGCTGTGTTTCCACCTCATCCCATTGTTTATGGAACATTTTTCTCAGTCCATCATACATCCTATATGACTGTCACCCTAATCTGGAGAAGAATCTCCAACTATTTCACAGCTAATTTATCATCCAGGCACTTTTGCCATCTGGGCCCAGTCCATCAGTGACAACAGAAAACCAGAAAACACTAAACACTTCTAAGATAAAACAGGATACAAACTGCAAACCACAAAATAGTAGTGACTTTTCATCCAGAACTGTTGTAATGGCTTGTTGGTTACCATAATCTCCCCTTCATATTTTCCCGACAGATTTTGCCATGCATGTTGGGTCAGTGGAAATGTAAATCTTAGTGTGATCTTAACATGTGAACACCACCTGTTGTTGACACAAATATAGATTCTTAAACAGACACAAGTCTTGATACAAACTCTCTGTCAATAATTGAAACTCAATTTCAACATCACACTAGAAAAAGTCTAAGAAAAATGAGTCATGCAGGGTTTTTAGATTCGATCAGTGTTTGGTTTTGTTATGTTTTAATAGACCGACCCTCACTGAGGTATATTAAGTCTCACATTCAATGGTCGTTTTTCGGTTGAATACAACTTTTGCACTGCTGCCATGTTATATTATCTGACTCACTAGTTTACTGGCTCTCAAAGGGCAAAACCAGCTGTCTGTTCTTCTTAATTAAGCTGAGTCTCCCTACACTACAATTGTTGCTGTGGACAGATGTGGGACAGTGTGTTTGGAGAAAGATGATCACAGTGTTAGAGGGAGGAATAACAGAGTAGGTGGGTGAATTGGGGTTTTCAATAACAGCCAACAGCAGACAGTGGCCTTACTGGGCTGAGGGAAGATGTAAGTTTCCCCTAAAGACCAAAATTGCATCATAATAATAAAATAAACTGTAAATATGTCTCCAAGGGCAGGGGATGTCCTTTTTCTTGATACTTAATTTTTTTGAAGTTTTGAAAAAACCCTGTCTCTGAGCTTTCTCTGCTTAATGATGCACATAAATCTATCTGCGAACATCATGATACTGTGCAGTCAGGTTATAACTACACTGTCTTAAGACAAGATATGTCTTACATGTCCTTGCTTGTCTTTTTTTCTAGAGTTTCATTTTATGTTTAAAGGTTGCATTCAGCAATTTGTGAACACTGCAGCTTATATTTCCCTCCCTGCAGATATTGCAACTGACAGGACAAAGAATATGATATCATTCAATTAATCTCAGGAGGTATCATTAGGACACCTGCTGTATTAGCCTGCTCTTCCTGTGTGGATTAGAGTAGCAGGTTAAAAAAAGACAATTTCATGAAAAAATGGGAGAGAACCACATGAATACATCAGTATAAACACAACCCCAGCTGTGTCATTCCAGCCATGTTGGTGAAAGTGGTTCTGTTTGGAGGCGAAAGTGAAAGAATAATAGCACAACACAAAAATAGCATTGGGCGTCTGACATTCTACACCCACTGTAATGGTACTGCTGGTAGGAAAACAACAGAGAAGTTAGTACAGTACAGTACAGAGAAAAGTACAAAACATGATGGCCCTCGGGCTATCTTGCTAGAGATAAAAGCATCCTCACCATATCATAAATATACATACTTCTCTCTTTATGATTGACACTGGGGCTTGTGTGGCTTTCTGTAATTTCAAATTTTCTGTGTATGTATGTATGTATATATGTATATATATGTATGTATGTGTATATATATATATATGTATGTATATATGTATATATATGTATGTATGTGTATATATATATATATACATACATACATACATACATACATACATACATACATACATACATACATATATCAAATCTTTCCTTCTCTTTCCTCATGCTATTTGTGCTTAACCCATCATAAAGCTCTACTTTTATTTGAAATACAAGACCCACACTGTCAGGAAAAAATATTTAGTGATTAAATATTGAGTGTGAGTGAGAGGCAGAGATGTCTTATTTTATAATCCTTCAAAGTGGAGAAGAGTGGGGGTTTCACAAAGAGAAAACAGAGAAAGAGGACATGGGCAATGGGAGGAGAACAAGAGCTGAACAAAGAAGAGGGAAGGGGGCAGTAATAAAGGACAAAAGGAGGATCAGCAGTAAAGAGTTGATAAACATTCAGTTTACTTTCATCCCAGCGGGAGGCAGATAGATATTAAGAAGGCTCTATCACAGCTACCACTTCCTCAATAAGTACACTTACCCCGCAGCCCCCCAAACAGATTTATCACAAAATATATAATAAAAGTGTGCATGCAGACACGTGTAAACAAAGACAAGTATGAAACTGCATAGGCAGCAGGCGCCCACCTGTGCAGGCTTAAGGACAACCTTAAGAGGTGCTTTGCAGAACATAAAGAGCACTGAGATACATTTAGACAAGGGTTCCTCCCCCTGCACCACACTGGTTTTAAAGACGCAATGTTCCCCTGATGCTGAATGCTCCTGGTATTGCCTGAAGGCGTCAAGACTATATGCACAGTTGTGACTCATCTCACATCGCAGCATACGTAAGCTCTTATGTGCACCAAGCATTGTGCACACACACGCACTACAATTACCGTGACGAGTTTCCTGATGATACTCCACATATTATCTCAGCCTCTTTCACAGCTTTCTAAATCTCTCTCCCTGCCTCCTGTGTCACTCCCTCTTCTCCACTCTCTTATTTTAATGTGCATTACAAAATGAGTTGCAGCACCTCCAGTGCAGTCACCCAGAAAGAGACAGCTTCCTCCAGTGGGCATCAGTAAGCTCCCTGTGTTAAGGGAAACATACACTGTGACACACAATCATGGAGGGAACAAGTGAAAAGGAACGCACACACACAAACACAAGAGCACATGCGCCTGAACCCCTACACACAAACAAGCATGCATTCACACACATATTTTGTGTGAGTGTGTTCAGCCTCACATGCTCCTAAAAATTGCTACTGGGCAAATGAACCAGCAAATCCCCCATCTGTAGATGTATCACTGACAGTGTAGCAAAGCAGATGCACAGACTTGACATGACTGGAAAATGGCTTTCATCCAGCTCTTGCGTGCCCGCACACATGCATGCGTGCACACACACACACAGATGCACACACACACTGAGCGTGTCAACGGGCCGTTGAAAAACCACCAGAGGAAGCTGTAAGCTGCAAGACTCATTTTGTTTACTAAAGCTGTGAGTAGGAGCATCACCTGGCACACCTGATCCATCAAGAAAAGATATGTACACAGTTGCACAAGACGGCAGATTAGATTTAAAAATAGTAAAATAGCACTACTGAAACACATGTTCCCATTTCTCCTCCCCAAGCACCTGTACTTGTCTCGCAGATGCAAAGTCTTTCCTGCACAGTGCTGCCAACACTCACCTTCATAGGTTCCACTCTCTAGCAGGGCTCCACTTTGCTCCAGTTCCATAAAACGCTCCACGCTCACAAAGTTGTAGTCCACCCCTGGCACCTCCCCCTCCTTTGGCTGCCTGGTGGTACCTGCAAAGAGAGAGAGAGAGAGAGAGAGCGAGAGAGTGAGAGAGAGAGAGAGAGAGAGAGAGAGAGAGAGAGAGAGAGAGAGAGAGAGAGAGAGGTCATCAGAGCCAAATAGGACACTTGAGAAGAAAAGGCAGGAAGGCAGAGAAAGAGCTTAGAAAAGGGGCTGGACAGAAAAAGACGGCAGATTTGAGGCTACAAAGTGTATCAGAGGATGTGGGAGGGGAACGGAAATGGAACAGAAGAGGCTGAGTGAGGAGTCATCACTTGTGATAGCCAAGTCCATTCACACAATTGTGTGTGAGTGACAGTGAGAGACAGCTAGAGACGAGCGGGGAAAGCATGCTCAAACGGCAAAGCGCCATCATTCAGTCCATTCAAGCCAATCTGGTGCTGTTTTAGTAATGAGTGAATCAATACGCCACTTTTACCAAACATAACTCAAACCTCCCTACACAGCACACAAAACTGTGCCGATTGGATTATTGTCAAAACAGCAGGAATGCAGAGGCACCACATTACCATGCAGCAATTAGAGCCTTCCTACATCAGCGCTCTAGAGATCTCCATCAGCGCTGTGGCGCTGAGGCTCGACTGTGTGATGGCAACGATGGGAGTTTCGAGTTTAATGAGGTGCTGTGTTTGTGTCTCTGCCAAGTGGACTTTCAGCTTAGGCTCAGTGAAGTCCACTGGTGTTGATTCCGGCTCTCCATTGATCACGCCTGGAAGCAGTCATTGGCCGGGCGTGGAGAGGGAGTCCGCTCTCAGAACTTTTCCCAGGACTCATGCGGTTAAAGTTAAGTCTGATTGATCTGGCCGTGGCCTCAACCGGATCTGATGTTGTTACCACGCTGTTGCCAGAATGTCAGATATGGCTGAAGTGTATTTGTGTAAGTGTAAGACGATTTGTGGTCCAACGATCCAAGAGCACAGGTCTAAAAAAGGCAATTACAAGTTCTGACACCAAAAAAACCCCCCACTACATGTGCTCACGTATGAATGGTGGGTATACAACACTTGTAAGCATCATAGTTTAAGTGGGAGCTGTGGGAGCTGAAAACAGCAGGTGGTGGATGTGTTGTAGAAACACAAATAACACACACACACACACGAGCAAGTGGGGAGGGTTAGTCATTGTACAAGATCCTCTGAGTCTCCCAGAGTGCGATATCTTAATCATTAGATCTCCATTGATCATCTGTCACCACTTTGCTCCTCTAGTGCATCCACTGAACATTCTCTACTGTATTTACTTCACCACCAGGAGCAGAAGACGACAGCTTAGCAGCACCTAATGAGTAAACAAGAGATACTGGGCCATCACACATCTATAGTCTGTCTATAAAGCTGTCCAACACCGTCCACACATAGGTGTGTTTGTTTGCACAAATGTTTGTCAGTGTGTGTCTACATGTGTGTACTCGACAGTGTGTTTGTCTTTATGACTCTAAATGGTGGTAAAATGCCCACTGTGCCAGCAGTAATCCCATCTCCGAGCTGATCACAGCTCAGCAGGACACCGCAAATCCACAACACCACAGGTTTGAGTCAGAGAGCTTGTGTGCATGTGTGTGTGTGTGTGTTCATGTGTGTGTGTGCCACAATCCACATTGTTTGATGCACTCTAACTCTGATAAACACTTAGAACCAGTCAAATACACTGTGGATTGCAGCAATGCTCAAGGGCTAATGTTGATTTAGTTGTTTTACACTGCTGTCAGACTGGTGTTACCAGAGGTGACTCTGTGCAATGCCTTGTGGGTAGCAAGATGGGTTCATATTAATATCTATAACTGCTGATGTTGTTACTGTACATTAAGGCAATGGGGAGGTGTTAATCCTGCAGATGGGACGTGTTTCTGACCCATAAGGTAGAAGTAGAGTATATGAATTTAAATCAGTGATACTGATATTTGGTTGCCTTGGAAATATCTTACAAACTTGTGACTACCCCACTTGATTGGTGAAACAAACAAACAAACAAAAGAAAATAAACAAGCCAGACTGCTTATATTGGTCAATATTGGGGTCATGAATATTACACATTATTACTTAAAGGGATATTCCGGTGTAAATTTAATCCATGGTCTAACACACCATGACACCAAGTGAGACCCCCCTCAAGAGATCAAGATTTCCGACCGCTAACTTATGTAGTTTTAGCAACCTCAGAGAAGACTGCACAATAAAAATACACAGCAGTCTAGGCATCCAACCAAGAAACAAACCGCTATCAAAAAGCCACTCATAGCCACAAATAATGCTCAGAACAGCACCAAACTTCAGCAACCGTACAAATAGGGTCCAAGCACATAGTTTGAGGCATCAAACAGCAACTAGATTAGCTGGATTTCTACTGAAAAGACAACACCTCTCATCACTGTTCTGCAGCAGCTAGCTCGTTTTGGGGAAGTCGATTACCGAGTGCAGTAGATTTCTGCAGCTCAAGGATGAAAATGTATGATATTACTCCATGGAAATGCAATCAAAGTTCATATGTGACTTGCCTACCAGTTTATAACAGTTATTATCGAGTGCGGACAGGGAACAGAATGGAACTGAGCATTTCTAACCGCACTCGGTAATCGACTCGTCAGGACTTCCCCACAACAAGCACACTGCTGCAGGAGAATGGTGAGTTGTGTTCTCTTTTCAGTAGAAATCCAGCTAAGCTAGCAGTTCTTAGATGCCTCGAACTATGTGCTGGGACCCTATTCCTACTGTTGCTGAAGTTTGGTGTTGTGTAACCCTCCAATGACCTAAAAAAGTGATAATTTAACTGTGCAATTCCTTGAAATTTACACATATTTGAGACCGGATTGCAGAAATGGGACCTTCACATCCTTGTAGGCTGCTGCTGCGACTACTGTAGCTCCATTACAGTTTCATCAATATCTGAATGACAACAACACTTGACTGCAGTGAGCTATACTAAACATCCCACAGTCTGAGAGTGACAATAGGCTCATAAGGAGGAAGGAAAGAACACATTCTGTGGCTTTTAACACAACCCAAAACAAAAGCATCCTCCTCTGTGGCTTTTCTTGAGGTTTCTTCCAACCTTTTTTCTTCCCTCTGTTAAAAGGCTCAATATGGCAAGTTTTTCCTCACTCTAATCAAGGTTCTAAGGACAGGATGTTGTTCACAGTACAGATTGTAAATCCCACTGAGGCAAGGTGATTGTGATTTTGGGCTACATAAATACAACTGATTTGATTTGACAAATGGGACTGTGGCACAACAATAATTTTATCTTGATTATTTTGGCTTTATAAACATGGGAAGCAACAGTCCTACTTTAAAATAAAATCTGATTGATCCCCCTACAATTAGTCGATCATTGTATAAACACACCAATTATTCTGATGTCCCTTACAACACTTCTAATATAAAGTCTACCCAAATGTAGTTTTGCAGGGCTCTTTGTTTACTCTTTGTTATTTGATTACATAACACACACAGACAAGAATATCTTAAGTTTTTAAACTTATCACCAGATAAATACAACATCCCTTGAAATACAGTAATACCACTGGGAAGTATTAAATGTGTGTGGTGTTTTTAAACCAGTTTTAGAAGTATTGATTTAACTCAATGTACTTTCTTGAGGCTTTAGTTTGCGTGTTGATAATATTGGATGGCATTATATCATAAGAAGTAATAAATATCTTCCACACCCCCTGAGTTGACTCATCACTTCTCTGACTCAACCTACACGAAAATTTTATATTATAAGCTTCACATAGATAGTGTATGTTTAGGGGCCATTTTATCAGACTGCAATATATTATCAGGTGTTTCTGATATTTTGTCCACTCCTTTTATAGCTATTAATTCAGCTCCACAAATTTCCAAGTAACTGCAGATCCTCTTTTATCCACCAAAAGAAATACCAAGATGAAGAAGCTTCACAGACCAGCACAACAGGGCCGACTCCATGAACTATACCGCATGTTAAAACAAAAAAGGAATAATCTTGAACAGGACCATCCATCGACTGTGAAGTGCTTCTCTGAATACAGCAGCAGCTGAGCCAGCCAGGCGGGGCAGGTCGCCTTCCACTGGGCACAACTATTGATCTATAAGATCAGAATGAAATTATTGTGCTGCCCACACCAGAGTAGGCAGAGCCTGCTGGAATACTGATGACCTGCCAATGGTCTTCTCCCACAGCTTCCTTCACTGGACACACCAACAGAGCAGAAAGAGAGGGAGAGAGCATCTTGTTGGATCTGAGCTGGGAATATTGATCGACTATCTGGCCTTGAGATAGGCAGTCCAAATGTTCCTCTTTTCTTCCTTCCCTTTCACACATTTCTGCTCAGAGCAGCCTACCAGTTTTTCCTCCCTTGCTCTCTGCATTTACTCCTTCCATCCCCTTAGCAACACCCACTAAATAACTGTGAAGTAGACCTGTTTATTAAAACTAACACTGTCCCCAGCAAAAATCCATACTCTGTTCCTGCTGCCCCCATTGCTACCTTTCCATTTCCTTTTCTTAATCTATTTTTAACATTACAAACTACCTTTTTCAGATCCTCAAGAACTCCCAGGTAGAGTCAAGAAAATGAATTTTAAAAAAATAGAATCTCTAATTTATGGTGCATGTACATGGCCACACGGACTCTTAAGTAGAGCTTTAATAAATAAGCTGGACAAAGCAGGACAAGCTGCTCAGGTGCTCAAATCAAAAAAATTGCAGAGGACTATACTGTGAGGAGGCAGCGACGCTTCCCTGAGCCAAAAGCACTGCTGCTGTTGACTATTGATTGGATGTCGGCTCTTGCTAATAAAGGATAAAGTTGGCTGCGAGCCAAAAATGGTCTTTGCATTGCAATCAGCCAGTGTAGCCAAACCTCTCAGAGGTGACGCTGCGAGCAGGAGTATGAGCACCACAGAGATTTATGGCTTAAATGACTTAACTCTATAATAGCACAGAAAAGCTTCGGAGCTGCCACTTTAGGTGTGAATACATTCTCTGCCACGAACCATGACGACTGAGCGCTACAGAATAATTTCACATCGGTGGGAGTGTGTGTGAGGGAGAAAAAAGAGAGAGCGATTACGTAGAAACATAACAAGAAAATTCCATTTGGAGTAAAAAAATAAAATAAAATAAAATAGCTGATATACTGAAATAACTCAGCTGGTTGTCAGACGATAAGAGGACAAAGACCTTTGCTAAATAATAGAGTGGCAGAGGAGTGACAAGCTGAGAAAAACTGAAAGAGACAGACACATAGAAGGAGACAGTAAGACGAGAAAAGCACGATTTGTTAGCCTCACTGCGCGTCCACAGCAGCCTTCGAGTGAGTTGAAAACATGCACGTGCACTCAAACGCATGCTTGTATAATTAGACAGGAAGTCACCAAGAGGGAGAAGCAGAGCGGGGGAAATTCAGAGCTAAAAATAGACTATCGATGGACTGATTATCATAATAAAGGGTGGGGGAAGGTGGTCAAATGATACAGTCTCAGCATGAGTATGTGTGGGAACGAAGAGGTAAGGGTGCGGGGAGCCAAGTGTGTGTTTCTAATTAATAATTAATGATCATTAGATCCTCTAGAGTTTTGAGATTCATTGTTGAAAAAAATATTCCTGTATTTGTAGCTGTAATAGATGAACAATTGTACGTTAATTGGTGGAACGAACCGAGATGACAAAAACTAGATACACACGGTCCCATCTGAGCTCTAGCTCTGCGTCTCAATGCGCACGTATATGGATTGTGTTTGTCTCACAAACCCCTCTTGGTTTCGGCGTATCATCCATCAGAGCCATCAGGCTGCTTTGGGAGTTAGATGGGATTTGTTACAGAGACAGAGGTAAAGTCAAATCTAACGGTAACTAAAAATATTCTCTTAAAGGTGAAGAGGAGCGACGCTCTTTCACAGTAATCCCTCGGTGGACTGGATGAAGTGGATTCAAATGTGCATCACACCCTGTCTACTGCAGACCCTGTCCAAAATGCTGCACATTGGAGGAAAGAGTGGAAAGAGATTTTCAGACTTCAAATCTGAATTGCGACATGCTGCGATTTGTCTTAACTCTATAACACAATTAATGACTATTTTCACTGTCGATCAAACTGTCGATTCTTTTCCTGATCAATCGATCAGTTGTTTAGTTTAATAAACATCCAAAAATGGTGAAAAATGTGAATTGGTGTCAAAGAGGACAAGAACGTCCTCACAAGTCTTGTTATGTCCAGAACCCAAGGACATTCAATTTACTGTCATACACAAAACAGATAATGTTCACATGTAAGAAGCTGGAATTTCCTTTGAATTTTCTGCTCAAAAACGGTTGATAATCAAAATAGTTGCTTAATTAATTTAATAGCTTACAATTAATCAATTGAACATTCCAGTGAAGAGCCCGTGGATTATAATTACCCCCCATATTTCAAACTAAAATCTATGAAAAAGTGTAAAAAATAATGCAAATTATATTACACTTTCACATGCAATCTAATTGAAGCCAGCCTCAGAGGTGTTTTACCTAACTGTAAAACTAACCAAGGGTGGATACATCAGGAGCGTTGGGTTCAATGAAACAATCCTGCAACTGTACAAACAAAAAACGCAGAGACAGAATATGCTGTCCTCAAAACCCTGACTCCTGTTTACCCAGAATCCTTCTCAGTAAAAAGCAAGCAGAGCACCATGGCAGCAAGAGAGCAGAGAGGAATGTGAGGATTGTCTGTGTTTGTTTCGTGCATTACCCACACCGCTGCTTCTTTATTCATTAACTGTCTCATACTCATATCTATCTATCCCCCATCTATCCATCCAACTATATAAATTGGTGTCCTCCATTATCCTCTCCCTTTCTCTCCTTCTTCTCATTTCCAATTTACCTCATTGCTCTTCCCTCCATTTGTTCCTCTGTTGGTGCTCTCTGTCCCCATTACTCCCTCTCTGTCTTTTTTAATCCGCTCCCTCTTCACCTCGTTATCCTCCTCTATTCTTTTGTCTCTCCTTCAAGCTCCATCTCGCACTTTGGTCTTGTGTCTCATTCACTGTCACTGTTCACCCCCCCCCCTCCTTTTTCCTTCTTCCTGGTTGGCAGATGTGAAGTGTGACAGCAGGTCTATAGGAGAGGTATGATCGGGCACACACACACACACACACACACACACACACACACACACACACACACACACACACACACACACACACACACACACACACACACACAGAGGCACCCTTATTTACACTACAAAGCCCTGGCTGCAAATACAGCAAGGCAACATGGCAACACACTGACAGCAGAGTCTGCTCCCACAACAACATGTCGATGCAGCTTTGCCATGGTTACAAGCACCAACATCTACATTAGCTGTACAAAAATAATACTTATGTCAGACATGACTCCTCAGCCGTTTTGCACACACGGCTGTTTTACTAGTTACAGTCTCAGGGGTCCTCAGCTCGAGCCCTTTTGCTCTGCAGAGCTGTAGGTATACGCTCCTTGCTTCCTTGCACTTCATCAATCAATTACTGTCACAGCTTGGCCACTGAGAGTCACACCTGCTTTTCTCGAAGTTATTCAGGTGGTGTTTAAGCAGACAGGTTTGACTCTGATAGGGACTGCAGGTTGCACCTCTCCAGTGTAAAGGCCCCTACACACCAAACTGACATCAAAGAACTTGCTGCGACGAAGCCTGACTGTTGTGTCGTCTCATGTCACCTTATCTCGGCCAAAAAGCTGCACTTGAAAACACTGCAAAGCCTCTACAGCTGGCGGCCAACAAACTTGTATGTTCTGTGCCTGCGTTAAAGAAAATATCACACTGTCAAAATACAAACCTTTGTTGTGATGAAGCCACATTTTGTGACACCGCTCTCGCTGACATAGCTGCTTCTAACAGAATATGATAGAAAGTTGCAAAAGGCACAAATGACGATGTCTGACAGTCGACCAAAGGTCTGGTGTGTGGGGCCCTTAAAGGTGTCAAATTTGCCTGCCAGCACCTTCAAAAAGATACTAACCTGCCAACTGTTTTAGTCTAACTTGTTTGTTTGATCCAAACAATGACCAAAGTAAAGTGGGAAGTTGTGAGGCAACCAGATCCCAGGAAGTGACTCATCTCTGCCCAGAAATATTCAGGCTCATTACCAAATGGTAAACTGATGTCTTTAAATGTTGGGGTTTTTTTTTGCACAGATAAAGTAAATGAGACTGTGCTTTACAGCTACTGGCAGGGGGATTTTGTGGCCACTTGACAGAACCAGTATAGATGTTTTCTGCTATTTGTAGTCTTAAATCTAAAAAACTGGGTTCTGATTAATATTTACCTTATAACTAACACAAACACAAGAGAATAATTGTCCTTCTAATATGTTTAACTATTATCTTAACTGGAAGGTTCTATGAATCGTGGGGCATTCTGAGAACAGGACAGGGTACTAAACGTCAATACTTTTACCAGCACAGACCAAATCTGCTGAATGAGTCTGTTGCACTAAACACTGATAACCGTCAGTTAATCTTCACTAATTCTTTAATCAAGGGCTAGAATATTTAGCTGGTTGACAGAGAATCAACAGAACATTCATATCCAGCTCCTGTAGTTTGAGGATTTGGTGCTTTTATCTGTATAGCATGAGTTTTTAACATTTGGTCACACAAAAGAAGTCATTTCAAGATGTCTACTACAAACGGTGATGGAAATGTTTCACTTTTTCACATGAAATCTTTAAGACAATTTAATAAAAACTACAGTAAGTGATACAGGCGACAATGAGAGAACAGAAAAGCCCTCCACGGATGGAAATTAAACCTGGGAAGCACAGAGTTAATTAAGTTTAGAAACAGCTGCATCAAGTCTAGAGTTTCTTCCAGAAAGTGTCGGTCAGGTCCACTAGCGGCTGTAAAGACAACTGTGTTGCTCAGTGGATCAGCGTCTGGTGGAGCTGCTGCCTGGGTGACATTGAGAAATTACCCCTGTACTGAGGTGTGTCCCGTGGTGATGGAAATCAGCCCTGATAGGCTGAAAAGCACCTTTATTAGTGTGCAGAGCTGACTGACACAGGACGACATTGGGGGTCATGATGATGTACACACACAGAGCTGGTGTGTAGTGTTTGGTATGCAGTGTGTGTGTGTGTGTGTGTGTGTGTGTGTGTGTGTGTGTGTGTGTGTGTGTGTGTGTGTGTGTGTGTGTGTGGAGAGGTAAAGATTGTCCAGAGTAAACAATCAACCTCTCTGAGGTGTCAGCGTTCTCTGACCATCACAGGATCAGCCGCCCAACAAGCTACTGGCTAATCGCTGCACATCATCAAAGAAGCACAGACAGAAACATAGGGTGAAGAGGAGGAGGAGGAGGAGGAGGAGCAGGAGGAGGAGGAGGAGGAGGAGAGGTAAAACTAGAGACTGGAACGCAAATATAAAAAGGCTCCAGAAAAACCTCATTTTGTGATTAGCCACTGAGTGAGACGATCACACAGATGAGGCGAAAAAGAGACGAGATGACACCTGTCCAGAGCTTAACACTGAAAGCACTTTGCAAACATAACCAATTCATTAATCACGTTCAATATTTGCTATTTTCATTTCATGAAATTCATATCATTCCCTCGCAGTTTCTTTCATCTGTGGAACAACATTAATCCAGCGTGCCAATCAAACTGCAGGGAGCACAGAACCACATCAAAGCATGTCAGCCAGCCCTTTAACAAGAGCAAGCCAGCAGGCAAATCACCCCTTTAAGGAGAGAGTCCCTGGGGGATGATGTATCTCTCTCTCTCTCTCTCTCTCATATAGAGATGAGCACACACACAGTCCACAGAGAATGGTGTGTAACACTTTCATTATTTATCAGCTAAGCCTATTAAATCTCACAAAAAGAATAATCAGTGCAACAAGTCTAAAAGACACAGATGTACATATAGCATATATACTTTGTGCATGTGCAGATACATAATCAATCTGCTACAGAAACACACACACAAAAATAATCTTTTTTTTCTTTGTTTTTTCTTTGTTTTTTTTTTTCAGATTAAGTCATCCAGCTTCATTATTATTACCCTGACAAACAACCACAATTAACTGTCATCACTCCTCTTCCTCCCCCATCACCATCAGTCATGGTACCAAATTAAGGTATAAGGCCCACTCATCCATATGAGTAACAATAAACATGATACAATCTGATTCAATTGACAACTAATCTGAATGTTTTCCAACTACATTTTTTTTTTTTTAAATGAACCTACATTCTTGGTTAAATTTCAGAACGCAGATGGAGGTGGGAGAATTTGGTAGCTCACTGCAGTGATACCTTCCTTAGCTCATCAAGTCTTCACAGATAAATGGACTGAATATTTGTTTGGAGGTGTAGATTTTGGTACCTGATTACACATTTTCAATAGCAAAATGATAAACAACATTGCTTCAGAAGCACATTGGCAACCATGAGCCAAAAGGTCATACAATTGGTGACCGAGGAAATCAGAGAGCACAATACAAGGCTTCACCTGGCAGACACACATCGACAGGTTGCAAAGTTGTTTCTTTCATTCAAATGAACTTAAATAAAAAAAAGTGCAAAGAGAAACTGCTCATTGACTGTACTGCTTGTAAATTAATTGGCTCACCACAAAAGTTCCAAGCTATGTTTAAAATTCTCCTGGATCTGCAGGGACCCTAATCTGAATGGCCATTTCTAAGTCAGCAGTATAAAGAGGTGAAAAGACTGCACAGGGTGAAAAACCAGGTGAATGGATGGAGTAAACAAGAGACTTTCACCCAGAAGACCTGTCTGTGTCCAGTGGGGAAATCAACAGGGGTTTTAACAATTTTAAGCATGGTAGTTAGGTTACTTAATTTACATATTGTAACTTAGGTTATGTACATACAGTATGTACCTACATTATGCACTATAATTGAAGTTACATATGTAATCTAGTTATTTAATGCAAAATGTTTTCCTTAACGTAATCAACAAAGGGCTGGTATGCCTGATCCTGAAACACTGCAACAGTCGTGCTATGATGTACGAAGTCTTGGGAGACACTGGAAATCTATTCATTCTTTAAGGTTTGAGAATGTGTTGGGGACATTATCTTAAGTTTGGAAAAAGAAGTAAGAGGTCATGAAATTGCACAATCTCTACAATTCACCCGAAGAGTAGATTTCCTTTGATTTGAGCTTAAATCTTCAGACTGCCCACCACTGCCTCCCACACTAGGGAAAGATGTACTTCCTCTAAATTATCTAAAGTATGTATGTATCTAAATACAGTTTGTGCACCTGTTGATACAACTTTTTGATACTGAAGGTAATAAAATTCTGGACATTGATCTACTAGGTTTTTAATCACCTGGGCATTTAATGAGCTGTGAAATCAGACTGTGTGCTGCTTCAGAGAGCAACATGGATCATCTTAGGAAAGGAAAACGAACATCCTTGTCTACATTTGCATTCATAAACTGAATGCATTTTTCATCAACAGGACTGTGTTATAGGCTCCTGCGTGCATCAGGGTTATGAGGTGTCATTTTCCACAAATTTCCGCTCATTATCGCGATAACCATCTTCATTACTTCCATTATCATCAGCGAGCCATATCACCCTCCTAAGCATCTTGGCCATGTTCCTCTTCAACATCTTCACACATTCCTCCTCTGCACTCCCCGGAGGAGGATTCCCTGTGAAGCCGTGGGGCAGCATGCGTCCAGAGCAGCGGATGTGAAGTGACAGAAGCTGCATGTATTTATAGGCTATCTGAGTAGAGAAACGTGCGGCTCACTTGAATCTATTTATAGAGCCTTTTACTGATGCCTGTGAGTAGAGTGGAGGGCAGAAGATGGTTCTCTGGGGAATAACTTACGAGTCGCCCTCATATCTCCGTCCACCTCCATTCAGTGCATGTTCGCCCTTTAGCTTCCTACATCTCTGCTCTGCTCATCCCTCCATCCTCTTCCTATCCCCTCAAATTGACTCGCACCTTCTCAATTTCCATCCTCTGTCCAATTTCTTCTTCCCTCCTCATCTCTCCCCCACTGATCTTGTCCTCTTAACCACCCCTCCTTCTGTCCTCACCCCTTCTTCCATATTCACGCAGAGCCTCTTTGCTCATGTCAACATCAGTCATGTTCCCTCCCTCTCACTGTTTACTGTAACCGCACCTCTTTGCTTCTCCCTGTATATTTTCCAGATCTTCCCACTTCATTAGCCCCTTTTGACTGTCTTAAACTCTCAGCTCCACTCATATCAAAGACTAGAAAATTTGAATTCTTCAACAGCAGGTACTCTTGTGACCAAGTGATGTCTGTGAATGAAGTGAAAACCAAATGTTTCAGTTAGTCCTGTCATGGAAGTCAGTGTTACATAATCACACAGCATATACTGTATACATTACTTGGCCACTGTCCCCACCGTCACTTGTCTTTTTTTAATCAAACTTAATCTGCGCTGGACATTGTAATTACAATCTGGTGCTGCAGAGTCGCAGTGCAGACTAGCAGGAGTCACATTTAACTTTTCATGTGACAACAGCAAAGATAGTTGCCTGTCAAGAAGATGGTGGAGGATTTTTTTTGTCAAAGTGAAAAGCAAAAGCACCCCTTTGGCAATATTTCTGATTTAAACCCAATGCTAAAAGAGAACCTGATAACGTTAACAAAGGAAAAGGAATCGGTTACCTCCCTGAGAAGTTGAAGACGTGAAGCCTTTCTCTCGCAGCTCCTTCTCAAGCTCCTCTTGACATATTTCAAACTGACCCAATGGCAATTATGACAGTTGTTTGGTTTGGTAGACGCACTTCTGATGAATGATAGCAGTAAGTGCTAATGACACTGAGCTCATGAAAGGCTACTCATCTTTGGCCAGTTAAATGCCCATGATATAAAGCTGTAGCACCAGGAAATGTTCTGTTTGCATTAGCAATGACTTGATAGAGCGCTCTATAGATAGTGAGTGTCTTTAGTTGTTTTATCCTGTGGGAACCTATTGTAAAATTTTACTTATCAATTTTAGTTCAACTTAAAAGTGTTTTGAATAGAAAAGTCTGTAACACCAGAGATGGCGCTTTTCTCACATATTTCCACTTCTTCACCCAAAAAGCCAAATAAGCCTTATAAAGCTGATACAGGAAACATACTGTATACTGTGAGATTCATGACAGTTTGGCCATGGAAGAGGAGGATGTTACGCGAATACACAGGATTACCAAGAAAGGTTATCCAAAAACTAGACATCAAACTCGCAACTGTCTAAGCTCTAGTGTGGTGAGCTGACTGCATCACATCACAGCACTCGTGAAAAAAAAATTGGCATTGTGAAACCGTGCACATGCATAGTAGAAAAATAACCTGCGAAAGTGTTTTCAAGAATATTTTGGTACAAGGTCACTGAACGTCTTTGCCTGATTTGGCTGGTGTTTCTATACATGCAGTTTTTATGTCACAGTGGCCATTGAGAGTGAATGTGCTGGTTCCCTCTTTCCAATTATTTAGACAGGGCCCTGGTCTTGTTGGCCCAAAATAACTGCCCAGGGGTGTTGTCAAGATGGCTTCTGAGTGGTTAGACTCCTCTAAAAAGGACTTTGAGTCACTATTTTCACTTTTTTTTATTTTCAGTTTGTTTCCTGCAGTTTGGTTAGGTTCACAAGACAAAAGTTCATAGTGAAGTTTGGGGAAAGATTTGGATGGTTTGGATTTAAAAACTGATGCTTTTGCAACATTAACCACGTTATTAGAACATCTTCTCCCACGTGCACCCGTCTCTTTGAGTCGCAAAGCTGTACCATTACAAAACATGCTTGGTTAGCTGAAATGATGGTCCTGGAGTAAAATTATGATGTTGTTGGGGATATCACCGATATCAGATTGTGCATTTCTTTGAAGTCCTGCTAGTGTTTGGAATGTGTGCATGTTGAGGTATCTATACATGTCAGAATGAGACAAACATCTAGACACACACAACAGGCAGCCTGATGGCTACAATATATGTGAATAAAGTCAGTAATATCAGATGGCGAATTATCACATTCAATTCATTATTTTTTGGAGAAGGGCTGATCCTTGAGCCAAGTGATGTAACAGGATGCAGGAGTTGATGTCAACATGTGAGCCTTCTAGCCATATGAACACACACACACACGCACACACACACACACACACACACTCACACACACACACACACTCACACACACACACACACAGACACACCTCCTCCCACGTCCTTCAGTGTGACAGCATGTTGTAATGCAGAGTGGCGTCTGCTTGTCAAGCTGACAGACTCGCACTGACAGCATGGTCAGAGCGCTGCAGACACAGGAGAAAAAACACTGATTTTATAACGCTCCAAACCACAACAACAAACAGCCTGCCGGGCACAAGCAGCGCAGCACCCAGTACCTTTATCCCTGCTTTTTTAGCTGTCTGATGCTGTGTCACTCTGATGGTGGAGCCTGCTCCTGTGTGCTTCAGGAAGTCATGAAGCGAACGTATATGAACATTACTCACACGCAGTGGAGGTGACCTACTGAAAAATGAAAGCAAATTAAATCAGGTTGGTGAGACTACGGTGAATTTGGGGGATCGCTGTAATATTACATGTATTTAAATGTCAAATATTCAGCATATAATTCAAAGCTGCCATGCAGGAGGTCTATGAGTTGGAATTTCTATAATCTTCATTACACTCTATCAGCTTTGTTAAGTGAAAGGCAGTTAATTATGGGGATGGCATTACCGCTCACACATCATAACACAGAAAAACTGTCTTTCTATTCTAGTAAAGGGCTGGAAGGCGACTATAATTGAAATATGGTGACAAAATTGTACTTCATGCTACCAAAAGAAGCCATTGTCAACCTCCGGCCTCGACAGGACTTAAGCGTGTGAGGACCTGCAGTGTTGAACCTCAGCCAGTCACCATCACCTCAGTTATCACCCTGCCAGTCCGCCTTCACTGCACTATTACACAGCCAACAGGCTGACAAAGGTAGAAAAAAAAGAGAGGGAATGGAAAGGAGAAGGTAAAGGAGAAGTGGGCTGTCTTGAGGTAAAATTGAAAGGGAGAGAAAATGTGATGGAGTGAGTTGGTGACCAACTGGAATCAAAGAGAGGAGAGAAGGAGGGAGAGTCAGGGGGATCGGAGTGAAAGCAAAGAGATGAAGTCGACAGGAAAGAGAGGGATTGAGGAGAGGAAAAAGAGGGAGAGAGAGGCTCAGGAACTGTGCAGCTGTGGGAGCGTATTAAACAATCACTTCTGTGTCAGCGGCTCAACACACCAGCAGAGGACTTCTAGTGTAGTAGAAGCGCCCAGCCAACAACTACCATGTGACGTCAAATCCTAGCTTTGCTTTCTCATGGTTCTGTAGCAGAATCTTCAAATCGGTGAAGGTTTCATTCAACTCCAACCACCTTGACTTGCAAAACGCCCAGACAGCATGACGGAAGGTTAATAACAGAGGATGCGGAAACATGTCAGACAAACCCTTCAACAAACATCTCATCACAGATCCACATGCAGCATGAAAGGAGTAACATGTAGTCTGCTGAGTCAAGCATCAGAGAGCGGCTTCAGTCTCCAGAGAAGCTGATTCATGAGCTGCTCGGCGTATTGACAGCAGGTGGAGCTACTGGGGATGGCTCCCCTCAATGTCAGTCGCAGCAATGACATCGTCCCCCAACAGGCAACAGGCACACCCTCAGATAACACAATGTAAGGCACAGAGCATCTATGTGAGTATTTACGCATTCAGCCAGTAGAATTTCTCACATACAAAAAAAAGAAACATTGTCCTTATGCATCCAAGAGAGTGATGTGTGATTATCTTTGTATATCTCTGTATGTGTTGTGCATGTCTAGCGTGTGCTGAAGGGGGTAGGGCGCCAAGGCAACGCAAGCCTCGAGACAAGAGGGTGGTTGCCGTGGAAACCTCAGGCTGAGAGCTCAGCAGCCGGACGACTGAGGGAAAAGAAGGAGCAATAGACGGTGGTGATAGACGGAGAGAAAGAATGCATGTGATGAAAAAACACAAGGGCAACATCCCAGGGGCAAGAAGGGAAAAATAAAACAGAGAAAGAGAAGGGAATAGAGCTGGTGGAAGAGATAGAAGGGAAAAATCTACACATCTATCTATCAGAAAGAGAGAAAAACAAAGAAAAGGACAATACGAGACATAGTGAGACAGAAAGAAAGGATTGAAGACTGAGAGAGGTCAGAGGGAGAGAAAGAGGACTCACAGGGAACAGTGCGGAGGTAGAGGTTGTCTCTGATGATCTGCTGGTGGTCGTGGTCCACTGAGCCCTTGGAGAAGCGCAGGTTGAGGTAGTGCCGCAAATCCTTGTCAACCACCCCCCCTGAAAGGCAACATGGGAAAAGAGAGATTACAGCTCACTTTCATTTGATAACATGCATGACACACAAACCTGGCAAGTGACATTTTGTCAGACTAACCGCAAAAATCATACTTATTTATAGTTATTCTTTTGAGATATTAAAAGATTGGCTCTCGATAAATCATGATGTAAGTGACACTCGACTGAAAGGATTTCACTCCAAGAATGAGCAGCCTGCCCAGTAGGCCAGTCACTACACACTCATGCTGTGCAGCCAATGTTGCTCAAACTCACAGAGCTTTTTCTTGTGGATATCCCAAAGTTTTCCTAAGCGACCAAATATTATGTCAAGCTGAATGCACAAGGTACCTAGAATATTTCAGCTTCATGGAATGGTGTAGCCATACAAAAATCTCCATCATCTTTAATGTAAATATTGTTCTAGGTGCAAACATAGTGTGAGCATACAGAGCTTGTCACAGCTGTCAAACAGTGGAATGTAAGAATGAGGATGATAGAGGAGACGTAAAGAGCCAGAACTGCAGGTTGAGGGTATTGAAATATAGGGAAAATGGCCATTTCAGATTGAAAGCTTGCACTGAATTTCACACCCAAGCAAAAACAGCAGAGGTTACAACACACACTGGCGTAAACACACACACAGATCATGGCAATTGTGTTAACCAGTGATCCCCTTGGGGCTAAATATGCGGTGTCAGCAGGTTGGGTGACAAAGCCCTACAGAGGACAGAAGCTCACACCACCTCTTCTCTGACTCTCTGTCTCTGCTTGTTATTGGCTTTACAAACGGTCTTCCTTCTGATTAAGACACTAAAATGACACACAGTTAAATGAATGACAATTACGATTGAAGGTAAATGGCTAAGACCAGGCCAAACATATCTGTGCTACACATGTACACATACACACTGTATGATAAGGTCCATAAATAGTTCCTCCTCCCTTCATCCCAAACCAAAGAAGCCCAGGAGGATGAGAGGAGGAGAACTTGTTCTCTACACAACATTCAACATGCAAGACTATCACATCCGACAGCGGGGGGGATGAGGTTACATGCCATGCATTTACAAATGAAAAACGTGTCTTCTCACTCATGCATACTCTAGTGACCTCCTGCCTAATTCACTTGACAGCATTCGGCCTACCGGTTGCAATGAATGCAGCGCCAACCCATCAGAGAACATACAGCGCACCGTCAGCGAGGAAATTCTTTACATGGGCTCGTACTGCACAGGCACCTACCTGAGCAGATACCTGTACATATGTTGCTGAAACTGGTGACTCTGTGATTCTGCATTAATAAATCCTTTTTGAATAACATCTTATGTAAACTGACACCATCTTAGCGAGGCTGTGAATTGCTTCACAAACAGCGAGGAGAGGAGAGGAGAGGAGAGGAGAGGAGAGGAGAGGAGAGGAGAGGAGAGGAGAGGAGCCAGAAAACAAAGGAAGAGAGGATGGAATCTTGATTAACATCATTAAGGCTATCACAGGTTTCAGATGGGTGAACATCGCATCTTACAGCTATGTATTCAGACATAGGCCATGTCTTTGACGTGCACAGACACCAACATACACATATTTATACATGCACATCAACACACACAGATATGTGAACAGAGAGAGATGGAGTCCTAGACAGGATAAAGAGAAAGGCAGAGCAAGCACCTCATAAGCAACTCGCCCAGATGTTGATAAAAGCAGTCCTTTCTCCACAGGTATACATCCACAGACAGCCTGTCCTCCCAGGCGTCCTCTAGCCTTGTAACCAACCACCGCACATCTTCTGCCGTCTCTGTGAAACCTCACTGTCCTCCCCCCCTACCTCGGCTTCTCCACCGCTGCTCCAGAACACACACACTCACACACACAGAGCACCTGGCTGCAGCCAATTTTAATCCCAGAGAAGAAGACGAGAATGAGGGGGAAGGGAGACGCAGAGAGACGCTGAAAAATGGAGAAAGACGACGACCGTCGGGAGAAAAGAGAGGAGAAGGAGATGTGCCAGTGGGAAGCCAGGCTCCAAACAACCAGCCAGCGGATTGGCTAGAGAGCTTCTATAGTCCTGCAGCAGCCTCTATCTGCTGCTGCTGTTACTGCACTGGAGTGTGTGTACATTTTTATGATGACTGTTTGTTTGTGTGTGTGTGTGTGTGTATGTGTGTGCAAGACACTCAGAGACCGAGAGGGAGACATTCCATCAGTGTAGGAAATAACTGGTTATGTGTGTGAAAGCATTTGCACATGTGTGTCTGTATTCCTGAGTTTAAATGTTAGTGTGTGTTAGTGTTCGTGTGCACCCAGATGCTCCCTGACATTCCTCAAATACTCTACATCTCGCCCACCAGATGCTCTCCCCGTTTGACCTTGTGTAAACGTCACTGACTGGAGTGAAATACTGTGAAACACAGCGGCGGCGGCAGCATATGCCACACCGAGGTTACACACACTCATACGCACACGGAGGGCTGATGAGCTAACAGCTGCAGATGCCAGCAAAGATGCCTTGAGCGCCGTCTTGGACATGGTTTGGTCTGAATATAAGGAATAAACAGACACCAACACAGAATCACACGCTCATGATATGAGTACTCCGCTCAAGGCAGAGCAGAGTGTGGATGAACAGGATGTATTTAAAGGAAGCTTTATTACTCTTCTAATAAGCAACCTCAGAGTGATACGTAATGCTGCAAACATCACAGTTGAGTTGTTTTTGTGGCTGGCTGGTTCAGCGCAAGCTGGGAAATTCTGGGGAAGAGGATTTTATAGATTTCTAAAAACTGTAGCGCGTCAAGGGGAAAAAGATGACAGCTACGATCAATCACAAACTCATCAAGGCAGACAGTAATCAGTGGAGCTTCTGCACAGTGAAGCATTACATTAGTCCATGCAGGTCACATAGTCTCCTGTCCATCAACTGATCTAAAAAGGAAAAAAAAGAAAAACAAAAAAACCACACTCAGACTTCAACAAGGAAGCCCATTTAAAAGGTCAGCTCTAGAGCCCGACCAATACACTGGTTGACCAGTATTATCTGCCAAGAATCATCCAGTCAGTCATCAAAATGTTCCTATAAACTGGAATCTGGAACTGGAAGACACAATTTACTTATCTGGATGGTGGTCACTGAGATAAGAGTGCAAACTGGAGGCATTTGTTTTCAGGATATTCACAATTACTATTTTTTTTATCCGCAGTGAAAATTGTATCCTTCCATCAATATCTGGCATATATGAGCAGATATGAATTTATTAGAGATTATAATGCAGAAAAAGATGTGTTCAATAACCAGATATTAGCTCCAAACTTTAAGTATCTGTCGAGCTCTTGTCCGCTCCACATTCCTCCCTGCAGCAGCTGCTAAACACAAACTGCTGTTACTTGTAGAGCTGCTGGCACTACCTGCACCACAGCAGCCTCCACCTTATTAATCAACACACTGCGACGGTACAGTGGGTCTCTATGGGCTTGTCTGTTGAATTTATATGTTCAATATCTCTTCATATGTGTCTGCTCAGTAACTGCTGGGTGAGTTAACTGTTCTCCCGTTGAGTGTATAGATGCTGCTTGGATCCAAACATGGAGGAGCAGAGTCTTTAAAATACAAACAATTGTGCCAATAAATGGTTCCGACAGCATGACAGTGAACATCACACTGCATCTGGGGGGTATATTTAACTGGGTAAAGCTTTCCATTTTTACCAAAGACAGTCTGGGAATCGTCAAGAAGCCAGTTTTTCAGACAGAGATGTATGGAGGGTTAGCGGCATAGATGATATGATCTAAAGCCCTTGTTGCTTAGGAACACAGAAGAAGCAGATTTGTTTGCACAGCTGCTGAATTACTCACTGCACTATAACTACACTAGAGAGGAACATCTGATACTAATACTAATCGTATACTAAAGTTATTAACTCACTATATTTACATTTGTAAGATAAAATGCCACTAAAATCATCTGAATTTATACAATTGATGGTATACCGTAGAGCCAACAGACAAAGTGGTGACATGAAACCAAGACTGGATTCGAATGACGGACGTTGCACTTTACCTGACATGAATTTTAGCGCCTATACTGTAAAAACTGCTCCCAAATCAGCAGATTTTTTGCTTGCTGTTGTGAGACATTTTCATCTTACAAAGCAATGTGCAGCAGAAAAAGCAACAGATACTAATATAAAGCCTCACAAAAGCAACTCTGCTATTTCAAATGAAAACACAGCAAATCCAAACAAAACCCATCCCTAACAATAACTACATGTTAATAAGAATAAGTTTTAAAATTTAAAGAAAATCTGTTGAAAAACTAGCTGCAGGTCTAAAGTCTCAGCTAAATATTTGTGTAAAATAATGGTGCAGTTCATATCAGAAAAGTGCACATGGAAAATATACTTTAAACCTGGAAGATCCTTGGATGCAGATGTAAATCTAGGACAATGATTAGGCAAGACAGACTTGATAATTACTCTTCTCAACTTCAAATACAACTGATATTTTAGCTAAATCAACATGTACACATAAAATGTGAACTTAAGATATTCTTCTTTCACAAATCTTTAATATCTAACCTCAATCCTAAAATAAAAACCACATGAGTGCCTCAAGAAGTAAGAATCAAAGACTTTCCACATCTTTTCTTTCCTTGTTTAAAAATAGCAGCGCAGGCATTCTGTTCATGTTTTCATCTTTGTAAAGACATTTACATGGATGAACTACAGAGCAAAAAAAAGGCTGAAATAAAGCAAGCCTGATACAACTTTGCCAGAGGTAGAAAAATAAATAGTTAATGTTACCCTCAACGCCCTCAGCAGGTCAAGATTACACCCCAACACCTGTCAGTTATCTTGAGGAGCTGTCTTCATCTTAAGAGTATCTAGCCTGAGGCTGAGCTATCCAGCATGCAAACCACACGCTCAGAAGAGGAGAAACGGATATTCATTGATCAAAACATATATTTATTTCTATTTTAGCGGACATACTGGCATTATTTTTCTGCTTTGTGTGCCATTCCAATAGTCATTGATAGGCCTGATGTTTAACTGGTCTGTATTTGTTTTTTATTTGTCCACAGACTCAGTATTCCACTTTGTCTAAAGTGGCAGTGTTTTGATGTTTGGCTCAAAGTGCTGTTTTTTTCTCACATTTTACAATTATTATCACTTGTTTGTATTTTCTAAAGCTCTTGTGTTCCAACTGTGGATTTTTCTTCTGGCAGCAAGGAAAATTTCCCTCAAGATATTTATGAATTTGAAGTTTTTGGAGCTGCAACTCACAATAATATTCACTCTAATTCATCAAATTATTATTTTCTCAATTAATTAATAATCATGCAGTTTTAAATGATGCCAGAATAGTGAAAATGCCAAATACAAGTTTCCGGAGTCCAAGGTGATGTCTCCGGATATTTTGTTTTGTCTGACTAAAACTCAACAGAAAAAGCATTCCATGCTCGTATTTGCTAAAAATAGACTGATTGACTACTTGCTTGATCAACAAATCTTTTACAGTCTAAAGTCTTGATGTAATGGGAATAAACCTGCTCAACGCTGCCCTGCAGAACACAGGAAATATCTTTTTTAAAAAGTCCTGATACAACTGAAAAGCTAATATTGAAAAAATAGTTTGATTTATGCTCAAATCACATTTTCGTAGCACTGCTTTTCTTAAAAGGCAGGACTGAATGCGCTGCATTGTTTGTGTGTACACCAACTTGAGGCATAGGGGAGGAGCACATAGATATAGAAACCAACAGGAGCCATTTTGTTTGATTTGGGAAGGCATAATTAGGCCTGACATGCCCACTTCCCAGGAGGCGAGAGAGGAGGGAAGCACAGTCGTGCCACATTGATTCTCTGAGTTTTCTCACAAAGTTTAACAGCTCAACTCTTAAGTGCAAACAACCCTGCAGCCAGGCTTCAGGAATGCACACAGGCATGCAAACACTTAATGTACGTGCACACGCAATCACAAGTAATTATGTTCATACATACATGCACATAAGACCTCAAAAGAACACAGGAGAAAAGGTAAGACGTAAAATGTGGTGTAACATCATATTGAAGTTGGCTAGTCGCTCAATTTTCTGCTCACAATCCTTGCATTTCTCAATTGGTGCACACACGCACACAGACACCATATTCCGGTGTAAATTTAATCCATGGTCTAACACACCGTGACACCGAGTAACAACCCATCCCCCCCAAAGAGATCAAGACCGCTAGCTTACGTAGTTTTAGCAACCTCAGAAATGACCACACAAAAACAGTACATTGCAATATATGCCTCCAGCAAGAAACTGCCATCAAAAAGCCACAAATAATGCTCAGAACAGCACCAAACTTCAGCTACAGTACCAACGAAGTGAACACAACTCACCACTATCCTGCCGCAGCTTCCTGTTGTGGGGAAATCCTGATGAGTCGATTACCAAGTGCTGATAAAAATGCTCAATTCCATTCTTTTCCCTGTCTGCTCTTGATAATAACTGTTATAAACTGGTAGGCAAGACACACATGAACTTTGATTGCATTTCCACGAAGTAATAATCATACATTTTCATCTTTGAGCTGTCAAACTCTACTGCACTCGGTAATCGACTTGCAGGGACTTCCCCACTACAGGAAGTTGCAGCACGAGAGTGGTGAGTTGTGCTCACTTTACAATAGCAATCCAGCTAAACCAGTGGAGGTTTGATGCCTTGAAATATGTGCTGCAACACTATTTGTACTATTGCTGAAGTTTGGTACTGTTCTGAGAATTATTTGTGGCTTTTTGATGGCAGTTTCTTGCTGGAGGCGTATACTGCTGTGTATTGTTATCATGCAGTCATATCTGAGGTTGCTAAAACTACATAAGATAGCAGTCTGCAAAATTGATCTCTCGAGGGGGCGTCTTACTAAGTGTCACAATGTATTAGACCATGGATTAAATTTACACCGGAATATCCCTTTAAGCAAAGATACACTTGACATGCAGTCAAAACAAACACCTGATTGAATCCAACTCGCTAAGACACACACACCTCATTAAATAAACAGTGTCTGTTTTCAGTTAAAGGCTGAGATTTGAGATCAGAGCTGATGGTCAGGGGGTCTGGGGAGGGCTAAGGTGAAGTGGTGCTATACCCAAGTGGTTATCAAGGATAGCAAAACTCTTAGAGAGGCTTGGTGATCAATAGCTTGCCCACAAAAGAGGTCACACAGGCTACGGAGGAGTACAAAACTGCAGGGCGGGAGTCGGTATATATACACAAGCACCTCTGGAAGAGGAATATATATATCTTCATATGCTTCCTCTGCCAAATTCTGCAAAAGCTACAGAGCATCATAGACAAAAAAAAAACCTCTCACCCCATGAATCTCTATCTGGATAAACATGGGAGCACTTTTAGCAAATACCCTCAGAGTAACCACCGAACACGCATCTGGACACTGCATATACATATGTGAAATGTGAAAGCAGAACATTTGACAAGTTGGACACAGGTGTGACTAATAACCTCATTAACGCCTTCTCTGCTTTGTAATGCTTGCTAGGGCAATCTTCAATGTTATTAGTTGGACGTGTGATTATGACAATTCAGAATGTCTGCTCTGCAAAATCTGATTCATATGATAACGCAAAGAAACAAGACTGGTCAAGATTTAATTCAGTCTTATTTATGCAAAACAACATAAACAACTCCCGGTGGAAGAACAAGACTTTTGACAGAGAGGAAAAGAAAAACAGGTAATGCTTAGCAAGAAAGAACAACACTAAAATAAATTAATCATTATCAATTTCACCTTCATTGTGGCCGTTTTTGTTTCCAGACTCTGACCAATGTATGGCAAAATTAAGCGCCAATGTTACAGCTAGCATTAGCTTACAAAGAATCTGTTAAGCTTCAGTAAGTTATTTAGCTAATAGCAACACTAACTTAGCTAGCTTAACATAAACATAAAATACACCCAATACAATCAAAAACACATATAATTCATTAAACTTACCTTATTGCCACGTTTAACTGGATCTTAACTCTAAATACTCTTCCATAGTACTGTTTTAGCTAACGTGCAAATATCCAACGGTTCTGCACTTCTCTGCATCGCACCGGTTGCTGAGGTCATGACCCGCCCTACTCTGCCTCTGATTGGCTAGTACTCGTTGTCTTCGCTGGTTGGATTGGTTGGATTTAGACATGAGGGTTAGATAAGCCAATCAGAGGTAGACAGTATTGGGCACGTTACTTTCAAAGGGAATACTAGTAACTACTAATTGTGTCAGTTTTACTATCTGCGTAGAGTAATAAATTACTTATTACACTATTTTTTAGTTACTTATTAAAATGCCAATATAACCTATATAGAACAATCATATAGGCATGATCTTTTTTAAAGATAAATGGTGAAGATTTCTGGCAAAAACAGAAGGGTGTATGTAAAGAGATGAACAGGGGCGTGAGTGATACCACCGTGTTTCAAACCAACAGTGAGACATGGTGATGGTCTGAGGGTGTTGGGGGACACCTGCACAGAATCAGCTCCACCTTGATCAAGGAGAAAATACCGCTCCATTCTTCAGAGACAAGCTGCACTCTCTGGTTTGCATCTTTGTGGAGATGGATTCATATCACAGCAGGATAATGAGCTCACACAACTCAAAGCTTTGACAGAACTACTCGAAGACCAAATACCACCAAGGAGAACTGTCTTGGACTTGCCTCCATGCCAGGTCGAGTGCACGCTATCATTAAAGTCAAGAAGTCTGGTAGAAGTATTTTCACAAGTGGTCTCATACTTCGCGACCCTACAATACACAATGAGTTCATCGCATTTATATTGTGCACCTTGAGCACAAAAAGCAACGTTCTACATTATTTCAAATTGATTTCTTCAGGCAGGGACTTGTTCTTCAGGATATTTCTTCGTCTGTAAATAACTTGTTTCCCTCCTCACTTCCCTCTACCCACGCATTTCTACTATTCTGATTGTCCAAAGCCTCCTTGCTCTCTCTCTCCTTCGTCATTTTAGTTGCCCAATCTTCTCTCTTTTTTTTTCTCTCCTCATCCTCTTCTCCAGTGGTTCCACTGAGAATATCCTGATCTGACCTAGTCTACTTTTTCTTGTTTTACAGTCCCAATTAGGCACAGGTAGTTTGCGCTGGGCTGCGTGTGTGTGTCTGCCTGCATAAGAGAGAGACAGAGGAAAAAAGTGTGTGTGTGTGTGTACTTATGAGTTATACTGTATATCTACTAATTTTCTACATGTGGGGGTTTTGTGAAGGCCATTTAGCCATGAATGAAGTATCTGTTTCCAGTGCTCCTAATGGCATTATTACAGCAGGCGGCAGGGCCCATTATTAATAGTAAATGACAGAGCCTCTCTCCTAAAGGTCTTAATATTGATCCCCCTCTCCTCAGACCGGTCTTAATGATGATGTTCCTCCATGTCTTTCTCTACAGCGTCGTAATCAAGGCCAGACACACATTTACAACCTCCGAGTCCCGTATAGAGAGAAACAAGCCCACACTACAAATGAGACTTCAAGATTAAAAGAGGGAGGTTATAGAAATTGCCATCCCTAATATTCCCCCATTCCATTCTCCTCCTCCTCCTCCCACGCCGGGGCAAATTAATTCCTCGTCTACGCTAACCTCGCACATCTATGCTGATGAATGTTTTTGTGTATGTGGTGGCTGCTGTTTTTAAACGTGGCTATATGGAGATGTTTGTCACTCCTGATTGCGCTCAGGAGCAACAAGCAGGATGCATCTTAATGAGAATTAAGGCGGCAGGCCGACCGAGAGCCGCGGAAGGAGTGGAGACAGGATAGAGAAACAGTCGGGGAATAAAAACACAGGAGGACGGGCAGAGGTGCGTTATTATCTGTTCTGTAGCAGTGGGAAGCCGAGTAACAGTGAAGGGGAGAAGAGAGAGAGAGAGAGAGAGAGAGAGAAGGGGAGATTTGATGGAGGCTTGGAGGCAACAGAGTAATAAGAAAGTCATCGTTCTGAGGGCGCAGCGGTCGATAACCTGAAGGGTTAAAACCAGCAGGGGTCTGCTCCCGGTCAATACAGAAAATTAATAATCATGGCAGTGGCTGGGAGAAGTCTGCCTTCTGAGCATCGTAATGATTCTCCCCTACAATGCTTAATTTGGCTACCATGGTCTGATAGTCTAATAAAGGCTGTCTGTATCACTACAGGGGCCCTTCATGCTGCTAAATCCAAGGCTAAATGAATTGAATTCAGCTCAACTTTCCTGACCTGACTGCTCCTTTCATTTTCTCATTACATATATAGGATGAACTATATGAACAGGAAAATTACACACACTTCGCACATAAAAAGGCAGTGAGAAGTGGCCGTAACTCACATCCTAACAAGTCAGGCGGAAAACTGCTCATAAGCTCTTCACCAACAGGACATTTTGCTCTGACTCATGGATTGTCACTTCATTCTGATGCCACCACATACAGTACATTGCAAAAAGCTGCAAAAACATGATGTAAGCGGCTAATCACAATTGAATATATATCTGCAGTCTGACGCCAACACTAAAACTGAAGCACTGTCACATCTGAATGTCACTGCTGAAACCACTGTGGTTTACAATTGTAATACCACAGACGCATATTTTTCATATACTTTAAATGCAATACATTAACATTCTAGATTTGTATCATTAGTTGTCTCAGTTAAAATCTTTTATGACAATGATTTTCACCTTCTAACTACATATTACAATGATTATAAAGAGTTGATACAGTGTCATCTTCTTTCATACTTCTAATGTATTACTGAATGATATATTGCATATTTCAACAAATACACCAATCATTGCTTGTTGCTTTTACTGTAAAAATATGACGATACTGATATTATATCAGTAGATATAATATCAAAATGTACTTTCATTATATTTTCTAATAGATGTTTTATTCAATTTTATGATATAATGGCATGCTCTGTCAAATATATTATGTGGACTCCTTCCATATGTTAAAATGTATTTAGAACATATGACATTATATAATATGATATTTGATAATAAATGCAAATCTGTAAGGGAATTCCAGCTGGATTTTATTCCTCGGGGAGTCGAGGGCCCTGTCAGGTCGGTTTATACAGACATCATCTTGTACCTCTATCTCTCTCTAAGATATTTCAGTACAACTATGCAACATGATTCCAGACAGGCTGAACTCAGAAGACATGTTTATAATTACAGTCACCAGTCTCTCTATTTACAGTTTTTATACAGCAGGTCAGCTGTACAGACAGCAGCAACTGTCAGATGAGAAATCAACCACTAAATCTTTAAAACCTTCACCGTGATCTAAAATAGTGACCCGTCACATAAACAGCATCATTTTTGGATCCCAACACCTGCTGGTGTCAGTGCAGTGCAAGGAGCTGCTTCAGGCCCTCTGAGAGAGGACTAACTGATCAGGCAGCTACTGACCTCTGCTGGCAGGAAGTATCAACTACACCAATGAAATGATCCTGAATGCAAATGAAGCACTTACTCACATCAGCTGAGATTTCTTCCAGTAAGAGACAGGAAGCTGCCTGCCTGCTGCAGTGAGCATGATTAAGTTGGCAGAGCAATTAAGGTTCATATTTAAAGAGTCCAATGATTAAATCCTTCTCTTCTCTCAACGGCAGCATTACTACTGAGGCACTTATTACGCTATATGAGGTACCACGATCTGGTACGTTCAGGTTAAATCCTTTATCTCTTGATTTTTCAGACAAAACATTTACATAAATGTTGACACACTGATAAAAAAGGAAGCAGACAAGTTGAGGCGTGACTGTAAAAGGGCTTTAACACAACACTGTGACAATGTCCCACATGATTTGTACATGTAGTGTGGGCCTGTTTAATACTGTCTGTATGAGTTAACTTCAGTCCAAGACATGCAGCACAGGGATGTTAGTGAGCGACTCTAGAAAGTCAGAGAAATAGCGGAACATTGTTGGTAACCGTCCACCAGTTTCAGCGCTGCAGCTGGATCGGCTCCTGACACCAGTTTTTATAATCCTTCTCATTCAGATCTGAGGCCCACAGCAAAGCTATCAGATTAGCGCTGCTGGCTAATCTACACTATGTCAATGAATGAAAACCATCCACTGCCTCCTGTGTCGCCATGCCTGACTGAATAAGATATGATTCTGTGAAACTGTGAGGGGAGGAAGGGGAGGGGGGGAACTCTTGTTTCAGTACAGACCTGCTCCACTGTCACACTCTGAAAGTTAGCTTCATACAGCGCTCTACATCTCCAAGGCAGACCTCATGTCTTATACTTTGTTTGCCAGCAGAGGGAACACACACAGACAGACAGACGAGCCCACACACAAACAGGGCTGAATAACTTTGAGTTCGTGTTGATGCAGCAGTCGTGATGAGCCAGATGTCTCTGCTGCCTCCATCTCTGGAGGTGAGAGATGGTTTTGTCTCGCAGCTACATCGGCCTCACTGAACCCTCCCACCTGCAGAGTGGCTGAGGCCGGGAGGGGGAAACAGGCAGGGTGCCAGGATTGCACGTCGGAGTGATGAGGATGGCTGTCACTATTTGCCAGTGGTGAAATGGAACTAAGTACATTTTAGTCAGCTGCAGTTAAGAACAAATTTGACAGAGGGAAATATTGTAATTTGCACTCCACCATGTTTTTTCAGGAGCTATATTTACCAGTGACTTTTTTTGTGAATTGGTTTTGAACACTATGCATATGTCGGGCTTATAAAATCTGATACACTGATTAAGCAACTCAGCGGCAAATTAAAAGAATAAAACCAGCTCCTCGTTGACAAAGTACATCAGTAAAGTACTGTTTGTGCATTGACGCATCAGCAATATCAACCAAATATTATATCATAGTTTTTACAGTGACAGGGGCCATTTCTCTGTAGTGAGCCAATTCTCTCTGATACTTTTAGTATGTAAAGCTGCTGTTAATGTTATTTTCTAATTAAAATAACAGTTAGATATTCCAACAGTAATCACAGTTATGAAGTGTTTGTCAGAAACTTATTTCCCTCTTCCCCCTGCTCATGCCGTAAAAGAGAAGATACATTTTCTGGTACACCTGCCCACTTTGTCCCATCAGGACCTGCACAGCCAATGGTGGAACCGGGAAAGCAGCGGCCCAGGTGACGGTTTATACGACCAAACAAGAAAGGAGTCATGGAAGTGTGGTGATGTAGAGAGGAGGGAGGGGATCGCTAACAGCAAAACAAACAGAAAGTGAGCAAAAAACATAAACGCTAGCAGCTTTGAGTAAAATTTTGAATGCAGGACTTTTACTTAGGATAGCTGCACCAGTTTTACACATTAAAGTGTATTTACAGGTCTTGGAGAATACTGTTGCACATGTGAAAGACAGCAGTATAAAAGCTTTTGTGGCTCCAGAGGAAACTGCATGTAAGTTGCACTGCTGGTAATGTAGGTGCCAGGTTTTGAAGCCTACATTTCCCACAAAACAACTAACAGTGACATCACTGGAGGTGATTTATCAGATTACATGCAGCTTCCTCTGTAGCTATAACATGGTTGATACTGATCTTTTTTCCCTTATGCATTAGGACTCCCCCCCCAAGACCTGTAAACACACTTTGATGTGTTAAATAAGTGGAGTAACCCTTTAAGCAGGCCTAAAGGATCTGGATACTTCCTCCACCACTGCTATTTGCTATATAAAAAAATGCCACTGATGAGCTGCAGCTGTGTAAAATTGTCAATCTACAAATGTACAATTAGTGCAATTTCACATTGATTCCTTTTGAATAAACTAAAATGGTCCAGATGAAAACAAACCCACCAGCAGGGCACGAACACAATCATGGATATTCTTCGTCACGATTATGTGACTTATGTGGCTTAAATGAGTCTCGATCACCTCTCGGCTGCTCCACCAAGTGGTCGGAGGTGTAAATACAAGTAAACACAAATACTCCTGAGTAAGACTCATGTCCACACATACACTGCATGTCTTGTAAAACATTTATATGTGTTAAAGTGTATCACTCATTTCTGTAGCATCAGCACTGATGACCTGATGGTGTGGTACAATTTCGTACGTCCAAAATATAAATCTACTCCACGTGGTGCCAAAAGGTGGTTGCCAGGAAAGAAAGAACTCACCAAAATGAATGTAATAGGATTTGATTTATCTACGAATAGAGAGAGGTGTACGCACATAAACAACAATATACGGACAATGAGAAGGAACGAAAGAAAGAGACTGCGGTGGAGCACCGCTGCTATCATAAACAGATACGTTGTTTGCTGTAAAGTCTTTTATTTAATGACCAGTTATTCTGATAAACATCCAGCTATTCCTCTTCACGAGAACAACTGATATAACCCTTTCTTACTGCTCTCATAAAAACCATAATGCATACTCAATCACTGATACACAAACACTCATACACACACTCACGCACACACTCACGCACACACTCAGAACCATCATGAATAATCATAAGAATATGGTGTGATATCTCAGCCAAATGAACTACTCTTTAAGGCAACATCCTACTTGTTGTTTTTGCCCACACTGCATCTTATGGCCAACATCGCCATGGTGATCCATCGCTAGAATGTCTGTGCTGCTATTCTTAAAAAAAACCCCTCCGGCCAAAATCTCCAGTTCAATCACCTCGTGATCACGGGCCATCACAACCCATCATTTGCCAGCGTTACAAAAAAGGAGTGAATGTTTCAGGCATTTCACATCATCGCGGTTGGTAGAAACTCAGATCCTTTTATCACTTAAAGGATAGAAAAGCCTCCTTCAGCACACAAACAGCCCTCCTATCTACGTCTCACAAACACATGCAGCAGCACAGATCGTCCCATGCAGTGCGTCCACGGTGAGGAGAATTACATTGACCTAATTCACTTAACTGGACCAGTTAGATTTTTGGTCATTGGCTGGCTGAGCTTGAGTTTGATCCTCTGAGCCGAGCTCCAGCAGCTTCCAGCCTCAATAAAATCATCCTCTGCCTCTGACAGAACCCATCTCTGGGTGGGTTATTAATACCAACAGAGCAGACAGGATGTTATGCACTGATTCTTCAAGCTTCTCATCAACAAAGCGACATGAGAGGAGAAGAAGGTCGCCTTCTCTCCCTCTGCTCCATCTGTCCCTCCATACTGTACCCACATTAAGAATACTGGCATGACTCGGACAGCCGAGTCAGACAACTTGACAACTCCTAACAATCCTCGAAGGGCCAGTTTTTCTCAAAACATTAAAATGTCAATCGCACATCTTTCTAGCTGTGGCTTTATTTTGTATGACGCAGGCTGTTTTAAATGGCGCCACACGGACAAAAATAAAAAAGTGTGAGGAATATATTACTGCGTGATTATCTGCTCTCACATAAGCTACAAGTGTTAGGATGCCTGACTAGCAATAATAGCCAAGGCTATACTTCAAAAAGGCAAGTGGCCTGTTATTACCTAACTGCACTATTTTAGGGGGCTACAGGTTATGCAAGAAAAACTGGAGCTAAGCCTCTACATCACAGTTAAGAGTAAAGACAGCGACTCTGTTCTGCACTTCATTTGGTTTGGAGAAGCTAACACTCCGACAGCTCTCGCCAAAACGTGTGCTAGATAACATTACATTTGCCAAACTCATCGCTTATTCCTCCTCCTCAAATCCTTCTCGCTGTGACAGTGAAACATAAGATACTGATTGAAAAGCAGAATCTGAGTTGCTGGTGCAAGTATGTTTTTATCATGAGGCTTATTTTGATTAAAAGAGTGACTCAAAAAAAAAAGTAAGAAATCATTTAACCTTGTATAAATATTTCATCAGATACTAATACACAAGTTAAGTTTACCATAAAATGTCACTTCCATTTAACAATGTTAACATTTTCTTGTCTCTTTAATATAATGTCAGGTCAATGTGACTAAAGTAAATAAATAAAAGTGTTTATTCCATTACTGGATAGAAAGTAATGGGAAGCTTCTACATTTCAAGTCTTTATCATTCAAGTGTAATTCAGTACAACATTTACAACACCCTTTGCACTTTGCAATCATCGTGTATGTTTTCCACTGCAATAAATAGATGCATTGTAAAAGCTAATGGCAGAGAAAGTAGTTCCCAGTGCTGATATACAAACTTGAGAGCGGTTAGTATTAACAAAAGTTGTTTAAATTCATTACGATAATGTTTAAGTTAGGTTAAGTTTACATGTGAGTGAAACGTGAGGTAGTTGGACAGTTAGTAATGACAACGATGACGCTAAGCACACAGCACCTGACCCAAACAATGAGCAGTGACGGACGGTTGTTCAGCTGCTAACCAGGTACCACAAAGCACACAGTCCCTGAACGACCCAAAACCCTGCTGCAGCAACAACACACCCCTGTAGCAGCTAACGTTAGCATAAAGCATGCAGCCTCTGAGCCAAACAGAGCTGCAGCAGCAGCAATAGCTGATGTTAGCCCGGACAAACTGATGCACCAGGTAGCCTTTTCAGACTGAGGGACATTCATGACAGCTATTTTGCTTCTGTCATTTCTGCATTGAGCAGACTTGGCTAGCCTGTGTTATCTGCAGTCAGGTGTTGAGGGAGGAGCTGCGATTTTTTCAAGTTGGATTCTTTCAAAATGTAGCTTGGATTCTGCAGTCATACCAACCCTAGCTTTGACACTAGCATTAGCTTACTCTGGCTAGCTAAAGAGATAAAAAATCTTCTAGCAACAGTCATCATTTCAGCTAGAAATGTGAGACCTGTCCTTGTTTATTTCTGTCTGTAATCAAGGACCTTTTCTGGCTAATCTGCCACCTTTATCAGTGTAAACTGCATGTGCTCTGCTGCAATAATGAATCACTGTAACTTTACAAGTTTTAGGGAGTATTTTGTATTTCAGGTTCTGTGTTTATATTCCCACAGTTTCCTCAGTAAACAGGGAGCTCCCTGGCCTGGCCTGGCCTATATATGCTGTGGCCGAAAGCGACTGCACAGTGCAGCAGAGGCTGGCTGTGCTCCACTTAGATGTTAAAGGGCATGCTAACATTTTGAATTCATGTTGTTTTGCACCACATATTGTTCTAATAAACCCGAGTGGATGAAATGTCCTGGAGACTTCCTCCTCCACACTCCTCTGCGAGAGGCAAAAACACAACTCGTAAAGAAGGAAAATTACATTTCAAAACAAGCAGTATCAGCAGGCAGTGACATATCTCTGGCTTTAAGTGTGCATTTCTTATCCACAGCTAAGTACCTTCAGGTGGGGAAAACAGCTTTCTTGATATTCTGCTTATTCTTATGTAAATCAGAGGATCATTTGTTGTGGATTCAGCCTGGGATGATGTCCTTAATATAATCTGAATGAAATAAAAATACAAGACCAAAAATAGCTGACATTAATATTATTTATATCACTGTATTGGTGTCACAGCTATTTATGACAAAAAGATTAATGCCAATTAAAGGCAACTAAAAAAGAGAGCGGGGGGTTATTTGGCGGTGGATACGCATTTCATTATAACAAACATCTTTTTCCTTGAAGTGTTCAAGAGAATAAATAAGGAGACTAACGGAGGAGCAGCTCTGAAATGGGAGCGACAAAATCAAAATGTATGAAATAATTTCAGCACAGTGTTGTGTAAACTGAAATCTGCAGCTATTTACTTAATCATGAGAAAGGAAACACAAAGGAAAGGCTATCACTGTGATATTCTGTCTATTGTGCTTCAGTCAAAACGACAAGTTGGCACAACAGAGACACGTCGTAATCAAACATCATCAATTCATTTTGATTTTAACCACGGAGAATCTGACAGAGATGATCAGAAGAGAAACCTCACAAGATGGATTTTTCTCTGTCTCCCAGAGCGCGTATTATCACACCTTCACCATACTCTTCTCTTAAAACTCCATCTCCCTTTCTCACATACGCACACACACTCAGTCACACTTCCCTCCTCTCCATACTGTTCTAACACCTCTCGGCGGTTATGATCTTCATGGCACTTTTATAAATCCGCCTCACTGAGCTGAGCAGCCGGTTGCACTTCACTCCTGCTCGGCGATGATGGGAAGATGAGCACGGACGAGAGATGTTTATCAGATAATTGCGTGCAGATGGACACGGCCAATAACTCATTTGCAAACCAGCATTTTAAAGCAAATCTATAACTGTGTGTTTCTTTCTTATCAATCAGGTTAAAAAACAAGTGTGCAAGTAGAAATTATTCAACGTGGCGGTGGGACTTTTGTAGGAAAAGCCCGGGTGTCAGTAAGAACATTAACAAGGGCCTCTGCTGCGTTCAAGTAAGTCATGACTCGTGTGACAGTGAGCCCGCCTGCACAATCCCAGGACCCTGAAACTGAGGCAGCGAAATGGAATTCAGCCGTGATTCATTTAGCGACTTAGCCTTCACCTGAGTCAAACTGTGTTGCGCCGGAAAATATATAAAAGGCTGAATGTAAAGGTTGGAGGGTGTAACTTACATAAGAGCGATTTCTGTTTTGTTTGGTGCTATTATGCTGTTATACTGCCATTATTCAAGATTTTTTTTTTTTTTACAGCACATTTGCATGAAAGAGATCCAGATCCTTGAGGAAGACACACACACACAGAACTAACAGCCCTCCTGAGATGCACACTCAAAGCCCGTTTCTGTCGCGGCAAGTCCTCCACCACATTTACGTCACGTCTCTACAAAAACAAAACAGTGTGCAATGATTGACTGATTGATTAATTGATTTAATGGCTAGTAACACGGCTCGTGATGTCCATGAACGGCAATAGAAAAGGTGGCTTAATGCACATAAAAGCGGTTCAGCTCAGGTTTTTACTCCACGATCATCGTGACCAAATGAATTCACAACAACATTTCTGCAATATTAAAAAAAAATAAAATGTGTTATTCACAATCATGAAAATGGGACCCAAATGCAAAACAGGCAGATAGAGAACAAATATTGAGCTTTAAATATGCTGATGTAAATCTGAAGCAATAACAAAAAAATGACATAAAACGAGAGAGAAATACAAAAACTAAACACGGTACAAACCAAAGAAACACTGGGAACATTGCCAGGAACACGAGAGACACGGGACGGACGTTAGCAAAACAGACGAACTGACAAAGTGAGCGAACAACAAAGGGCTTCAATACAAACTCAGCTAACGAGGCTGACGTGAGACAGGTGTGGGAGGAGCAATCAGACTGGGGAGGAACACGGGAGGGAGACAGAACACTGGGAGCACAGGTGAGCAGGAAGTGACAAGACACAAGATGCTATAACTTCAAAATAAAACAGAAAAACAACAACTATAACTGATGTTGTTAACCGGTTGTTTTGTCTGTTTTTTTTTGGCGGATGAATAAACCTCAAATACAAGTGTAAGGAGGTGGAGAGGGCGTCTGTGACCATGACTGTATGAAAAAGAACAATCGCTATCAGCTAGTTATTATGAAAAGGCCATCAGGAACTCATGAACAAAAGATGCACAAGGACGAATGTCTTCGCTGGATTTTTTTTTAGACGATATTGTCATGTTTGTATTATTAAAGAGGCACTATGTAGTTTTGGGGAAGAAATTCCAACTCAGAATTCAATAATATTAATATGAATATTAATGCGAAGATAATACACACTCAGATTTTTTCTTTTTTTTTCCCAGAACTGAAATAAAGAACACTGTTTTGGAAGTAGAAAGGTGGCAGGGTCCGCCAACTATAAACAAAGTAAAGCTGTGTGAAATTTAAGGTCAGTTTGTTTACTTGGACTGCCAACTAAAATGTCCTATTTCATCTTCTAAGATCACCGTTATCACGAAAATTGCGATTTTGCGACATGGCTAACACAAAAACTCACACCAGCCGGTTGTGACTGGCAAAGAAAAACCTGCCAACACAGGGTATGTGAAAGCAAACCGTCTGTGTTCATGGCTCTTTGTTAAAAAAAAAAAATAGACTGGCCCAGAAATGGGTTGAGAATGCAGCAGCACCACAAATAAAAACAGGTTCGCTCCAGTAAAGGGTGCATAAAAGCCCTGTCCTCTATATGTGGATGTGTGCTCTCCCCTCCGAAACCTGTGCTGAGTGCGTGAGAGGAGGTCAGGCCTCGCTGTCATGCTGAATGCACTGGTGAAATGTGTAAGTGTGTGCATGGGGCAGTCAGACATGATGGTGTATCCAGACAGGACATCCATCTCTGATTTGTGTATGTGTGGCTGCTGAGAGCCCAGCGACCGGCGGACTGCTTCTGGACGATTCCTCAGCGGGCCCTGAGTGTGTCAGCAACTGTCGGCAAGCACACTACCGCCATAAATACACTCCACTCTCCACTGGATGGAAGTCAAATAGTAATATGACAGCGAGAGAGAGAGAGAGGGAGAGAGAGAAGGGGAGACGGAGGGGACGGGAACAAAAAGTGTACAGTGGAGACGAGGGGACAACAAGCTGCGCACAGACAGCAGAGAGCTCAAGGACGTTCTTTGCAAAGAAGTCCACATTCAGCTGGAGAACAGTGTGAGGTGGTAGTTCAATAAACAGATAGACTCATGTTTAAATGGATAAGAAAGGGAGAGAGGGAGGGGGGGTAGACCTGTCTGAGATACATGCACATTAGCATTTAACCCCTTACACATCACAAGCCTCTACTCTTACTCTGTCAGCAGCTGTAACTCAATAATCAATCACATTGACGCAATCCCCAGAAACACCGAGATTGAGAGCGAGCAGTCAGGCTGGTAGAGTTGTGAAGACAAAAATCCTCTGTGAGCAAACTCGGCAGTGTCCAAAAATAAGAGCCGGTGTTTGCTTTGCTCACGTCCCAGATAAAGAAACAACAACTAGCCACTGTGATGCTCATTTCAGCCACTTAATGGGACTTAAACTGAGCTTCAGAGGGTGCGATGATGATATGTTCTAGTCCTGCAGACACCCTGCCTGTCTGCCTTTTTCTTTTTCTTTCTTTTTTTTTTTTTTACGCCAGCTGACAGAAGCGGGTCACTCAGTCAACACAGTGTTGCCATAAATCCACCGCTATGCCGAGGAACACTGAAACGAGCCTGCAGCTTCAGAGGGCCACGATAATTACACAAAAAAACCCTGCAGAGGCTGACAACAACAAAACCACTCCAAGGGCTCCTCAGACCATGACTGAGGGGGAACCTTGCACAATTATTTCTCACTTCTGAACTCAGGGACGGGCTCGGAAACAAATGAGGCCTCAGCGTGAGAGAGTGTGTGTGTGGGATATTTAGGAGGCATGTTGAGGACAGAGCTGATCAATATGAAAGCAGCAGTAATTAGACTGCACAGCTTTAATTTTTCATCGGTGCGTAATTACACTGTAGTAACAACACAGTCTGGATGGGCAGACTGGTGTGTGTGTGTGTGTGTGTGTGTGTGTGTGTGTGTGTGTGTGTGTGTATGTGTGTGTAGACAGCAGCACGGAGATGAAAAAACACTTCATCCACGGCGGACGCATGCACGGAGGCCTGTTCGGTGAGACGAGCCCCGCAGAAACCGCAGGCTGTGGTGGCATGACGCCTGGACGGACACACCCCCTCCAGGCTGTGGCATCGAACCAGCAACGCTGTGATAAACAAACGGCGGCTTGCTCCCGTCTGCGATATTATCATCATCATCATCATCATCATCACAGTCACTGATCCTGGTGGAGTGAACCCATCATTACCGCTCGGTATTCACATTTACACGGACACACGGGGCCTGATCGTGGGTTCGCGCCTCGAACCTCCCCCAAAAAAACAACACACGGCTTCTCCCGTCACAGACTGACAGATGACTGCTCGGATGACATCTTCATCAAAGCAGCTCCACACACACATCCACACAAACACACACACAAACACACACACACATACTACTCCCCGCCTCTCTACCCAGCGCGGCGGTGCGCTCCCGGTCCCCCTCACGTTCATCATGTCTCACCTTGTTTGACACATTTGAGGCGGACCGGGTCTTTGCAGTGTTTAATCACGGCCAGCACGTCCCGGGTGGTGAGTCCGGCCACTGGCATGTTGTTGACCTCAAGCAGCAGCTCATCCTGGGCCAGTTTGCCGCTCTGGATCAGTCCCTTCCCCTGCTTCACCTCGCCGAAGTAGGGGAACTGGCCGTTCTCCGCGCCCCCCTTCAGCTCGAACCCCAGCTCCCCGTCCTTTCCGCGGGTTATCACCGCTTCGTGGACTTTGTTGGTCCAGTGGTTTTTCTTCTTGAGGCTCTTAGACATCGTTAGGGCGAGTTAATCACCGCGGGCTGGCCCATAGAAAAGCCTCCTACCGTCTCATCCCTGCCTTTGTGCGACCGGCTGCAGCTTCACAGCGCCCGCGGCTCCATCATCAGCGGTGCACGCCACGCGCAGTGTCCGCTCGGCGAGCCGCGCAGTCGGGCAGAGAGCTGCAGTACGGCACGGCGGCGGATGAAATAATTATTACACTGTCAGACACACAGACGCAAGAGACAGATACTGGCGGATGACCCGGATGTGAAGCCTGAAGGAGGGGAGAGGAGAATGGTTCTGGTTCGGCGTAAAAGGATGGAGAGGAGGGGAAATAACACGGGAGGCGCTTCACTCCCACCACACTGCCAGGGGCGCTTCCTCAGGCTCACTGTGATCACACACTCAGCCGATGACATGGAGGAGGTACATCAGTTTACACTACATCATGCACAAACCCTCCGCCTGAATACGATCCAGCCTCCGCGCTCGGCTCGGTTTTGGGAATTAAAACAGCCTCAAATCTGACTTTTCGTCGCCTAAAGTAGCACGAAGCATCCTGTCAGGCGTGTATGAGAAGTGTTTTATGAAGAGGGGAGAATGGATGTGATACTGTTTTGATTATATGCAACATGCTTTGGAGATTTGTATGCAGCCACAGTTGGACTAAATGGGGCCCCCAGACCCCCTCAGGGAGCCCGAAGGCTTCAGGTTCATCATGTGGAACTTAGTATGGAAATGAATGCAAGTTTGTTTGTTGGTTCTCCGCCGACACTTAAGCTCATTAAAAGCTGAAATAATAATGGAGCCTCAAGGCAAAAGCTGGATTACTGTAGATTAGTGGAGACAAATTTGGAAGAGGGGCACCACCGATTTTAGGTTCTATAACTATTAATGCCAGGATTGGGTAACAAAACCCAATATCACATATATATTTTTACTAAATACCCCAGTATCGGTAATATGATAATATTGCAGGATGACCATCGGTACTCTTGCAACATAATAAAGCAATGAGATGTCTGAAGTTAAAGACTCACATCAATCACGACATAACAACATCCAAATTCTCAGTCGATTATATCACGATAACAATATAATATTGTGACATTGTAACACTGTGTCATCGCCAATTAATGAAATTTTTTAGTGGGCTTACATGTTGCAATTTACTGAATAAACTTTTGGTTAATACAAGCACGATGTGAACTCAGCACACACACTAACCATAACTCGAAACGAGAGCATAATGAGCATCATTATCAACTTTCATGCCAACACTTTGCTTTCTACAAAATCTGCAAGTAGCAGATGTAACGAGATGTTTTATGATATGGGAAGATTGTGGTTTGGACTCCTGCATGAAGTCCAGACGCTTTTATTTCTTCAGCCAACTTCACACAGTGGCCAAACAGTGTAATTACAACATCATGTGACTCACTGGGGCCTGGAATAGTTTTTCCTTAAGTTTACATTGTAAAGGAAGTTAAATGACTCAGTTCACTGTCATAGTCTGATCCCTCTCATGTGGAAAGTCTAGAAAAGCCATGTGATAAAATCATTTTATCCCTGTTCAAGTAAGACGGAGCCTAAACAGGAAATAAGCTGTGACCCGAGCTGTGTGCACGCTCTGTTAGCTGCACGATCCGGAAGATTCAGGTAATTTTATACTCGGGAAGTCAAACATTTTTGACTTTGTGTGCAACCGAGCAGCTTTCACAGGAGCAGGGCACACTACTTCCTGTACTGGCACTAAACATTGGCATTGAATATAAATTATGAGGTGCAGAATTATCCATTACAGGACTGAATACAGAGGCATACTGGGCTACATATAGAGTAGAGGAAATGGGGGTCAGAGGGGGCTCACAGCACGTTCTTGCCCTGAGGCTCTGTGGTTGGTTAATGCAGCCCTGTTTATGCAGCACGACCAGCACGTCCAGTCCTGCTCGCTGCTGAAATATTACTGCCAACGGGCACGACAGACTCCTAAAAGTGTAACGGTAAACTCACCCTTTGCTCGCCTGTGGTCACGACTCGATGGTCTGTGTGAATGCGAGAGGTGTTCCTTGCTCCCAACATCTGCACTCCTGCTGCGAAATTCAGCCCAGTTTAAGTTGGTCAGCGTTACATAATTGCAACGATGACATAAATCCAAGTCCAACAGAAAAAATGACAAATCCTTTTGTTGCCATTACTTTTTCATGATTGCACGGCTTTTCCCGAAGCGGGGGAAGTAAAGTTTCATTCAATATTTAACACACATGTCAAGAGCTGCTCCTCAAAGTCTACTGAGGATGATAGTCCCTCTTAGTCCCACTCTGAGCAGGGCCGCCGTGTGTGTGTGTGTGTGTGTGTGTGTGTGTGTGTGTGTGTTTTAAGGACACATGCATGTGTTTCTGTAATGTGAGTACCGTCCCTACAAAACAACATTACTGTACACATACCCCCCCCGTGCATTTGCAACCAGTAAATAATCCATGTGGAGCAGCCGATTCACTTTTACTGTCACTTTACTTTCTTCAGCGATATGGCATTTAGGTCACGCTGTGCGTTTCTGGTACCAGCAGATGCTTTTGACAGTAATTCTGAGAAGATGATGATGCAGACGAGATGATTATGAAAGACTAACCACCACCAGTGGAGAAGGAGCACTGGTATCGGCCAGAAAACTGGCTGGATTAAGAGATTATATGCACAGAGGGGAAATGGATTCCTGCTTTTTCTTTAGTTATGCCCCTCCTGGTGGATGTCAGAACTGCAGCTCCAGGAGAAGGACTGGCCTTAGATGTAGTTCAGGGGTTGAGTTTAAAACACAGAGTGCACAGAGTCTTCAGGTTTTCACTCCAACGACATCTCATTAAGAAGCTCCTAGGTGGACTAAACTGTGAAATCATCCGCTGGTGCCTTCAAACGGATTAAACATCTGGCACCTTGCAGCTTCCTTTTCAACATGTGTACTATTTTTTTTTGTGTGCAGGACGCTACATTTTTGTCTCGTGCTCATCTAATCTATATCTGGATCAGAGTATTTCATTACAGAAAGAAAAAGACATCAGCTGTCGAAGCTTTGAGCTGGTGCGTCTAAATTTGGAGGCACTTCAAGCAAATCACCGGCTCTCAGAGATTTTTCTCGTGACGGGGGGGTGCAGCACAGCTCTCGGTGTCTTGTGTGGCCGCTCACACAGCCTCAGTGTCGGGCAGAGGTGTCCTTACATGAGCTCCTAACAGCATTGCAATGAAGTCCTCTGGTCAGGGTGTCATTGTGCTGTGCGGTTGCAGGGGAAAATAGCTTTGAAAAACAGACCAAATTTTCTGTTATTTTTCTCAGAAAGCTCCAAAAAAAACCAGCATCCAACTCTTTCACTTTCCTGCCAGAATGTTAATGATCAGAATAAAACAGTGGTATTAGGTGCGATTGTGCATCCGTGGAGGCCTGTAAATATACTTGTGACTGTGTTTGTGTTGCACGCTGGGTGGGGGAGGGAGATGAAAGAAGAGGATATTACTTTATATCATCATTATAGACAGAAAGTAATGAGCATCCTAAAGCAGACTGCCAACAACAGAAGGCAAAAATACAATAACACGAGGCAGTCTGCGCACTCAGAGGGGGAATTTCAATAGAGATTATATGGATTTAGCTCACTGCCTCTCTCATTGACTCTCCGCTTTGTGCACTTGCTGTTACGGAAGAAATGCACACTTAGTTGTTTTTATAGCTCGGCAAAGACGGGGGGGGGGGGGGAGCAGGGTCACCTTCACACAGGCTCTCTGAACGGGCCGAGCAGACAGAGTCCTCCCGTCCTTATCATCCGCACTTTATCCACAGATGCGCAGAGACAAACATATTAACGACCATCTGAAGTCTGCTGAGACGGTAACGATGTCTGGAAGGCGCTCCAAACTTTGAAATGAAAAAGACGGCACAGTGGCACCAGTAAGGAACCCAAGGGTGTGCTGGAGAGGAGGAGCAGTTAAAAATCAGATTCAAACATGCGCCCACACACACACACACACACACACACACTGACACACACACACTGACACACACACACTGACACACACACACAAGCGAGCGCGCAATACACATAGAGGAATAAGTTAATTAGACTGACTTGCTTCAGGGAATTGGCAACTAAATCATGTTGGCTTTTTCCTCCAAGCTCACAATGAAATTTAATTATGTAGTGAAACTTGTGATGGCAGAGCACACCTGTGCAAAGTCCAGACTGACTCCAGACCAAAACACTGAGACTTCCTCCTCACTGGAGCCTGAGTGGGAACTCAGACAAGCTGATCAGCTGATATTAGCTTTGGACAAACAGCCTACGTGTCCGTATCAGTGGGGCCAATATGTTGGCTGATATCAAACATGCTAAATGTTTGAGGAAATTTAGAAACACATCATGCGATGCACTGATACTCACGATAACTGTGATATTAAAAATTAAAATGATGTCATGTTAAAGGTGCTATATGTCAGATTCATACTCAAAACAAATAGGGGGCAGCAGATTACAAGAGTTTATTAGCGCTAACTGTAGCTACCCTTAGCTAGTTAGCTTAGTTAGCCGTGCAGCGACCGGTTGGCGCTGGGAGCAATGCTGTCAAAATGTATGTTTTTTTTAAAAAATGTACATGTTGAAAATATCACTGATGTATTATTAAAAGATTTATTTTAACGCGGCGTTAAGGATCCAGTAGCCGACAGTCCTCACTTACATGGTCACTTTATTATAGATCATTATATGAGCTCACACATATCTTCTGAATTCTCTCTCTTCTGGTCCTCTCTGATGTTCCCCCTTTTAAGTTGCAAAAGTGGAGCTACAGATCAAAAAAAGAGCTGGTTATTGCACAAAGTTCTCAAAAAGATGTTTCTTTAGACAAGATTTGTGGTTCGGAGTGAACTTTTGCTTCGGCTCCCTGGCCGGCTGCAGCGATGAGCAGTTTGATCGTGAACATCACCGTCCTCGTTCTCTCTCCACTTTCCTCGACTACACCTTCATTTTTGAAGAAGCTTCATATCCTCGCCGTTTGATCTCCCTCGGAGGGCTTTGGGGATTAACTAAATGACTCCACAGTTAGCTTTTTAAATCACACAATGCCTCCCATAAATAGTGTCCTCTCAGCTAATGCCTAATCATTGTGCTTGAGCAGTGATGGCTTAGCTAAGTCTGTGAGACAGGAGTCAGCCTTGGCACCGCTCTGACCCATTTGTAGGACGCTCGTTGTCATCGTCCTGGTGTTTATATATAAAGATATAAAGTGAGTGGAACAGGACAGTTGCTGTGATAAGCCTATCACTCGCTCTAATTCCTTTAACGTTTGATCGGCTCATGAATACTGGAAAGGATTGTGTGCCACAGCTCTTGCTCTTAAATCACCACAGCTTGGTGGAAAATCACTCTCTCCGCTCAGGATTAATTAGTCCTAGTCTCGGGGTGTTTCTGATGGAGTTTTTATATGAAAGACCAAGACATCTTTGTCAGGAACAATCTATGTTAATTATATTAAAACTGGTGATTAGATTTTCCTCAGCTGTCCCCTCCATGACCATCAAACAGCGATCAGTCTTGGTCATTGGATTGCAGATACTCAATGTGACCACTAGATGGAAACATTTACTACAGATCTGAGCTGCTAGTTGATATTAAACCCCTAATTTCACCACTACAGAGGCTTTAAGTTCAGTGTTAGAAAAGTTTCCCTCCACTTACAAATATATCAGAGCTTCCATGTGCAGAATGATAAATGTGCAGGGTTTGAGACTACAAGGATGTCCTTTAAAGTTATCAAGTCAGGACGTACTTTTAAAGAGGTGGATTTACAAAAGTGCTGGACATAAGTGAAGTTTCAGGGTTTTGTACTTTACTAAGTATTTCAATTTACCTCTACTCAACAACCATTTAAAGGCAAATATTGAACATTGCACCACACAATAGATATTACATATAAAATGAACCCAAAGGATGAATTTCACAAGCTTACCAACAGCATTTATCGTAAAAAGACAAAAAAGCTCCACCTTTTCAAGAAACAAAGTAATGCACATGTTAAAATATAAATAATGATACTGATTCAATATTATAATATACATTATTCTGGAATGGATCGTTCTGTATAAGTGGGTATTGTTACTTTCTGTATTGTAAGTGCATGTATGTTAATGCCAATACTTTGGTATTTCGATACTGTTGTGGTGTTGTTGCTTCATTATCTACTCACCCTCATGCCGGAAATGGAAAGTCAGGTGAAGTTTCGTAGTCCACAAAATATTTCTGGAGCTTAGCAGGAAAACAGCTTGGCAAAAGAAGATAGGGACTTCTTTTAAAACATGGAAAAAAGTAGGAGACCTCTTGTCTCCGACAGTCGAACCTTTGAAATGGAACCAATTTGCATGTTACCAGATTCTGGAGTTAATTTGTTTTTTTGCATTTCAAAATAATTTCTAAGAAGATTTAACAAGCTGACTAGAAAATCTGCCCCTGACAACAAGGCTGTTTTCTGTAGTGCTGGACCTGAAACCAGAGATGTCCGAAAAGCAACATAAATTATTAAATTATATGTTAACTGCTGTTTATACAGTAACTGTTGCACACATATGAAGTAAAATATAAAATGTATTATCAGTGAGTTATGAGACAGTCAAATGACAAATAATCCTCATTAGCAACTTTTCCGTAGCGCTGCAACCATCAATTAATCTGATGTTATTTCTCAGTTAAGCATTCAGGCTTTCAAACATTATATTTGTTTAGACTGTCTGCTAAAATGTCCCGGAGGTGGATGTTCAAACAAATATTTTGTCCAAACAACAGTTTAAACTCAAGTAGAATGAAAGAATCGAAAGAAAAATACAAACTTTTTGTTTTGCAATCCGACGTCAACCAACCACAGACTCTGAAAATCGTTGCTCCATCGGTCAAACATTGACACGCAAAAAAAAAAAAAAACGACAGGAGAGTATTTATTGCATAAGTCACCATAGTTTTACCATAGCAACTCTTTTATTAGCAAAATCATGGAGATTAGTCCACTAATGTGCCCGTCCAATGGAAACAGAGGGTTGGGGGTCTAAGGGGGATATGTAACTTGAAACCATCACGGATCATGATCAATAACGGTGCACCTGTACTCCACCTGTCCGTCTGTCTACGCACTGAACACAGATCTACATATGGTCCTACCGTCTGCTACAAGGCCGCCATTGGCATCCTCTTTTCAAAGCTTCTCTTTGCTTCATGATTCAATCAGGAATGTTACAGTTTGTAGCGGCGCACCAGCAACGTGCACTCATTAATCAGCGAGTAGCTTCTTTTTTTTTTGTTTTTGTTTTTTTTTTGGTCATTTAGAAAAATAAAACTTTGAAAGAGGATGACAAGTAGAGGAATAAAGTCCCTTTGTTTTTATATTGTGCACACATTCACACAGACACACACACATACATGCCATCATTCACACTGGCTTTTGATCACAACAAAAGCTCCCACTCGCAGCACACATGCAAACCACACATCTGAAAAGGTTTACACGCAGCTCTCACAGTATGTCAGAGTCAGAGTGAATTGGTCTACAGAGTGACTTGGTCTTGCTTGGTTTGTCCAAGGAGGCAAAAATAATGCGACTTTGAAATAACCAGAAAGAAATCGATAATAGACGAGGGGTGGCGGCGGGATAACATCTACGTGAAGCTAACATCTAACTCAACAAAAAGCAAACACTGCAACTAAGGCATGCAAGGCACAAGCACCTACAAACAAAAAGACAAAAAGTGTTCATTCATGGACAAAAAAAAAAGAAGAAAAAAAAGAGAAAAAAAAAATGTCAAGGCCCCCCTTCTTATATAAAAATTTAAAATAATGATAGTAAGGTAAAACAAGCACATTTTAAAAACTGTGAAAAATCCCCGGCCATAGACAGTTGTACAAATACTTTACACAAAATGTTTTTTCTACACACCGTCTTTAAAACTTTTAGAGATGAACATAAGTTAATAAGAGGTTAAAAGTGACATTCTCATTCTCGTCCCCTCCACTCAGAGTCCCCTTCAATAAAGTCACTTGGAAAGCCGGCCGACCGGGCTGCCTGAAGACAAAGAAACAAAACATGATTAGAGGAGGAAAGCGGAAACAGACGACACCAGCTCGTCCTCGAAGCGGCAGGCGTTACCTTTAGAAAAGGCCGCAGTCCTTCAGGTTGTTCTTGATGATGACGTCAGTGACGGCATCGAACACAAACTGCACGTTCTTGGTGTCGGTGGCACAGGTGAAGTGGGTGTAGATCTCCTTGGTGTCCTTCCTCTTGTTCAGGTCTTCAAACTGGCACTGAATGTAGGCGGCTGCCTCCTCGTAGGTGTTGGAGCCTGATGGAGAGAGGGAACAATTTAAACTGGGCTTTAGGTATTGACTAATATGTGACATCATGTCAGTACACAACTCAGCTACAGGTGAAGTTGTTTCTTGAAGCACAAATGTTACATATTTTATATTTAACTGCCTGATTAGTAATGGTAGCAGCTGGGGAATAACTGCTTGTTTGCTTTATTAAATCTTACATTTGGAGACAAGTTTGTTCTCTGAAACAAGGGATCTGATTATTTTGGCCTCTCAGCATCACAGCTTACCAAGAAAACTGTAAACTGACAATTAAAATTGTATAAATTAGGTAAACTCCAAATGTAGAGGGCTTGTTTACCTTTTAATCAAACAGAATTTGTGTCTAATCAGCATTGACTGTCGATGTAGATATACCTCTGAAATCTAAGTATTACTAGAACCTGACAAAGATGCTTTGTTATACTCAAAAAGCTGCCCACACAGTTCAAGAGCAGAGCAGAGCAAAAACTAAATATCTTTGTGTTATCTGTTGAGACTGCCGCGCCTTTGAGAGGCAACAAGAGGCCGACAGACAGAGTTTAAATAATGGAACACTGAATGTGGTCAAGAATGTTCTGGACCTTTCGGTATATAGACATATAAAGAAGATTAAGAGTAGATCTGTATTTTATAGACTTATTACAAAGATTTTGCTGGCATGTTTGTAGAAAGATGATTTTAAACCACATGTTGCTTTGAACTGATTTAATGTCAGGCTCCCTGAAACCCAGAGAGAGCTTTAAGACTCATAATGTAGGATTTAAATGACCTCGTTTGATAATTCCTGAAACTTTAAAAAGGCCTCAAGTTAAATCTGCATGACTGAAGATAAGATTTAAAGACTCAAAATACACTCAGTGGATTTATTATGCAACACCACCTGGAGTACAGTGCTTGCATGTGTGTGTGTTTGTGTCTCGGCCTCACCTGCATATTCTGGGTAGCAGATTGTGAGTGGGCTCTTTTTGATCTTCTCCTCAAACAGGTCTTTCTTGTTGAGGAAGAGGATGATGGAGGTGTCTGTGAACCACTTGTTGTTGCAGATGGAGTCGAACAGCTTCATGCTCTCGTGCATTCGGTTCTGAAAGAGAGGAGAGACGCACATTATTAACCGGCCGGGGTGATCTGCACAGACTTAATTTAAAAGCTGAACGGGTCTGAGAGCTCTTACCATCTCCTCGTCCTCGGCCAGCACCAGGTCGTAGTCACTCAGAGCCACACAGAAGATGATGGCGGTGACTCCCTCAAAGCAATGGATCCACTTCTTCCTCTCTGATCTCTGTCCGCCCACATCAAACATTCTGCAGAGAGATCACAGATATACATTGTTACTATAATGTATAAACAGATGTTTACATGTCGATATATAGCTGCAACACTTAATTTGTTGCTCACTATTAACTAATCACCAGCTACTTTGATAATCAATTACTTGGTTTGTGCATTTTCTTTTATAAAGTTAAACACATTTTCATTCTGAAACGTTGTGTTGTATAACACAAAATAAATAAATAAATAACCTTATACCTTAAAATGACATCCCCATTGTTAGTCCCACCTGCTAAACTCTGATTGGTCAACTGTTTGTCCAATCGTCAATGAGAAGAAAACCAGACCAAATTTGAATCAGGGAACAAATGTGAGCTGTGGGCAGTGATCCAGAGGTCTGCAGCCGGACTATTAGAGAACACCACTAGCCATCATGTAAATGCAGTAAAATGACTGGACAAACTGTGGTGGCTGTGCTCACTTGAAGTGCAGGTCCTTGAAAGTGAAGTGTGTTTCCACAATGCCAGTAGTTTTGACTCTGGTCCTCAACACATCCTGCTGGGTGGGCACATAAGCACCGTGGGATATCCTGTCCAGGTCATTCAGGTAGCTTTGGGAAGAGAGAAGTCAAAAGGTTAGAAACAAAACGGAGGTTTGCAGACGCAGAGTAATTCTGCAGTGTTCAGTTACACATTAGTTCCTGCTCATGTCAGTGCAATGAACTCACTATGCTGCAGAGTCGTTGAGCTGGTACTCTCGGGAGCGGCTGAAGCAGGCCTGAACTCCTCCGTCTTTCCAAAGCCGCTGGATGACCCCGGCGAGCTCGCCTGTCATGAAGCCCTCTTCTGCTGAACCCGCCAGCACGAACAGCTGCCGCGCATCATCCTTCAGAGACAAAGGCTCTCCAATTAAAAGTCCTACTCCAAAATAACTTTTTATATAAATGTGGGTCTGTTTTGTTTAAAGTTTAAAGCACTTTTAATGCCAGAATAAGGTAAGTTTAGGGAGCACTGTTTTGCACATTCATTATATCATGGCAAAATTACATTAGATTTTCTAATAGCGTATTAATATTGATTGACTGTATTTGGATTTGCAGTAGTTCTTCATGCAGTCACAGTAAAAGCACTCTGCCACAACACGCCTTTTTGAAAACAAATTCATTGCAAAATTAGTTGTCTGTTCCGGTCCTTTTAGCCTTGACACCTTGCATACAATTTGGTTCCAAAAGCAACATGGTGTTTTGTGCAGGTCAGTGGCCAAAAAGCGATATGTGTGTAAGAGCATAACGTCAAGAAAGAAAAGCTTTGGGTGTAAAATCGGTCACGATGACTAAGCCAGGCCAGTCACGCTGAAGCAATGACTAAGCCCCTTGTTATGCCAGGAAAAAAAAAAACGGATTTACAAAATGAAACAATAGTTTGTTTGGAGAGAAGAAGAAATAAAATACCCAGCAGACTGTGTTGTATTTATTTGCAGGATGTTGTATTAATATACCACACTAAACTACTGTGCACAAAGTCTGCAAAATATCATGAAGTTGCTGATTATTCATGCAAATCCTGTTGCTGAAAGGCAACTCTTCTCTTCACGAACAAGGACTTTAAACTGTAAAAATCAGCACGCAGTGAAGTGACTGCATCAACCAAGGAACCCCCGGCCAGCTCTCATGTCAGGAAGCCTCTGCTTAAATGTAGTGTTATAAATGTGATACTAAACCCTAACAGCTCCGTGTGACCTGCTGCAGAGGAGGGAGTGAGAAGAGAAGTGCCCAATGGGGAAGGATGACATATGACTAAGTAGCTGTTGCCCTTATTGCAACGAGCTATGTATTTGCACAGAAATACAACCTGTGATATCAGAAGAGCGGCGCAAATGCCAGCTTGGTATTCGCTCACTCACCGCTCTGGGTGCATCAGCAAAGTCGATCTTGAGGCGTCCCATGGCTCTGATGATGGCGATGATGGACTGGATGGTGTTGCTGTAGACAACGGCCTTGTACTGCTTACATTCCTCCTCTGAGTAGCCCGCCTCGTGGATGATCCTGGCACACAAAGAGAGAACATGAGCACTTGTCTGCAAGTAGCTTTGTCTGGGAAATATATACAGTATAGATCATTATTGTGATTTAAGACTTTATACAGGCTGGATATCGTTTTAAACTAATGTGTCATAAGTGTTTTGAAAGGCTGCATTGCATTATAGTGATGTCACTTTCTGAACATGTTTTAATACTAGCGAAATATAATTTTAGGGCCATACTGCCCAGCCCTAAGTTTGTTCATTATGTAGATTATTGTGATTGGATAAGAATGAAAGTGGCGTGTTAAGACAAACCACACAGTTACTATATTTAGTTTCAAGGTTATTTCACCAGTCTTAAAAAAAGGGGAAGTGGGAGATTGAATTCACTCTCAAACTGAGCAATGTTTTGGATCCACAATTTGAATTCAGTGACACGATACATGTTTGAACTACATAATATTTATAACAATAATAATAATAATAATAATAATAATAATAATAAATAATTATGCTATATTCAAGATAGACAATGTGTTTGCTTATTTACCATTTTAGATGGTTTCCAATAATGTCACGAACTGAGACAGTTCAATTAAACTTGAGGTTAAACAATGTACACCAACATATGCATGTTAAGATAATCTGTGTTTACTCAGTATAAAGAGCACTGCTGTGGTTATATATGGACTAATCCAAAACTGCACACATGTATGATGATAAATATAGACTAGCTCGTTACCTGCAGAAAGAGTTGGAGATGTAAAAAAAAAAGCTTTTTGTCAGGATAAACTCTTGATTTGTAAAAGGGCTTTCACTGTGCTGTTCATTTAAAATGTGTGATTCCATTTCAAATACATTTTTACTGTAAGAATTTAGTAAACATATTTGACTATTTTTTGCTCCTGTATAAATCACAAGAAGATAATGTATTTTTCTGTAAACTACACCTTAGTTCATAAATGCTCCCTGTTCACTCATTTCATGGCATTATTGTCATTTGTTGAGTGTCCAAACCAAAGTGCGCAAGTAGCGCACACACGCTTCTGGTAACTTGTAAACTGCATATACACCACTTTCTATCCAACAAATTAATGAGTAACTTTTGAAGTGGCAGAAAAATGACAGTTCATGAACACAAGAGTTGATGATGCAAGAAGATGATGAACATGATTAGGTGTCTGAGATATCGATTTCCTGCTCGCTGTGGAATAAAACTCTGAGTGTCCATTATGAGGGAAACAGTGAATGAGTAAACAAATGAATGATTTCCCACACAGCGCAGTTGTGTGTCACCTGTTGATTACTAATAATCAAAGCTGTGTCAGTTGATCCGGTGCACATTAAGTTTAGTGCGTCATTTGCTCTTTTGTTTAGTCTGGCATCAGTCAAATGGGACTAAAATGATGATTCTCCAAACAAACAATACTTGAAATGTCACATCCCTGATTAGTGTGTAGCAAACCATCCACACTTACTTCATCTGTTTGACAATCGTACTCTTCCCGGACTCTCCAGCACCTGAAAGAGAGAGAAAAGGTAGATCGTTAAATGATGTTTATTATTTTAAGTATGAGAGGATAAGTAGGTACAGAATTCACAATATCTTCAAAGTCTTCACAGGTTTCTTGCTTACTGGCGAGATATAAATCCATCATGAGCATCTGCAGCCTTTAATTTATTTATCACGTATTTTCTGTTGAATTAATGGGTTTGCTCTGACATGGAGCTCTGCGCTAAAATTATGTTTTTATTTTGCATTCAATCATCCGTCTCTTCGACAGACATGTGAAGGTCAACATAATCAAACCAAAAGGGCCACTTCACCACAGATTAGGGCTGCAACAATCAAACAATTGATTAAAAATGTGTCACCATTTGTTTTGATAATAGATTAATCGTTTGAAGAAAAAGTTAAAGTTCTCTGTTTCAGCTTCTTTAATGTGAATATTTTCTGGTTTCTTTATTCATCTCTGAGCGTAAATAAATACCTTTGGATTGTGATGAAAACATAACATCTGAGAACGTTATCCTGGGCTCTGGGAGACACTGATCCCCCCCCCCCCCCCCATTTTCTGACCAAACAACCATCATTAATTGACAGTTTAATCCACAATGAAAATAATCCTTCTTTTTTTTTTTTCAACGATTGAAGTTTGTTTTTTTCACAGAGATTGCAACGATTCTGTAAATTGCCAGGGGCTGCAAAACTGGTTCTCTTTTAACTCCAAACTACAACACAGCAATCAACAGACATCCTGAAGCCCTGAAGTCAACACAGTTTCATAAGCTCCTAAATTAACGGGTTATGGCATCTTAAATCTCCCATCCAAAACAAAACTAATCACTAACAGACACACTTCTTACAAACAAAATATGTTAATGTTAACCTACAGCAAATGATTCAGAAGCTACTCTGTCACAGAATGCAGTGGGGAAGTGTCTAAGGCCTAGTTTAGCCAGGTCACAGTGCAATTGGATTAATCAACTGGATCCTCTTGGCAATGAGATTATAAACAGCTTAAACATGCCTGGGTTAGCGTTCATGCTACATCAGACTGGCTGGTTGTTGGACGGATCTCATATGGACAATTTAAGTCACACAGCGCTGTGAGAGGCTGCGTGAAATCATCACTGCCTTAAAAAAAGGTGAAAGTTAAGGAGGATAAAAAAGATATTGGTGTGTGTCTGTAGTCGAGAAGTGTTTGGAGGCTCATACAATTCACCAGCCTCCTCTGAGATGCAGGTGTGTTTTCAGCTGAGCACACAACATTTTAATTACCGTACCTCTGCAGGGACTCTCAGCTCCCCAGTGAGGAGAACTGTTCACCAATTCATCGTCCCTTATGATAAACAGCTACGCACCAAAGACGCAGAGCTAATATTACTGCAAACATCACAACACACTTAAATTTAATTTTCAAACACACTCACTGAGGTCCTGGAATTGTGGGACTTAATGGACAGCAATTACGGCAAAAATGTGGAAAACATAAAATGGCTTAAATTTGTCACAGAGCTAGGATGTTTGCTGGGACTAGACCAGCAGGGCCAGGGAACTTACATTACCCTCAGGCTGCATATATCACCCCCGACAAACAATAAAAAACGTGCCTGCAGGTCCTTTGTTCTGCCTTTTCAGCTACTGTATGTGAAAATACCCCTACACATTAAGAAAGATCAATCTTTATGATTTGCATTTTTGAGAGCACAAAACAGGCAACATCTGAGGCAGCACTCCCACTCAAAACACTTGTCTCAAGAGCCATGTCATTTGCAGATTACTGCATTAATGCAAACACCCCCAGTGGGATGCCCGACAGAGCGGCAAACTGCAATGAGCGTAAGGCCGTGTATCTCCTTGTCTTGTTCAGAGACAAAATATAAGAGACGTCCACCGTCACAAATGTGGAAGAGATGTTTTCAACACACGTGGTAATTGAGCCCCATCGGGCAACAAATCCACAGACCGAGCACTGACATCTCATGCAGGTGCTTGTGGGAATCGTGACAGGAAAATTCAAATCAGGCCCATCTCAAATGACGCACAAACACAAAAAGACCGACTGCTGCAGCTGAGCAATGTACAGCATCTGTGATTGGGGAGAAGTCACATGCCCGAAAAAAACAAACAAACAAAAAAAAAAAAACAGACCCGCCTGAGCGGAGATTCACCTGAAAGACGCAGAATTCTGTTGCGTTTTTTGAAAGAGCTCGCAGACTGCACAGTGCTGGCAGAAATCCAGTTAGCATGCACTAGCAGTCTCTGATGTGTGTGTACAGTTGTCACAGATGCTTTTTGCAGTCAGGCAGGCTGATAAGTTGCTATGCAACCTCAAGCCCCTCTTCTCCTGGCTGAGACAGCCAGCAGTGGCCATTAGCTCCCAGTTCTAGTGAGGACTGAGAGGAGGTGTGGCAGGTTTCCTTGACACAATGAAACAATTCCAGATAAAACTGAGATACAACATGTTAACAGGGACGTGAATATGGATCTCATGTGAGATTAGTAATTGTCATATCACATTAAGCATTGTATCTTGGCTTTTAACCATGTTTAAGGCTGCATTACAGTTCAGTGATATGACTTTCTGTCATTTGAGTGAAGGGTGAGAAGCCTCTGCCTGCCTGGCCACCATATTCAAATGTACGCTGTAATGGATGTTTTACCCCCTCAGACATCCTATCAGATTACCTTCATTTGGATAAAACAGAGCATGAAATCAACTGTCCTGAACAAGATATCATCGCATCTTGAATAAGATGTGATGAGTGTGAACCTCCATTTATTTCAAGCCTCCCATCCAGAGTCAACAGAAACATTCAGACTAGTTGAGCAGTGCAAGTTAGCTTAAATCTCACTGCTTAACCACCATTAAATGTATTACATTCCCACAGCCGTCCACTTTTAAGTCGTATGACATTTAGATGAAATCTGTTAAAATATTAGCTCGTTTCTTAGTTAGTTACAGAGTCACCCGGCCTGAAGCGACTTACGTTAGTGTTTATTTTCTGTATGAATGGCTGTGGAAAAAGAAGGCTAGCTAGCCACTGTGATTCAACATATAATAACAAAAGCAATCCGCAACAAAAACGACATGAGTACAGGCACTTCGGATGGTCAGACCTGTTGAAAGATAACATCACGGATACTGTTTAAGGTCAAGCCTTCTGTGGGCTAACTAATCCGAGCTAGCGCCGCTGCGCTAACCTCACGCTAGCTAAGCAGCTAATTGCTGAGCTAAATTAGCTTAGAGACTTAGCGCTGGGTGATAACGGCTGGCAAAACTTAACCCACACGGCGATCAGATAACATCCTAGTTAAATCACACAGCGGGTTTTAATTAACCGAGGAGCAAATCAACTCAATCAAGTCCAACTTTTTAGCTAACTGCACCACCGCCTTGTCATTCATAGAAAAAAAAAAACCCCGAAACGCCTCAAACTCGACCACTTGTTTGTTGCCTCAAAGTCGACCCCCTCAAGTTATTCAGCGCTAACGCAGCTACATAAAACTTTGATTTTAGCGCATATGAAACAATGTGTAACGGTCGGGAACACGTCTGGAGCAAACAGCGGACAGCAGAAAGGAGCCTCTCCGGCAAATAAAGACCGAGACCCCGTCCCCTCCGTCCATCCATCTTTCTCTCACCGAGCAGAAGCAGCTTGACCTCCCGGGCAGCTTTTTCTCCGTCGTCCCGCAGATTCCTGTCGATCATCTTGCTGCGCTCCTGCGCCGCCTTGTCGTCCGTGCTCAGCGTACATCCCATCTTCTTCTCACCTTTCCTCCGAATAAATAAAAAAAAAATCTGGAGACTATAACACAACTTTAACTAGGCGTGCAACGACATGCAAGGGCTACCGAGTTAGCATCCAGTGAGGAGGAGGTGGAGGAGGAGGAGGAGGTGGTGAGTGTCCAACACCCGAGATTCAAACACGCCCTTGCCTCGCGCTCAAGCTCCCGATCTAACGGCCGAGACGTCTCAAACAAAATAGTTAGTTAACCACAAGGAGCGGCTTTAGCGGCAGCTGGCTCTCCTGTTTGCGTTTCGACGGCTCAAACAAGTCGAGCACAACCTGTATCATTCACAGAAGGAAGGGAGTCGACAGCAGCATCTGCGTCGGAGTCTCAAATTGTTCGCTTCCTGTTCTTCGCGCACACACACGTCAACTGCGCATGCGCGTGCAACAAGCAAACGCGCAACAAGCTTCTTTCAAAAAAAAAAAATGTTTAAGCTCCTTAGTTTTTAAGGACCTGTCTGCTGAGATTAGCGTGAAAAACACAAGGATGCGTGAAAATGTAGGCAAAAAAACATGGAGGACAACATTTCAGAGATTTTGCTTGTTTTACAGTTTTAGCCAAAATTAAGACTTATTCAGTCTTTTGTTGGGATGCACGATATAGATTTTTTTTCAATATCGATATTTCATGGTTGATAATGATAAATAAACCGATACTAGAAACTTGAAATTTTTATATTCTGAAAATGGATGGCTAACTTGTAGTATATGTATAGTGTATGTGTGGCTCTACACAGGCGCAGCAGTTTGGAGTTATGAACGCAACAACAACTTGTCTGATTTATTGGCAGCTCACAAAACAACTTTAAAGGTGCATACTACCTCTGTTTGAACATGCTGCATTTGTTCAATCGACAAAAACAATTTGGCTTTGTATGATCGGCTAGATTTATCTGTCAGATATAAATTGTGCATCCATAGTCTTTTGACTAAGTAACAACTTCATAGTTTTGATTTAGTGTAATTCACTGACAATTTAAATCTCATTAGTCAGACTTATATATTTTACATAGCCTGTTTGTAAAGTCGAAATCTTGAGTAAATATCTCCTAACTTAAATTTGGATTTAGTCGACATTATTCATCAATCAGTCATGTCAGTATCTTTGTAAGTATCATTAAACAAGTGGCTTATTAGCCCTAAAGTTATGAGACATCATTTATTTTTTGTGACCTATGAGAGAAGGGGCGGCTGTAGCTCAGCAGGTAGAGCAGGTTGCCTAGTGATTGAAAGGTTGCTGGTTCAAATCTAGGCTGTGCTGAGCTGCATGTTGAAGTGTCCTTGAGCAGGATACTGAACCCATTAATGGGCCTATCGTTATGCTGCCTCTCTTTTCAGATTTCTGTTGTCTTAGCATCAAGCCAGGTGTTAACAAATGACAGTGTTTTGTTTTTTTCCTGGAATATTTGTAAAGCGTATCTGGAGTCCAGACTATCAGACGACAACTCAGGCAAATCAGCTGTAATAAGACGGCACCGCATGTTTGTTCTGTCTGAGTGTGCAGCACATGGGCGGGAGTGTGTGAGCGGTATAAAGTGTACCTCACCTGTGCTGCCGATGCTGATTTGCATTGCAAGCCTCTGTCATGGAGTGCCGATGCTCAGTAATATGTTTGCATGCGGAGCTCATGTAGACACAAGCTGCTTAAACACAGACACTTAAAGTGTTGACAGGTTCGACTATTTGACAACCTGTCGTCTTCAAACAGAAGAAGGTATTGCATGTTTGGATACAGGTGAAGGAGTACTGGCTTTGATTTCTTTCGTTGTCTCTTTTCTTTTTTCAAGAATTACTGAACATAGATTTATTTGAATAAGGAATTTACATGCATGTTAAAACTCAAGTTCAAAAGTTCAAAGGGTTTTTTTCATTCCAGCCTTGAAAATATATAATTGAGACAGAATGCTTCTGTAGGGCCAGATTATAGAAACTCATGGACATTAAAGACAGAAGTGGTCTCATCCTGATACTTAGATGTGGAAAATAGAAAAGAGAACAACACAGATAATAAGAAATGAGACAAGTGAGAACACCCATATTAAAGGGGCACTCTGTATTTTATCATTTAGAATATTAATGAGGCAATAATACCAACTAGATTGTTTTTCCATAACTGAATAAACGAGCTGTGCTCAGAGGAAAATGAGATCCACTGAACACTGTCTGGAGCTAGAAAGGTGGCAGGGTCCGCAACATATAAACAAAGTAAAACAGTATGAAATTGTTTTGTTCTGTAAGGTCAGTTTGTTTATTCAGTTTGTTTTGTCATGACAAATTAAGACAGAAAACAAAAAAGATAGGTATATATAAAAGATATTTCTCTTCTGATTCCAATTTCTTCTCCAAAGAGCATAATCGATCTGATGGCGAACACCTTCTGTCCTTCAGTGTTAAAGGAAAAGTTCACCCTAAAAGAAAATTTCAGTCATTTTTGTGCCGTGGGGAAAGTTAGGCTTAGAAATAGTTATTTAACCCCTTTAAAGTACTAATAATGGCTGACAAAACAGTGTTAATAATCTCTTTCTGAAACAATTTTGGGGTCTTGGTTATGCTGGACGAGCCAAATTGAGACATTTTTAAAAGCTCCCCATCTACTTTAATTGTTTAGGCAAATTTTTCAAAGCTGTTTTTGCTGTGAAGCTCCATAAAATGTTTTGTGGGCTATAACTTCCCCTGACTCTCCACCAGCATGAGCTGTGACTGAATTCTGCATTTTTTTGGGGTGAACTTACCCTTTAGGCATCCCTGTCAGGTATTGGAAGGACACGCCGAGGCTGACAAACGTGGGGCTACACCCTGTGGTTAAGCTCTTTCCATGACCACATCCAGCAATTCAAATAACCTGGCGGATGATAGTGTGGCTCAGTTTTAAAGAGCTCTGTGGCCAAAAGCACCTGCAATCAATAACACAAATGAACAGAGCATGATTTTTTTTTTTTACAAACGATGTGATCGTGCATGAGAAGTTAAAATGAATAAAAACTGGTGTGCAGCATGTGGTCGTTATGAGAGGCACAATCATCTGAACTGCCTGTATTATTACTGTGCGTGTTTAAATAGACGTGTGGTGCAAACAGAGAGAATTATGAAAATTGAAATTTTCATGTTCCCCTGTTGTGATCCGGATCATTATGACCTCATGTGAACCATGTTCTCTTATGGCTTTATGTATTTTAACATGATGTAAGAGGGTTGACATGTGGTCAGAATTCATCTCCTCACTTTGCATATGATTTCCATTGCAGATGGCCACTGCTTCATGCAAACTAGCGACATATTCTTTTTTTTCTAATCGACTCAGATCTGAAGTGAACATGGAAAGATTTTCCACACAGGGGAGGCCGTCAGGTCCACAGTGTGAAACCCCTTTTCTAATCGTCATCAGACAATAAAACCCCCAGACCAGTCGGGTTTCCAAAGGTGGATGTTTTAGTTGTTTTCTCTCAGAGGGATGTGTATTATTGTCGCCATAGAAACCCCCCCACCCCCCCACCCCCACCCTCTCCGAGCAACAGGAAATGTTTTGACTCTTTCAAGCGATGGAGCCTCGTGAGCTGAATGGTGAAGCGAACGAGCAGCTCGTCAGCACTCTGACGCTCCACTGAGATCAGGACCTCCAAGTGGGACCTATTAGCATAAAGGCCTTTAGTTGCACAATACCTTTTGTCTGTTAGTTGAATTTCAGTCCACTCACTCTGCGAGTAACAAACATCACATCCAAAGCTTCGAGATCAAGGACTATTCCAGGATCTAACTGCAGTAATCTGGCCGGTGGTGACTTTGCATTGACTGGGACGAGGCCAAAGTCATCGACCGGGCGTCAGCAGTCGAGGAGGATATTAAGCCATAAACAATTCATGATGCCTCAAACCGCCCTTCAATAGAGCATCCTTACCCACATATTCATTAACCCCCATTCTTCGGTCACATGATGACAACACAGCCATGTTCATGACAACAGAAAAAACAACAGACGAAGACAGATGCAGTTAAGGAGGAAAAGGGGGTTTCCTCTCTCCTATCTGTGTTCAGTGTGAACTCTCAGTGGTTAGCTGATATAATCACACAAAGACAGAGATATTCTTTACTCACTTTAGATTTCAACATGTTTATTGCACCCGAGCTGCCGTCACTCGAGTGACTTTGGTTTCAAAAAGGATGTCAGCTGGTTAGAGCCTTTCAAGTTCTGGTTAAGGTTAGTTTCAGTTTTCAAAAGGTTCAAAAAGGTTCAGTGGTTCATTTAATTGTCTTTTTACAGCATAGATTAGTTCAATGAAATGCAAGTTGTTGTCCCTATATGTTACGCAAGAAGAAAAACAACAACCATCTTTTATGGTGGAGTGTTGAGGATGAGCTCAGGAGACAGAATACACTGGAAATATTTTAACTCCGAAAGTAGGTAAAAGGAGACAATGAAAACAATGTGTCTCTTTCTTGTAATAAGTAAAACTTCTGCCAATAAAAAAACATTCAAATGACCTAAAACCAGGTCAAATGTATATCAGTGAAGTGCTGTTTTCTATCTGATTGTGTCTTTTACTAAATTTAATGTGATGGTCTTACTAAAGATTACAACCTTTTGCAGTGCAAAGTTTTAACATCCTGTCAGCTGCACACTGTTTGTCTCTCTTTCACCTTCCAATCTAAGCTCTAAAGATATTTTCACTTCCTTAGAGCGAGACGGCGCTCGGCATCAGAGCCGTCAGCATGAGGAGCTGCTGGACGGAGAGCAGAGGCTGACATCAGTCCTCCAGAGGGCAGCAGAGTCATAAAGCAACCAACCAGAGCTGGTGACCACTGGCTGAAGGAGGAGTGGGACCTTGAAGTAAATGATAAGAGCTTGGGTCAGTGTTTTTATGTGATAGTGAGATGGTTTTAAATAGATTGTTTCTTTTTAAACTCAATGACAGACGAGTAATTAACAAAGTGGTTTCAGCAGATCCACATGAATCCTTAAGTTGTTGTCGTCAGTGGATCCTCAGAAAAGATGGAAGTTGTCACTGTAATTATAGAGGGTTGATACAACCTTGGCAGGGGGCGTAACATTATCAAAGGCTGAAGGTTTTCTTTTATAGAAAGGCTGCGTGTGGTTTAACAGAAGTGGGCTTTCAGGAGGAATGAAAGAATTTATTGTTGGTCAAGTCAAGTTGCGAGTCAGTACATATCTGTGGTGAGTCTTCTGGACCGAACCTTTGACACCCTTGCTTGGAAATCTTGGTCTGATTCTTGTGAATACTCCAACTATGAAGCAACATAATGTAGAAATTGGTATTTTATGAGATTTGGAGCCTCCCGCAGTTTCTGAGTGCAGCACCACTGTCGTTGGGGTGTGGTGGCTATATAGCAAGACTCTGTACCATCAAAATGATTCTGAAGCAGTAATTTTACTATAAACAAGTTACGTAAAGTTGCTTTAAGCAAATGCAACACTGAATTGCTGGAATGTATAATTTCTATACCTGTTTTGTTGAATCTTTGTTGTTATCTGGCATTTATTTAATGACAATATTGTTTTCCTTTTTAGAAAATTTTCATCTTTTAATCGAGAAAAGAAAAGATTTGTTGCAGGTTCTGTGGTCACACTTATCTATAGTCTCTATAACAGAGTCACAGAGATAAACATCCAGTTTTACATCCAGTTTATCTTTTAAGACCCAGAAGCTCATTAAACAGAACTCGCTGCTCTTCTGAAGGTATTACCACAACTCTCAAGACTAAGAATATGAAATATTCTGATCACTGTATGAAATGTAAAACATTAATATTCATCATCACTGTTGGACACTGGAAATTAATGTCCATTTTCAATTTGTGCAACGGAGAATCAAAGTGTGAAAGTTTTGTCCTTATATATTTACATTGATGTTACTTTGCACTATCTTATATTTCTATACAAAAATATATATAATTATAATAATATACTATATGTATATATTTAGTATATATTTTCTTACAAGATACAAAAGAACCATGCAAGGACATGTGACATGTGTAGGGATAAAGATTATTATTTACTTTTTTCTGTGTAATGGAGGAACTGTTGTTTCATCCAGATTGTCAGAAGAGTCTTTCTGCTGTTCAGGCAGCTGTACGTGTTAACAAGGAGATTATTTTTTCAGAAAAACTGATCCGCAGCTCTGTAAAGCACGAGACACACAAACTGGGCCGACTTTATCTGCAGGTAATATCAGCAGCAGCCGTTTACCAGAGTCCAGGTGGCCCAAATCCCAACTGAGCCTTAACACAATGATGAATTACAGCCAGTCTTTGATGAATCATCAGAAGAGTCAAATAGTCACGACGCACTGCAGGCCCACCGAAGAGTTCCCGTCAGTGTCTGCGTGTCATCAATATCAGCCTCCTCCTGCACGATGAAGTATATAAATATGCGTGCCACACTGTCGCACTGACTTTGAAGTTTCCTCTCTCTCTCTCTCTCTTTCCGTTAGACATTTTCTGAATTTCCTCAGCTTTGTTGATAACTAAATGCACCAGTAAATTTCAGAAAATGCGAGGCTGTCTTATCAGACGTGTTAGATAAAAGGCTGCTATTGTACGTGGCCCCTCTCCATTCAAACAGCTGCTCGGGCTCCAACTAGATGACCTCATTTCCACGCAGCCTTGGGGGCTTTGCTTCACATAGTGAAGTGGAGAGAGCTTCATTGTAAGCTGTTTTTTTTTTTTTTCTTACATGCACATCAGAGTGGTGCAACACAGCGTTTGAATGACTGTGTTCTTACCGCGAGGACACTATGTAACAAGATGTTTTGAAGGACTTGGAGCAACACTGATCTGCTTAATCCGGCCAGATCAGTCGGAGGCTGATGGTCAATGTGTGTAAATCAGAAGAAAAAACTAATAACAATAGAGGTGATTTGGTGTGAAAGGGAATTATCTGTGTGCATAGGGGTGATGGCTTTTATCACTCATGGTGCTGTGAAATAATATACATCATCCGCCCTGCGGCAGTGCATCCTTTATGGTTCCTGTCTGTCCTCTTTTCAACTCTGAACACTTACATTTCAGCCCATGAATGTATACGCACACAGGTCAGCTTGCGTGTGACTCCAAGAAAACAAGGGGATGATGCTTTTGAGGACACAGGGACCTTTAATCCATTCACATATGCAGACTCTTATTCAGAGCCTGTGCGAGGAAGCCTTCGTATGACGTAACCATGTAAAGCGTCACCGGTAGCCAGCGAGGACTTGGCGCTCAGAAATAACCAATGACACGGACGCTAACTGGTGTCCATGATTTATAAAATGACCATCATGCTGTATTAAAGAAGACCTGACACTACCGAGCGAGACCATAAACTCACAAGGAAACTGTTTACAGAGGTGAATAATCAAGTGAGAAGTAGGGTCATTTTCTCATAAGCTTACATGCAATTGGACTTGTTTTTGAAACCACCAGAGTTGAAAGAAATCAAGTTTAAGGCTTCACTTTTCTGATCTGGCTGCTCTGTCGATACTTTTCACAATCAATTGTAAAAAAATACCATTTTTATGTGTGATACAACTTTCTGTTCACGATATAGCGAGTCTGATGTTTATCTTAGAGTCCAAATCCAGAGTGTTTATCTACCGGAGTATCAACAATAGAATGAATGAAGTATCATCTGTGGCATCTACACCGTCAACAAGTGTGTATCTGCAGAGTATTTGTGTGTTTTTTTGTGGAGGCTTTGTGTCACACTGTGCACATTTTGCGTGTATTTGTGGAGGTTTTGTATGTTTTTGTGAAGACTTTATGTGACTCCATTTAGCCTTTCTGTGACTCTTTGGTCCTTGAGCTGGTAAAATGAGGTAAAACAACGCAAATTAGCAATCAATAAATTCACTTCTGCTTTCCCCCGTCGGAAGGAGGTTTGCCCAGTTGGACCTCCGCCTGCCTCACCACCATGTGAGATTTGTACTTTCTCTTCTGTGAATAAATATTCAAACTTCTTCCACCACCTTGTTGCTTCACTTGCGGAACCGTGACGGCATGGGAGTGATTTTGTGGGTTTATTTCTTTGCCAGGTGACTTTTATCTAGATGTTTCCCTCCAGTCCTCTCTCTCATCTTACTATATGCTGCAAAACCAACAAGTAAAATAAAGTAAAGTAAAATTTCCACATATTACTCATCCTTATTACCAGATACCAGATAATTCAATCATCAGGTTGAGTAAACCTACTAATAATCATGCCTCTTTTTTTTTTTTTTTCATTTTTAATATTAACAATGACTGCAAATAATTAGACGAGTCAGAGGGTCTAGGATATTGGAAAAAGGAGCTTCTGGAAGACAGGAAACCAAAGACGCCCACACACATGTAGTGAAGACGCAGAATCAAAGCCTCGTATTGATTTGTGTTGATGACAAATGGTGGAACAGCAGAAGTGAAGCTCACGAAGCACCAGCACAGTTTTCTGCGACATAACTACGCCCACATTCGGATGATAAAATGTAATATACTTATGTGGCATTAAATCATCGAGGTTGACCAGAATGTAAAAGGCGCAGCGGTTCTTACACGCACACTCGACATGACATCCCAGAAAATCAACTAACGGACCGATGTTGATGTGATCAGTGTGCCATAAGTCTGAATCAGGACAACCACCATAAATCATGTCGTGTTTTCTCATATTGAATCATGCGTATATGCACTCTCCTCGTTTCATTTGCAGTATTGTTTCTCGGAGAGGGGGTCCATTATTCTTTGTGGTAATTCCATCAAAGTAAGGTCATCCACCAACTGGGGCAGACTGCGTCACTGGGTTTGGTTGAAAGGTCAAAACAACAGAGTTTTAAAGGTTAACGTCCTGCAGCAGCAGAACATCGGCACGACCCTCTCCTTTTGTCCTCTTTTTAATAGTGCTTTACCATTTTTTTATTTCATGCCTGAGCCACTCAAACTTCTCTTCACATCATCGCCTACAGCTCGGCAACGCAGGGGAATGCGTTTGTGCTGGAGAGGCCAGTGCTTTCCATGGTCCTGAAACAAACATCTCTCTCTCTTTTTCTCTTTCTGTGTCTCCGTCTGTCTCAGCCTCTTGTTTATTAAAATGTGCGACCCTAGCTCAAGGGATACCACACAACAGTCACTAATAGCCCCCGTAACCCCTCCCTTCTCTGTCTGTCAGTCTCTCTTTCTGTCTCTCGAACACACAAAACACTCTCACTCACTGGTTCTTGTCAGAGGAGGAGCGACATCAACGCTGGGTTCCTCTCCGCCTCTGCCTCCGCTCCAGTGTGTCGACCGAGGTGAGAGGAACATGGACCGGACTCAAGCGGCTCGTCCACGTCGTTCTCAGCAGACAAGGTGAGAGAATATTTCCCTGTGGATTTCTGCCAAGGTAAGGACACGTCTTTAGAGAAATGTACAAACTTTACGGAGACAGAGGTTTTAAAGTCAAGCATGTTTTGGCTCTCAGAAAGTCAGACAATCGTTTATAACGTGTCTGGATTTTCACACAAATCCCCCCCAGGGTCTAAATAACACCCTTTAAAGTAGAAAAACAAATACACATATACAACAACGATGTATGCTTTACAAATATAAAGCATTTGTAAGTTAAGATGGCATTAAAATGTTGATGAAAACATCCCTCACAGACTCATCAATAATATTCCAGGAACAAAATGTCATGTCTTATGTTATTGATTATACATTGATTGAAATTTTACCCTCCACATGCTGTTTCGGCTTCCTGTCGAAGTTTTTTCTATACCGCAGGGGTAGATATGGCTGTTATTGTTCCCCCAAGGCTGTTCTAGACATGTTTGTCTTCATTTCTGTCCCGAGCTGAAAGCTTTCAATCAGCCACCTGCATCAGATCCCGGCTCTGGATTCCCCAGTCTCCCTGCTCCCGAGGAATCCCCCCCCGTGACTCTGTCTCTGTGTTTAATTAGATTTCAAACATGCAGCTCCTCCCTGAAAACTGTACCTACCAGATGAAATCAAGTTATGTTTTTTTTTTTTTTGAATCCTCACTCATCAGCCCTCCTACTCTTGGACTCGCTCTGCGTGCATGGCACTGAAGCCACCTCTTATGTGCCCACAGCTTTGAGAGATTATTTTCATCTCTTCCTTCCCTCGTGCCTCGTCTCCTCTGGGCCTTATTATTTCATTTTTATTTTTGCAATCCGTCCCACCGTGCCGGTCTTCTCTCCTCTGCTCTTCCCGCGCTCTGGCTCTATTGCAGTGTAGGTTTTTCTCTCCTCTCTGTTACCACTGCCGTGCGAGGCCAAAGCTCAGGCTCGTGTGAAATGTCCCACAGTTCAGACACAGGACAACAAACTTACAGTAACTACTGCAACAACATCAGGAACACCTGCTTCAAAACACTGCCTTGAAAAACTATTTCATTTCTGTCCGATATGGTCCCAAATGTGTGCACTGTATTTCTATCTGTTTTTTTTTTTTTTTTCAGGTCAAACATATTGTGTGTTTACTTGCTGGAGTTAAATTCCCATCTGTGCAAACACCTGGAATGACGTTACAGATTTCCAGTCAGAAACATGTTTGTCCTGGAGAGATATAGCAAGCAATAAAATGCATTTAAGAGATAAAAGCTTTTTTTATTTTCTCCAATGAAATAATAAAAACTGCAACACTTTGATCCTCGTAGTCGTTAAATCCTCCTTTTGATGGAGCTGTGTATCCACACCTGCTCGTGTGTTGGCAAACAAGCCTCTCGCTTCACCGTCTCGTCTGCAGGTAACTTTACTGAGTCTGCGGCTGACTGTCGTCTATCGTTCATGATATCAAAGACAGTCTTTTTAAGGCTGAGCTCACCCAGCCAGAGGAGTACTACTATGTCCTACAAGCATATTACCGGCACAGCTGTTGCAGGCAGCATCTGCTGGATCTAATTACTATGTTTCTGTGGCTGTCAAGGAAATACTGTTTGCCTCTGTGACTCTCTCCAGTAGCCCTGAATAACAATTAGGGAGGTCCAGTAATGCAGGTCTTATTAGTGTGAATGAAGAGAAGAGGTGCAGACGGGCTCGTGAGCAGGCAGCGATCTCCCGCTCTGGTACGAACCAATACCACCTGACATGGAAACATCTTCACACCAGCTCATTAGACAGCTTGTTAACATATGCTGCGTGTGCGTGTATGTGTGTGTGTATGTGGGCGAAGCAGCTTTCAACAACAAGCCAATTCAAAGTGCTTCACATAAAACAGACGACATACAATCGATACACAATGTTATCTAAACAGACAATATAAATAAGGATTAAAATACAGGGGAACAAAAGATTAAAATTTTGGGAATAAATACTCAAAAGTTTGACTTAAAGCTGCTGTAAGCGATTTTTTTCGTAAAGCGTTATTTCAGCAGTAATCGCTGCTACAGAGTGTTTGGTCATTAACAAATGTCTCGTTGGTCTGTCTGCTCGTTGGACCCACAGTGAGCAGGATCCTCCTGTCTGCTGCTGTTTGTGGAGATTACCGCTGCACATACATGTGGCGACACAGAGAGGAGGGAGGGGATTGCTAACTGCAACATGGACAGGAAGTTCGCTAAAACGACGATAACACTTACAGCAGCTTTTGTTAGAGGCAGAAAAGCCTTCATCAATGATCTCAAAGTTTTTTGGGGGGTTTGTTCTGCCTAAAAATGCAGCTTTTCTGTGTTTAGTTTTATCTCTGGAGACGGTAATCTGACAGAGCTTAGAGAGTTTGTAACAGAGCAGCGGATCAGAAATGTGTTGAGGCACTGAAACAACTCAAACAAACTCCAAGATCTGAGAATTGGACTTTTCTGATTTTGGTCAGGACTGTGAATGCTGTAATGACCAAGTGCAGCGTTTGAGTAGCCGAGCCTACTGAAGATAAACTCATTCTTATGTATTTCTACAAGTCTTTTAATTGTTAATATATTCTTGAGGTGACAGTATGCTGATTTTGTAATAATCTTAATTTGGATGTTAAATTTAGGTCTAGGTTCATAACCACATTAGATTTCAGTCCTCGTTTCTGTAATTTAATGTTAGCACCAGCAGCTGAGCAGTCGTTCGTCTTTGCGTCCAAAAGCAGCTGTTTGTTCAATGCACCTCAGTGTTTCCATGGCAACATAATCACCTGATGGTATCATTATATACATGTTTGTATTGTCCATGTAGTTAGGATAAGAAATAATTTTGTTTCCCATAAGAAGAGTTAGTGGGAGCGTGTAGATGTTGAGCAGAAGAGGTCCAAGGATGGAGCCTTGGGGAACTCCACATGACATTTTTCCAGCAGATATGTAATAACAAGTCGACACAAAACAGTCTCTGTCCTTCAAACTGGATTCATTCCAGGTTTGCGCTGTGACATATAGGCCCACCCAGCTTTCCAGTGCATCTGTTAATGTGTTGTGGCTGACTTGATTGTTGATTGCACCGCTGAAATCTAATAATATCTTGAGAGAAATGTTTCCAGTGTCTGTGTGGATGTCATTCAATACTTTAACAACAGCAGCTTCTGTGCTGTGGTGTGATCGAAATCTTGACTGGAAAACATCAAAACAGTTCTGTAGGACCGGGAGGGTGTTAAGCTTTTGAAAAAAAACAGCATTTTCAACATAATTTTCTTGTTTTAAGAGTGGTTTGATAACTGTAGTTCTCATGGCTGGTGGGGAAAAGCCAGAGAAAAGAGAAGTGTTGACTAATTGCAGAAGCTCTGATGCAGTTTAAAATATTTTTTCAAATGTAGGCCAGATTTCTAGGCAGCAGGAGGAGGATTCCCAATGCTGCACAATCTCTTCCATGGTAACATGTGCATGGTTGATCGGATCGAAAAATGTAATCCTAATTGAATTCATTTTAAGTGAATGCAAGGACAATACAGTCCCTCAACCTGGTACTGCAGGACTGAGAGCTTGTGAATTTTATCACTTAAGGTGGAGCTGATTGTTGCGGATTTAGCGGATAAAAATTCAGATATTAGAACAAAGACAGACTGTGGCTGATAAGTGAATTATATCACAATAGCTACAGCTGCAGATTAAGTTGAGCACATGTTGTCTACTTTTCTACTAATCAAACAGGAAGCGGAATAAAGACTTTAAAAAAGAGGAAACTTTTTTTTGACCCTGCTGACTCAGAGCATGTAGGAAAAGGTTGTCTTCGCTTTTTTGTTGACTTTGCTCTCAGAGATGTTGGTGTTGCAGAATGTGCTTGGTTGTGATGGAGTCAGACATCGTGGTGTCTACAACTCTGCACCACAAAGAGTGAAATCATCATCACAGCTGGTTTTTGACCGGATTTGACCTCAGTGATCAAAGCCTGGTGAACGTGTCGATCCCTCTGCTGACCGTTAGTGGTGGCTCACTAATAAAAACTGGGCTTCTTGTTTGTCAGGTGAAATCCTATATTAGCACATTTCTGATCGCTCTTTGTCAGTAGCATTGCCCCCCACATGCAGACTGAAATTATTCATTTTGAGTTGTCACAGACTATTTGTTTTTATTGTTTTACCTCTGTCATCTCTGTTCGCAGCATCGCCCACATCCAGAGTTACAGGTTGAATAATCTCTCAGGATGTGACTTGACTTTTTTTTTTTTTTTTGCCTTTTTCCTTTGGCTGGCACACTTAATATGACTCCCATGTCCAAAACTAATCAGCAGCCATCTGCACATCTGCCTCAAGGAGATATTGTAATGGTCTGTTGATGTGATCCGCTGTTTATGCCTACCTTTGGCTGTCTGCCAGATGTCTGGGTCGAAAGTTGGCTGAGTCAAATCCATAAATTTGGCCTTCTGTGGAAGTGCACTCTTGCGCTTATATCTCAAGGTTTTCCACTGAGATTATCCCAGCAGGTAGAAATCCACTTCACAGCACAAGAGTTCACAGGTCATGGAGAAGTTATGGCGTCATTCAGACAACTCTGATGAGCCAACTCCCCGGCAAAGGACATAGGGAAAGGGTTGATACCTCTGACGGTTTCTGATAATGTTTGTATAATGCATAAACAGGGCTAAATAGACCCGTTTATAATGTATTGCTATAAAACTCTTGCAAACAATCACATCAAAGTGCATGCAAATATGTTCTTGTCCGTTTTCATCCACATTATTAAAGCGACACAAAGCAAATCGTGGAGTAAGACAGTTGACTGTCAAGTCTCATCGTCAGGTCGACAGATACTGACGCTGTGGGGTGGCGTCGGATCTGAACCACCAACCCAAAGTGTCAGTATTTGATGACCAAAGTCTGAAACTCAACAATCAACTGTCTATCCAGAGAAGTTGCATTATGTTGCTTTAATGTTTTGATGGTTATAGTCACGAGCTACTTGAGGTATTAAAAGAGTACTGCTGCAAATACACCAAAGCATCAGAACCAGAAGTATCATCTTTTTTAAATTCCATGCATGTGGGTCCACGATATAATCAATTATTGCAACAAGTGTTGATAATTAACTGTCACAAACAGATAACTACTTACAATGAATATCTATATGTCCACATAAGCAGCTATAATGATCACAACAACTGGCAAAGTAGGCAATACCATCGATGTGTGGGTTGTGTTTAAACAATACACCAGGTACAGTGTTCGACATTATACAGGGTTGCATGATAAAGGGAAGGTTGTAAACACCTCCATGCTACACAAATTACAGAGCATCTGTTCAGTGTGTGGATTTTTTCAAGTACTCACTTGCAGAGCAGATGAAGCCGCACTGGAAACGTCCATTCTGAGGAAAAGTTTCAGTGCAGTAAGAGGTCAGGCTCATCTCACAGGCGAGGCTATGAAGACGTAGCGAAGCGTGCTGTCGTTTCCTGCAGGCACTGTGAACGCAGCACACCCTGTCTAAATTTCAGAGGCCGGCTTTGTGAGTTTTCTTTGCAAATGCATCACAAAAAAAAAAGAAACCGTCAGAGGAGAGAACGATGAATGGGAGGATGTTTTGCTGCCTTTTCATCTTTAGAAGTTAACGTTACAGTATAGCGACCGATAGACTGGAGGGAAAATTATTCACGGTGCTGCTCGAAGGCTAACAGCGGCTACCAGGAACATTTAGGAAGCCGTCTTACAATCAACGTGTGTTAATCAAGATGCCTTGAATTTGACGGCTTTGACTGTGAAAGTCTGTGCTGGTCTGTGTGAATCATTGACTGACAACTTAGTGTTTCTATTTAGCAAAAAAAAAGCTGATTTGCTCATTGTATCTACCTGGGTGGGCTGCTAAAGTAGAGCCACAGGATACACTGATTTGAAAATGTTTACTTGGTTATAGGACCTTGAACCCTCTTCCACCAAGACCCAGCGTTAACATTTACTGCCACATGGCCTAAAATATGACATCTAAAAAGCAAGATCCTGCATTTCTAACCTTAAAGTGTGATAGTTTTTTGGGACCCCATAATGAGAGTTGAGTTTAAAGTAATCATGAGAACAGATAGTCGACACCATGATGAATGCAGGTAAACACAATGATTTGCACATCCGCACAAATCCTATACGGCAACTCCACTGAGACCAAAATGTCGGCACAACTCGATCCTTGAAGTCACAACAGGCTGTCAAGACCAAGGTCCTGAAACACACACACACAAAACACACGACACACCAGCTCTTTCTCATCTGCGACAGAAAAGGGCCCAGAATGGGTCTTTGATGAGTGAGTGATAGAGTTACAGATGCAGTAATGAAGTTTCATCTGGCTGTAAGAGCAGGAAGGAAACATCTCTCAGGTACAGTATGATGTTATCATGTGGCCTAATGGAGTCACTTAGAGGGTTTTAGCAGTATGCAACAACCCTCTTGGTCTCATCTAAGTGTCCTCACATTGATTTTCTGATCACAATACATCAGTTAATGACATTATTATGCTGCGTATGTATCGCAGGTCTATTCCCGATGTTTCTTGGTTTTTAACTGTAACTCTGATGTTGCGGTGTTTCGCCGTTTGTCTGCTTTCCTGGGAGCGTTTCAAATAGGCAGTCCATTATAGAATACAAAGAAACAGGTATCTCCATATGCATGTCAGATGTTGTTTAGTAAATGCTTTTATCCAAAGCACCTAACAGCAGCACGAGTGCCTGGATGTTCAGCGTGGGTGGCCCCAGTAGAAATCCGTCTGTGCAGTCGCTGGAACAGACTTTCATAACTCACCAGTGCCTAGAAAATCATCCCCTTTTTCTTTATTTCACTCAGAGAGCTGAAATTGTTCCGCAGATAAACCGTCTTTCCTTCTCTTGACATTAAAAATGTGTCCTCTGTTAAAGTTTATCTGTCAAAGAGAGCAAACACATCCACACCCAGACATTTCCTCCCAATTGAAAACTCCAATTTTCAAACCAGGCAGTACCTATTTCATATCAAGGGGCAGAGACGTTGGTAGGAGCCCACTCCCCCATGCCTGAAGGATCAAGATAACAAATTGACATTTTTGAATGGGCTCTCATGCATAGATTAGATCCTCTCAAAGGGCATTTTGTGACTTTCAAGGCCGAATGGTAGATGTAAATGAACCCTCTGGAGGTGTAGGTGACCTCGTTGGATGCTCTCGTTCAACCCGTCAGCTCAGATTTCATCAGAGTTAAGACTTCCAGGTCACTTAAGATGTGGTTAAAGATAGCAGCTCGGGGAAAATAACACGAGCCGAGTGTCGACCAAGCGCCAAGACGGTTTTTTAAAAAAAATCATTTTGCACGACAGCATTTAAGTCTAATCGTGATGATTTATACAGACCTGCAGATTTCAAGCCTTTCAACTCCAGACCAGCTTCAACGTGTCATCCCTGATACGAGCATGTGGGGCACCGCTGCTGTATATTTTAAAACACAGCTGCTGCAGCCTGTATTTACTCACCTGTCCATCTTTCACACCTGGGCCAAGCCGTAAGCTCAAAAACACTCAAGCACCTGCCATGTGTTTACACGCTGACAGTTACGCATGACTTTGCACGTGTAACTGCGCAGACAGATAAATGGGCGCTCAAACACGAACATCACGAAACGCGGCAGAGCTGCTGCAAAGAGGCTGATCATTTTCTGATGGCATTACAATTTGTGTTCACCAGATCCAGGCGTGATTCGAGCCTGAAGCATCTGTGAGAAGGACGTCCAGAATCAGCAAGTATGGAGACTCTGAATTTATCCCACGCCACCAACACCAGCAGCGTGGAGGACGCCAGCCTCTTCTCCGTGACTCCGTACACGACCGTGGAGATCGTGCTCATCGTCCTGGTGGCCGGGTCCCTGAGTCTGATCACTGTCATCGGAAACATCCTGGTCATGCTCTCCATTAAGGTTTGGGTTTCCTCCTTTTTTCATCATTTACGATTAATGAGTGTGTTTCAAACATCCATCTCTGGACATCTTGAGAGGCACACCCCAGACTTGGAGATAAGAACACAGCACGTGAGGATTGGTAATCTAATAGAAATGAGAAAACGCACATCACATTGCACAAAAAAGATTAGCATCTGACAGCCTGCCCCGTGTTGTTTCTCTAAAGGTAAACAGGAACCTGCAGACCGTCAACAACTACTTCCTGTTCAGCCTGGCCTGTGCAGACCTCATTATTGGCGTCTGCTCCATGAACCTCTACACTGTCTATATTGTGATTGGCTACTGGCCCCTGGGAGCCGTGGTGTGTGACCTGTGGTTGGCTGTCGATTATGTTGTCAGCAACGCCTCGGTCATGAACCTCCTCATCATCAGCTTCGACCGTTACTTCTGCGTCACCAAACCGCTCAGCTACCCAGCGCGCCGCAGCACCAAGATGGCGGGTCTGATGATCGCCGCGGCCTGGGTCTTGTCCTTCATCCTGTGGGCTCCAGCCATTTTGTTCTGGCAGTTCATCGTCGGCGGCAGAACCGTCCCGCCAGACGAGTGCTACATCCAGTTCTTCTCAAACCCAGCGGTGACATTCGGGACAGCCATCGCAGCTTTTTACCTACCCGTCGCCATCATGATCCACCTCTACTGGCGCATCTCCAAGGCCAGCCGCAGCCGAGTGAGGAGGGAAAGCAGGAAGACGTCCGGCACCAGTCTGGGAGATGGCCCCTATCCCAGCCAGGAGGACGGAGGTGAGAGCCAGAACACCTGCATCACAGCAAAAGAAGCTCAGGAGGAGGCCGGACACGAGAAGGAGACGGAGCAGCAGCAGAACGGAAGCGGGCCCTGCAAAGACGAACGAACTGTCCAGGTGGATGCCGGCGCAGACCGCGTCCACGCTTCGACGTCTAAGGACACTGCGGTCCCTCCGTCGTCACAGAAAGGCTCAGAGGGTGAGAAGACAAATCAAACACAGCCACCTTCTCCAGGGAACTCAGCCGCTGACAGACAGAGTTTGGTCACAAGGAACCTGTTCAAGGTAAATTAGTTGTTTATATATCATGATTATCAGTATTTCTGACCATCCTAAGACTCCAGGAATGGCAGTGTCAGTCAGTCAGTCTGGACCAGACCATTGGATGAATCATAGGTTTTGTACAGACGTTCATAGTCCTCAGCGGATCTTGTGACTTTAATGAATGAGGGAAATGTCTCAGCAAGTGTTGGATGCGTCTCCATAAAACTTGATTTAGACCTTCACGTTCTTCTCAGAATGAATTACGATAACTTTGATTATCTCTCTTTCAATTTAGCCTCACCTCCAGTTTACAAAGTTTAACTTGTCCAGTATTTATTTTGATTATCTTGAATATTTGCTACCCCACGACCCTGCAGAGGATTAAGCGGCGTACATATAATGTGTACAGATGATGGATGGATGGATGGAATATTTGCTAAACTAATAGAATTCCCATGAGCCTCAGCTGCAAACTTCCTTGTATTTATACTGCTAATTATCAACTCCTAAATCAAGATGGTGAACGTGGTTATTGTTACACCAGCTGAACTTCAGCAGACTAACATGTTATTCATGGCACTCAGGGTCGCCTTACGTCATTGAAATACACAGTTAGCAATAAGTTTAAAGGTACAATATGTAGAATTTTAATCAAATAATTAAAAAAGTATAAAAATAAGAGTTCTGATGTTGTGTCTAAGACATCTTTGTGTAGTTGTAGTGTGGTAGTCCTGTGCCTGAAAACATTTTTTTTCTCCCAGTGGTCCAAAGCTCCTGTGTTAGCGCTGTAAATACCAACACTCCCAGGGTAGTCTGGCTACCTGCATGGCTAACCGAGCTAACAAGCTAACAGTATCAACAGTCGCGGGTGGATAAACAGCATGGACATTTTTTACAAAGTGCACCTTTAACAGCAATCAATAAAACATCTCTTCCTCCTCTGATTTTCCAGGTAACAAAGCAGACTGCTGTGGCGAAGTGGAAGAGGAAGGGCATCTCCTCCAGGGAGAAGAAGGTGACGCGCACCATCATGGCCATCCTGGTTGCTTTTGTGGTGACGTGGACGCCGTACAACGTGATGGTGCTGATCAACACCTTCTGCTCCATCTGCATCCCAAACGCCCTGTGGACCATCGGCTACTGGCTCTGCTACATCAACAGCACCATCAACCCGGCCTGCTACGCCCTCTGCAACGCCACCTTCAAAAACACCTTCAAGCACCTGCTTCTGTGCCAGTACAAGAACATACGAACGGCGCGATGAGGGTCAATACACCAACTTGTGTATAAGTTATGATCTTGTAAACTGCAGTTACACAAATATTGGAATGAACATGTTAAAATATAGACTAGATGTTTTATTATTGTACACGTTCTCCATTTCTTTTTTTCAGTTTCCCACATCGAGAATGAATCTTAACTGTAATGACGTGAAAAATACATGGCTTAGCGTTATAATTCTCTAGACAGTTCGTTCTGGTGGAGATGCAGTTTATTGTGAAAAGTTAGCTTTGACTGGATGTCAGTAGGGGTTTTACTTTGACGGGATGTTTCCCCTCTTTGCTCCTCCTAAGAACTTGTGCAGCATTTTCTTTGAGATGCTTTTTTTTTTTTTTTTTTATCCCCAACAGTATAATTGTGGACAGTGAACAGTGATTTTTTTTTTTAACTCTAGAATAAAAGTATAACTCCAGTGTAAAAAGAAGATAACATACAGGTGATATAAAGATGGTGTATTATTGACACAAGCTGTGACAGAAGAGAAATCAGCCAAACTAGAGAGAGACTAAGAGAGTATTAACAGCTATAAACTGATGTTTGAGTGTGTGTGTGTGTGTGTGTGTGTGTGTGTGTGTGTGTGTGTGTGTGTGTGTGTGTGTGTGTGTGTGTGTGTGTGGTTAGAGTTACTCATATTAAGCGGACGACCTCTGTAATCCATGTTGTTGTAAAATGAGCCCAGGTGTAACATTTGTCCACATCTTCACCTTCTTCTTTCTTCATGTATGACAATGTTTTCTGTAAATAAACGCAGTAAGGAGAGAACGTTTTGTTTGGGGTTTCTCATGATATTTGTGGTCAGACATATACAACATATGAGCCTCATTTATCTGCATCCGTGACCACATCAGGCTTTTATTGGGGCGTCGTGACTTCAGTCCAGTTGCTGCTGGGCTGCTTGGAAGAACCACAAACTGCGCCACTAACAGAAAAGCAGCTCTGCAGCGGTCTGCACGCCGGAGGAAACGGGGCAAACCCCCGAGAAGCAGAGAGTCTCAGAGTTATTTCACAGTGTTGCTACGACCACCGCTGAGCTGAACAAAAAGCTGCATATTGTCTCGTCTGTTCAGGAGATTATAGCTTCATTCCACTCAGTTAGAATGGAGCAAATCTCATAATATGATTCAGGGCTTTTTTTTTTTTCCTTGTACCAGCCGAGCACCACCTCAGCCAAATGAAGTGGAGATAATCAAAACTGACTAAATGACTTTTTCCAGATCTAATAATTGTTGTTCGTCCTCAGTGGACTTCTTTGGCTTTGTTATCATTTAGCTTCCTGTGTGAGTTGTTTGCTCATTACGTGTTCCGGCTTTTTACAATTTTCTTTCTAACACAGAGGCAATAATGGTCCAAAATGAAAATGCGAAGTGCATTATTTTTAATCACATTTTTCTTGGAAGAGGATCGTCAGATACCATGCCAAATAATTCCTCCACAAACTTTGGGAAATAATATGTTTTTGTAACTAAATGTAACTAGTTCTCTCTAAGTAAACAAACTCTGCTCTTTCCTTTTCTGAACAACACTCCCTGTTTTTGCTTTTTCCTTATATAACCCAGATCCTGCACAACAATTAAGATGCTTCATGAGCAAAGAGGCAAAACAAGATTGTGCAAACCCACATTTGCACGTTTTTCTTTCTCTGAATTGTTTCTTTCCCCTCCAGTCTAACAGTATACATTTCTACCATGAGAAACTTCCTTGACTTTAGGTTTCTGTGTACAAATCTGCTGGGAGACAATCTGAGGAGGAAGTGAAGTGAATAACAGTTCTCTCAGTTAAGAGAGAGAAAGCCACAACAACTCCTTAATTTGAAGGGTGTTACAGTGAACACCTCGCTGAGCGGTAACAGGGACATTTTTATATTCCCGCCAATTTAACACCAGAGTCTGAAATTCCTGCACTGAGCAGAAATGTGGAGAGACTCAGACTGTAGAGTGTGACTGTAACACCCCCTCCTGCTGCTTCTCCCTCTGGTCATAAACCTCTCCTGGATCCTGTCAGCCACCAGAAAACCAACCAGAAGGAGTCAATCTGAAATCTGCTCACAGGCTTCACACTGAGGATAGAAAGGACAGAGGGTGTCTCTGTCTGTGTGAAGAGGAAACTCCTGGTGCAGCTGTGGGTCGGCTGCGCCCTCTAGTGGAACAGATGAATCACACTGCTGCAGCAAAATCCTCACTGGACAGAAACCTTGACAACAAACCTTTATATCATTATACCATTTGTTCAACATTTGGTAGGTGTGTTTAACAGAGCGAAAACGTAAAAATGTGAGCTTCTGTCTGGGATCACTGTGTGTTTACAATGCAAGCTGCACAAAAAAACTGAATAGAGAGAGAATCATTACTCAAATATGTAGTGATCTCCTCAGCCTTCATCCCACCAAAAGTTAACCTGAACTAAAACCTTCAACAATGACCAAAACTTAAAGCAGAGGTACACAATTGTTCAAGCCTTTCTAAACACAACAGTCAGGTGCTGATACGAACATTGACGCAGGTAATACTTGCTGAAATCGTTCTTACCTTTCCTTATAAATAGGACCTTTAATGTGATTTCAGTGTCAGGTAGCAATCAATTTCCTTTAAACATCAGGGGTCCAGCAAAATATGATCACTTCATTACTTTCTGATGATAGAAAATCAAAACCCAGAGAGACATCGGGCTAATTTTGAGGTAAAATAACATATTTGGTAACCATAAGCTAATGTTAGCATTAAACCAATTTGAAGCGAGCATTACAGGAAAGGAGTGAACTAAGTCTAAAATATCAATGTGCATCTTGAACGCCTTTATTTGCACCTGGAAGTGAAACACACTGGAGGTGAACAAACAGAGATGTTAGCTTGGAAGGGGCTGGATGCTAATGTTAGCTAATGGTGAATTTGCAACATGGAACACATCAGTATAACATTATGTCAACATTCGAAGCCTCACATCCTGACAGTAACATCAGAGGAAAATGTGAATATGTTCTATGGGGGTGATGGGAGGCAACATCCACAAACATCCTTCCATTAAAAACACGTTTAAAAGTTTGTCTGAAGGTTATTTGAGGCTCTATCGTTGTGACTTTGATAAATCAAGTGGATATCTTCCAAAGTTAAAATCTTTCTAGCACAAAGTTCCCTCTAACTTTCCACTGCAGCTCAACGGACGAACACAAGGAGGAAGTTATACAGCGGAACACACAAACTGTTTTATTACAAGCGGCCTCACAATGATGTCAAGGCAGACGTGAAAAACTCTGACGCCATATGAGACTTAAAATGTGATCAAATCTGAAAGCTACTCCAGTTTGTCAGTAACAGAATCTGCCATCTCGTCTGTCATGCCCCGGGCTGCTCCCGTCTTTCCGCCTGGCAACAGACGCACAAAAGGCGGCGGCCGGTCACGACGGGGCCACTATTGATGCTGGTGGGGTTTGATGTAAACATGCCTGTTTGTTTATTATGTAACCCTCTGTTTGAGTTGCACTCATGAGTTTGTGCTTGATGTGATATGAGCCAGTGTTATCAGAGACAACACAAAAGTGGCTGTGCGAGTCCGGATGCCTGAGGTCTCAAGTATAAGAGCTTCTTTTTAACGTACACGGGGTCCTTTTTGGTACAAAAGGCTGTGCGAGGGCATGTCGACATGCACCTACATGGTATTTAAAGCCAGACACATTCCTACATTTTCAGGTTATGTTCAGTGCAGCGCTCCCATCAGTGTTGACCCTGTAAACACTGCATCCCGGACTAATTATCTACTTTACATTTAGTCAAAGTAACCCAAGAGCTGCTGCTGTTTAGTGTAAACAGACGCTTGCAGCAGGAAATAAGATGTATGTGGGCAGGGTACGGCCGAGCCACCACCTGGTCTCCTGTCGGGTCACCTGAGCAGGAATCAAAATTCACTTCATTACTGGCTGCCGGGGGAGTCATGTTGGAGGAAAAGGAGCAGACAGGAGCCTCCTGGGAGCACCTGCCACTACCTGGTGAGTATCCTGAGCCACATATAGAGGACAAAGCTTCGCTGAACACAGAGGAAGAGGAGGATGCCTCTGCTGCCACCACAGAGGAAGGAGTCAAAGATCAGTCAGCAAAGAGCAGCCCCAACCTGCTGCAGATGTTAAAGGCAGCTGAGAGCAGGTGGACGCCTCAGGGACGGCAAGAAAACGGGGAAGAGGCGTCCGAGACGGGAGAGCGAGTGACTGAAGCTCGGAAGACTGACATGGTGAGCAAAGACATTTTATATAAGACATGCATCTGTAAGCATTTTCCACAAGAGGTGTGAAGCTGCATATACTCAGGCTGTTAATGATTTGAGTTGCAATGTGCAGCCTTGATGAATGTTTGACCAGCACCCTCATACATATTTATAACCCTGCAAACATTTAGTCTCTTTAGAAGAACTAAACCGACTTAAAGGGGAAATGCCCTGATTTCATATAGTCTATAAGTCCATTCTTTCTGGGCAACTTTTAAAAAAAAAAAGGGGAAAAAAAGTAGAATAAATCTTTTTGTGGCTCCAGAAGAAGCTGCATGCAATCTGATAAACTGCCTCCAGTGATGTTGCAGCAAGTTGCATTGTGGGTAATGACACCCGAAGACACCCGGTTTTAAAAAGGAGGAAGAATGCATTGGAATAAAAATGGCGATGTCTCTGATCATTCGTTTATAACCTGTCTATAATAATTCCAGCATAGGAGTGAAACGGTCGACCAGTGGACCTGATGCCAACATTACCCACAATGCATCTCAGCCACAGAGTGACATCATTGGATCAGATTACTTGCAGCTTCTTCTGGAGTCACAAAACGACTTTTTTTTTGCTAGTTTTTACACAAATGTCCACCTGTAAACACGTTAATGTGTAAAATTGGTGGAGTCACCCTTTAAGTCTTTTTACAGATCTTGGAGATTATTGCTGCGAATGAACAAAAAAAAACAAAACTTGAAGACCACAAGTTTTATCTGAAGGTGAGAAGGTGAGCGTACCTGACCTCCTCACCTCACCTTGAAGATATCGTGAGGCTACGTCAGTCACGACCACCTGCACCTCCACCGCCTGCCCTCTGTGGGTGATGCAGGCGCCAAAAACTGCATTTCTGGTTCTGCTTCATCTTTTTTTTTTTTTTTTTATGTGCTGTGTGTTCAACAATTTTATAGGCGTACTAAACTTCTAAACTGGAGGTTGAAACAGACACTATATCTGTACATCCACAGAGCTGGAAGACATGAAGGAAAGAAATCAAAGCAGCAGAAGCCGAAAATATCTTTAAAAAAACACTGAATCCTTATATTTCCCATAATGCAGCTGCATAGCATCTTTTATTAGACCTGCGCAGGAGGTTTTCAGTGTGTTTAGCTGTTTGCAGGTTGGCTGATACCTCCTAGTACATGAACTATCACATGTATCAGGAAAAAAACTGTGGACGGCCCCTTTAAGAGTCTTTTAGTAACCTTGCTGAGCTGCTTTAGTCACTAAGTGGACAGAAAACAATGACAGTATACAGTCCAGCTCAGTTGTCTGATTTACGTGAGGAACACTAAGCTGCCGTCTGTCCCTGAACGCAGCTCTAAAGCTTGTGTTTTTTTCACTTTGCTGCTTCTTCTGTCGCAGCAGCTGCTCTCTTCTCTCTCTCTTCTCTCTGTCATGAATGTACAGTATGTTCATGTATGTGCGTCTCTTCACTGTCTGTTTAATGTACAGCCTGAGAGCAAAGTGCACTTGACTGTACATGCATTCACCCGTCGCCTCCAGTAACTCTCGCCTGAGCTTCTCCCTCCTCACAGCTCTCTCTCTCTTCCCTTCACCTCTAACCTGTTCTTCCCCTCTGTGAGACTCACAAAGACTCCATTTGTCTCCACCTGTCACCTGTGTGTGTGTGTGTGTGTGTGTGTGTGTGTGTGTGTGTGTGTGTGTGCGGGGTGAAGGTGTGGCGTAAAGCGTCACTCTGTGAACTCTGATCAGCATCAGCTCTGCAGAGTCGCTGCGGTCAGTGTGAGAGCCAGCATGAAGAAAGCGTACAGTCTAGTGAACATAACTAAAGCCAAGGAGCAGGAGGCCGTGCAGTCCATCTGCATCAAGGTATCAGTGCTTTTTTGTTGGTGGAGAAGTTTTCTTCTGCAGGGCAGTGAGTCAGGGTGATGTTGTTATTTAAGCACAAGCAAGAATTATCTTGGCTCTATTGATTCCAAGGACAGAGAGGAACATTTTGAAAAGTTAATTAGGAATTCAGGCTACAAATTGAAGCATGAACGGTTTCCCAAGGAGACACATTTTACCACGGTCACTCTAATTAAGATGATTATTAGCTTTCATTGTTTTTTTTTTAACAATAGCTGAGCTCAAACTATTTTCTGACCCCAGCGTGAGAACGTTGTTGACTTTCACACTGCTCCAAGTCACAGCTTAACGTCTTTTTGTGTTAAAGATTAAGCAGCTGCTTGAGTAAGAGTCTCCTTATTCAAACATTTGTATTCAAGTGATCATTACTTAGAACGAAAACAGAGTTTAACACTCGACCAGTTGGTCTTTAAACAGACATAAGTGCTCGAGAAAGACATTCATTTGTCTTAAATCAACTCGATCGACAGGTTAGATGTTGGTAAAGTGTGTGCCTGCTAAAACACATATTGGTAAAGGAAAATCTAACAAACGAGTAACAACTAAAACATGCCCATTCAGTCAGAAATATATCTGTTTTTAATTGTCGATATTTTCCATATAGAGGACATCCTTAATTTTCTCCCTTTATTGAGTTACTGTGGAGGGCTGTGGCCTCGGTCAGGAAACTCTTATCATCTTTTTTAGCAATTAAAAGAAGGATTCTCAATAATTATGTTTGATTGTTGTATTCTACATCCTCCAGTGGTGTTCCTAATAAGAAATAAGACGTTTTGAAGGGTAATTCTATATCAAAACATTATTTGATCTCATATTTTAAGTGTTAGAGTGTTTTTTTCTTATTTTTTTCTTGGGTTTTTGGATCTTATCCACATTTCTATCACCCGTGAAAGTCATAATAAGAGCTGTGTGGAAAAGATGTTGTGCTGTGAATACAAAGTTAAAAATCAGAAGAGCGGAGAGACCCCCCAAAGAGATCATCATTACAGTCGTTCACGAGCATCTCAGGTTTAATTGCTCCTAACGAGGTTTTGGGGGATTTGATTAGCAGCAGGACAGACTCCTCTCCTGATCCTGACTGATAATTCAGCCTCTCTCCGATGAAGCATGATAAGTTAATGATGAGCAGAGACTCTTTTTTTTTTGTATTAGTCACATTGAAATGAATAAATCTGCAATTTAATTTAATGCATAAAAAACAAAAAAATGTTTGATGTCTCCTTTAATATCTGAGCCAGCAGCATGTGTATACTGCAGTATACTGTACTTTCATATTTAAATCCTTCCCCTCTCATTAAAACTGCGGCCACAAAGCTCTAAACACTGGACTGTTTGGAGGAGGGGTCGGTGTGGAGGTGGAGGTGGAGGTGGAGGTGTGTCTGCATCGGTGGGTGTGTGCACATGTCTGCCCACATGGGTTAGAAACAGAACAAAAGCAGGAGATTGTAGTAGGAGGAGGAAAAAGAAAAACCTTCAGCCGAGCCTGCAGGGGGGGTTTTGTTTTGTTTTGTTTTTTTGGAGCTGCACTCGAAGCAGCAGAGTCAGGCGAGCAGCCAGGGAGCAGACATGGCCAAGTGGGACTCCTGTGGCAGCAGCCCAGCCTTCACAGAGCCACGCTGGATGGTGAGACGGCAGCAGATGATGAGGGGATGAGTCAGGAGACGAGAAGGAGATGTGTGTGATAGCGACAGGCTCTGAGCAGGTTACATGATAAATCAGCTCTGAATGGCTCTGTTCTGTGCACTTTTATCTATTATTGCTGCATGAAGTTGGTGAGACTTTGTTCTTGTGACCAGCAGCTACTGAAACTACCACTTTTCTCTGTCTCGCTAACTTTATTTTGTCTTTTCTGGCTCCACAGCAGATACAGCTCACCGACCAGAAGCAAGAATTCAACAAGCGTCCCACCAAGACCGGCCGTCGCTCTCTGTCGCACTCCATCTCACAGTCCTCCACAGACAGCTACAGTTCAGGTATGGAAACATGAAAACACACACGCATACCTTCTTAAGTCTGATCACATGTCTTTGATATATACACGGAGCTACTTCTGATCCCAGCAGCACGAGAACTACAGGCCCCCGAGGATTAGCCTCTGCGCTTTTTCTGCCTCAGCTGAACCTTAATTAAAAGGAAAAGTCCTCTGAAGACTTAAGTCTCTTTAATTTGGTCCTAATCGGCTCTTTATGCCTTTCTCAAACGTGTCAATCACTGTCAGGGTTTGTAGAGACTTCAAAGGCTCAGAGAAAAGAGTCACCGAGCCCGAGTCTGATTTCTGAAACAACAGAAACAACTTATACCTTAATTAGTATGTCTGCCATGTCTGAATGCCTCGTGTCTGTGTTGCAGTGGGCAGCGACAGCTCAGAGGATGAGTCCTCTCCCAGAGACAAGGCTCAGAAAACCTCCAAGGGCTTCTCTGACTTCTGCATCAAAAACATCAAACAGGTCGATTTCGGACGCAGAGAAATAGAGATCGCGCAGCAAGGTAACGTCAAAGAGTCGTCAAGCCACTTATATAGACTGGAGCTTCCATCCAGTGTGACTCACACAAGAAAGGAAAAAACAATCCCTAGATACATGAACGTGAGCATTCGTGATCGGTTTCTGTCTGTGATGTCTAGAAATGCCAGCTCTGATGGTCCTGAGGAAACGAGCAGGAGGGGAGAAACCTCTGGCCGGAGCCAAAGTGCTGGGCTGCACACACATCACTGCACAGACGGCGGTCAGTTCAACACACACACACACAAAACACTGTCTGCTCTGATTGGTCAGCTCTGACAGGCTTGAGCAGGCCCCTCCCACTGTCTTTGTCCTTGGCTGTGCTGTGGTCTGTCTGAAGGTGAAGGTGTTTCGCTCTCTGTTGCAGGTGCTGATTGAAACTCTCATTGTGTTGGGGGCTCAGTGTCGCTGGGCGGCCTGTAACATCTTCTCCACCCAGAACGCTGTGGCTGCTGCTCTGGCTGAACGAGGTGCGACCGACTGCGTGAAACTGACTCATCTGTTTGTTTTAACTTCCTCACTTTCTCCTCTAAGTGTCGCCTGCTCTGTATCTCAGGCATCCCGGTGTTTGCGTGGAGAGGAGAATCAGAGGACGACTTCTGGTGGTGTATTGACAGATGTGCGGGTGGGAACACCTGGCAGCCCAACATGGTACCGTGAGCAAACACCTCTGATCTGTCTCAGGGATGTTTTAGGGGTCATGACAAATCTTAAAGCAACATTACTGAACTTTTTTACCTTGAAATAACAGCTTCAGAATCATGTTGATGGTACAGGTCGATGGTCGGCCTGAGCAGACACTACTCGCTGTGCTTTAACAGCATTTTGATACTTTCGTCAACTTTTTTTTTACAATCAGGAACCTGTAATGACTTTTTCTAGTTCAGTGAGAAGTGAGAGTTTGGAAGAGGCTGGACCGATGGAGGGCTTAGCTTGTTTTTTTTCACTCTTGTCAGATTCTGGATGACGGAGGCGACCTGACCCACTGGATCTATAAGAAGCACCCGAGCCTGTTCAAGAGGCTCAGAGGCATCGTGGAGGAGAGTGTTACAGGCATCTATCGGTTGGTTGCACACAGAACCAGAACAACGCTCCTACGAGTCCACAAAGTCATTCTCCAGCTCAGGTGTGTGTCTCCGCCGTGTGTTTCAGGTTGTACCAGCTGTCAAAGGCGGGCAAGCTGTGTGTCCCGGCCATGAACGTCAACGACTCGGTGACCAAGCAGAAATTTGACAACCTCTACTGCTGCAAGGAGTCCATACTGGACGGGTAATGAACTAATAGATAAAACCACTGGTACAGCACTGAACTACAGTCTGACTGTGTTGAACGCTCCTCTTGTTAAGGTTGAAGCGGACCACTGACGTCATGTTTGGAGGGAAACAGGTGGTGGTGTGCGGGTATGGTGAGGTCAGTACGAAGAGGAATTTCAGTACAGAAGAGTGAGGACATCTCAGCAACTCTACAAACCTCTTTTCTCTCTTCTTGCAGGTCGGCAAAGGCTGCTGTGCCGCCCTGAAAGCGTTGGGTGCCATCGTGTACGTCACAGAAGTGGATCCCATTTGTGCCCTTCAGGCCTGGTATGAATGCAGGAAGCTTTTATCAGCACGGATGTGAAGGAACGCTGCAGCGAAACATCATGAAATGTTGCTTAAAAAACAAAACCCTGTTCTCTCCTCCTCTGCTCTTAGCATGGACGGCTTCAGAGTGATTAAACTGAGTGAAGTGGTCAGACAGGTAGACGTGGTCATCACCTGCACAGGTAGCTGCTGTCCTCCAGCTCTAATCAATAATATCAATACGATGATAGGACTGTGTTTAACGTCATCTTTGTTTCTGTGCAGGCAATAAGAACGTGGTGGTGAGAGAACATCTGGACCGAATGAAGAATGGCTGCATCGTCTGCAACATGGGGCACTCCAGCACCGAGATAGACCTGGTGTGTGTGTGTGTGTGTGTGTGTGTGTGTGTGTGTGTGTGTGTGTGTGTGTGTGTGTGTGTGTGTGTGTAAACCTGTGTGATTGCCTTGTATAAACTCTTCCTTCTCTTCCTTGTCAGGCGAGTCTGCGGACCACAGAGCTGAGGTGGGAGCGCGTGAGGCCTCAGGTGGACCACGTGATCTGGCCGGATGGGAAGAGAATCGTCCTGCTCGCTGAAGTGAAGATAAATTTAATCAATAAACACCAGCGCCAAGGGATAATGTGTGGAAAAAATAATTTATTGTGAAGTATATCCCCACAGTGGTCTCTGAACTGGGCTCCTGCTGCACATCATGATATTTATTACACAGAATCCTTCAAAAATTAATGAATCAATTGACATGAAATGTTGATTTAAACAAGAAGTTCAAGTAGCAGCGATCATTTTCAGTACTATCAGTAGTATCTGCAAGAGCATTTTTTATTATCCCGTTCATCCCACATAGCTTACACTACACACAGCATCAGCCATAGCCGTGCTAGCTACTTTCTATAATGAAATACCTCTTGATGTGGGGCTGTGTGATGAGCGTATCCCTGATCGGTGTGTTTTTCTGCAGAAGATGACCGTGAACTTTCACCCTGTGTGGAGAAGCAGCATGCTCTGCTCCACCACACAGGAGGAGGGCTGGCGGTCATCCACTGCAGGTCATACACCCATTAGAGTTCCTTATACAGCCCCACATGAAAAGACCTGAACCATCACTTTAAACCTTCACATAGAGTCTTACAGCTCCACATATGCCCGTCTGATCCGAGATAAGTTGAGCACCAGGAGCACACTTAGCTGCAGCATAGAGACTTGAGGATTATTCTTTACATAATTATTTGAGATAATACACTTCCCTGTACATGTCTTTAGGTTTCTATCAGTGGCTGCCGTCACAGCACAGTGTGTATGTTTGATGCTCTCTCAGGGTCGTTTGCTGAACCTGAGCTGCTCCACGGTGCCGTCGCTCGTCCTCTCCATCACCGCCACAACTCAGGTCGGCTCACATGTTTCATGTTATTCACTTGTTTTAATGTTCGCAAAATACAGACACTTTGAGACAGGTGTTAGCCGCCTGTCGTTGTATAAACAGAGGCTTTCACTGTAATGTTCATCAGGCGATGGCTCTCATAGAGCTGTACAGCGCTCCAGAGGGACGATACAAACAGGACGTCTACCTGCTGCCAAAGAAGATGGGCAAGTCGTCTGCTTACATGTCCTGAAACAGTCAAAGCTTTTAGTGTGTTTCAGAAGTCATTAACTGATGTGAATGTTTCGTGCTTTCAGATGAATTTGTGGCCAGTCTTCACCTGCTGACGCTTGATGCTCACGTCACAGAGCTGACTGACGAACAGGCCAAGTACCTGGGCATCAGCAAGCACGGGCCCTTCAAACCCAACTACTACAGGTGTGTGCTTTGTCTTACACACACAACAACAACAACACACACACGCGGTTTATTCTTTATTTGTATCTAACAGAATTAATTGTCCATACAGGTATTAACCCCCAGGAGATACAGCTGAGCGACAGACGCTCTTCAGACGCCTCTTATGGATTTCACATCCTGCAGACTCTGATGCCCTCTGCAGTCTGAATCAGTTTCATGGAGAGTCGTCGGCTCGCTTCTCTCCTCTGCAGAGTTGCATCTGTTTAATGTGTTGTTTCCTTGTCACAGTGTCCAGAATGTAATCATAGTGAATTCTGATTTAAGATGAAACACAAAGTGCTGAATGGGAGCTGAAATGAATATGAATGTTGCATATTAAACGGAGCAGCAATCAGTGATGTAAACTGTATTTAACTGTGGATTATAAATTAACAATTCAAGTGATTAAAGCTGAATATCTGCTGAAAAAAACACATTTGTACATATAGAAAAGCTTAATTTCTCCTGATCTAAATCGCAGATCAAAACTTTTTTTTTTCTGAACTTCACCTTAAAAACTTCTGGAAGTTCAGCGTGCATGAGATATTATAATAAAAAACAAAAGTGTTGCTCTTTATCACACCTTTTTCTTACGTCTCATCATTTTAATATAACAATAAGAAGGTGTTTTGTACTGAACTGCAAGAAAGCGCAGCAGTAACAGGACGTACTTTTAAATCTTCTACATTTATTTGATAACTTTTGTTACTTTGCTTCAGTTTTAGAAAAAGAAGTATTTTGTCTGCACTCGACTGAAAAATCAAATAAAATCATCAGAAAGATGCTGAATGATGGAACAGATAATCAGTCGACTCACACCACATACGTGTAAATATATTGTTATGGCCACGCAAAACACACAGTAAGCTCAACCTTGTGACAAGCAACAAATACAAAGTACATCATACCTACAAGTTTGCAAAAATGTAACTTAAATTGGTCTGAAACTAATAAAATCTCCATGAACTCAATTCACAAACAAAACTAAACCACCAGGCCTCCATCCTAAAATAGAATAAAAACAACTGATGGAAAGGAGAAAGACAACAGAGCTCTCAGCAGGTCAGAGACGGTTCGTCTGGAGAAGAAGAAGCTCCTGATTCCTGAACGACCATTAAATATGCAGCAGGGTCTGATTGCTTCGTCAGGAACACCTGAGAGAAGAGAGGATGGAGAAGAAGAGGAGAGAACGACACAGAGGAGGAGGAGGAGGAGGAGGAGGAGGAGTGCTGTATACTAGACTAATACTCCTTCTGATCCATTAAACTCTTCGATCCTATCAAACTATAAATTGTTCCCAACAGTGATTCATGGAGAGGCTGCAGTAAAAGACCACAGACCCTCCTGAGTGACTGTTTTGCCACTAGGGGGCGTCAGAGCTCTGAGTGATTCTTGCAGTGGGTTTAATTAAAGGTCTCACTGTTGTTAATGGTCTAAATTTAGCGCCGGTTTGTTTTTGTCTTTTTAATGAACCTCTCACTCAAAAAGTCACACCGCGCTGAGGTCAAGGTTATAGGGATTCAGTGGCAGATGGACGGTGGTTTGCTTCGGTGTGTGTGTGTGTGTGTGTGTGTGTGTGTGTGTGTGTGTGTGTGTGTGTGTGTGTGTGTGTGTGTGTGTGTGTGTGTGGAGTAGCTGTCTTGGAGCTAATCTGCAAGGCGATGAGGTCAAACCGAAACACAACAGACCTTTGCTACAGAGGACATCTTGACATTTAGCAGTGATTTAAAACAAAAAAAAAAACAAACAGTAACAGGTGTGAATAATGAAAATTAAAGATGGCTGGATTCCATTTAGCTGCCTCAGTCTCAGGTCCCTGATATTGTGCTGCTCTCTCAACTCATTTGTATTCTGTCAAGTCAAGCCGGAGTCACAATCTCACATCTCTGGTTCCTGAGCCTCTTGAATCTTTAAGTGTATTCTGCCTCTCTGCTGTGACGATCACGGCAGGAAATGACACACACACATTGAGATAAAGATGTATTTAACCAGTGTTGTAACACAGTAATTTGTTTATATACAACAGCAACAGGGTTCGTCACCTACAGAACATGAACTCAACACATCAGGTCATTATTACTTTTTAATTCTCACCTTTTCTCTCCATCCTCATTAATTCTCTGTGTGGTGTTTAAAGCTGTCTGTGGAAAGAAGACATGTATTTTCTAATGTTTTCCATTTCCCTCTCATAGCTAATGATAGTGATCATCGTCTCTGAGCGTTACACAATCTATCCCTTCTCATAACCTGTAATTAGTTCCTCTTGTACAAGCGATTAGTTTGAACTATCGGCTCCATTTATATGATAAACGCAGTGATTACATTTCAGGTGCTTACGGTGTTTGTTTTAGTTCAGTCATTAACGTCACCGAGCGTGAGACATTAGTTCCTTTTATTTTGCTTTTAATTCTCACATCCATTCATAAAGATAATTTTTAAAAAAAAGTCTTCTCTGAGTAGCTTTCTGAATCAGACGCTACGTAATTAAATCTGCTCCAAGAGGATCCAGCTGGTCGTATGACAATCTTTATCTCTTTCCCCCCCGATTGTTGCAAGTCCTAAAAATACCCCCCTGTCCCTGGATTACTGTAATCCAGAATCTCCCTCTGTGTGTGTGTGTGTGTGTGTGTGTGTGTCTGTGTGTGTCTGTGTGTGCTGAAGATCCTTATTGAACTGAACACTGTGTTTCGTTCGGGGCAGCAGGCTAAAGGTGAGTCACTAATGCTGCAGGAAATAGTAGCCGCTGCCTCTCCTCTCTCAGATAACTGGAGTCTTTATTTTCCCGATTTACCTCAAACGCCTCATTCCGTCACTCTTCTCTCATGGCGGTGACAATAAGTGAACCGGCGTCTGGAGCTCACCTTTCCCCTGAGGAGGTGTCAGCACGTCTGAATGTGTCGGTGTTTTGTATTCTGAGAGAACGCTGCGAACGATCGATAAACTCGGACTCGACACGCTGAGATTAGTGTAATACACCTTTAATGTAATAGCCACAGCAACACAGTGATGTACAGCACAGAGGAGCGGTCGAGACAAAAGCAATTTAACAGCCATTAGTGTGAGAGATTAACGAGGAGATCGCCACACCCAATCTAATCTAATGACACCACTCATTCTCCTGTATTACCAGTGTGTGTGTGTGTGTGTGTGTGTGTGTGTGTGTGTGTGTGTGTGTGTGTGTGTGTGTGTGTCCTGCTGGTAATCCATTGGTTGATGATGCATCTGAGAATGACAGATGGCCCGTTCGGCCTATACGCTGCAGGCCCCTGTGTGCCCAGGTTAAAGGCAATGTTAGCAACCAGGAAGTTCAGGATTCTGTGTGTGTGTGTGTGTGTGTGTGTGTGTGTGTGTGTGTGTGTGTGTGTGTGTGTGTGTGTGTGTGTGTCCTGGCCTCCTCCTCCCTGTCAGGGATTCTCCCTAAAGAGCTTTGATGCCTTCCCTGCATCACTACACGGTCTAATCACTCGGACCAGCTGTCAGCACGCCGGCCTCCCTCCTTCCTCTCTCCTCGTTCTCCACCGGCACCACTTAACCTCACATCCTCTGCAGTCGGCCATAATGGACTCTCGCAGCGTCCGTACTGAAACATGATGAACGTATATCAGGCGCTCATCGCTCCGACTGCTCGGTCCCACCAAGGAGACTCAGATGGTGGGCTTACTAAATAATGGAGTCTTGCCATTTATCCTCTATCATCGCCTCATTCTGTTTTCCTCCTGGTCTTTATTCCCACACTTTGCTACAACATAATGTTCCTAATGATGGTAAATCATTAATTATAACACTTAGAAGTGAAACATTTCAATCCAAGATACATTCAAAGGCTGCAGTGCATCAGCAGATAAATCCGACATGTTCCAGTGCATCAGTCTTGCAACAAGGTGTCACTTTAATTCAGTGTTTTAAGAATTTTTCCAGATAATTTTTAACCAAATTTCAGTCTGATTCTTGGACAGTTATGAAGGAATGTGGTCGTGTGAGTTGAGTTTGGTTAATCTACTATTTTGCCAAAAGATTATTGCAGGTTTAAAGTAAAACAACAGTGTTAGTTTCAGTTGTAGGTTCCAAGAAATGTGGATACAACTCAGAAGGGCTTGATTCACTACGACAAAAACACATTACATGAAGTGGATAAATCAGATTAGATCAAATGTTTGTGGCAAGACCTCGCAAATACAATGAATTATTTATTGACTTTTAAGGCTTAACATGCATTAAATTGATTTTAGGACTTTTAAAGGGCCTTCAGGCATCCTTCAACTATAACTGTGCCACAGATACTCAGTGTTTTTGGAAACGTTCTGCTTTACCAGAAGGTTTCAGAGCCACCGTCGAGATTTCAGGAATACTGAGGTGTTTTTCCTGAATCTTATATTAATCTAAAATGTTGTGTTTCAAATGTATATTAATATGTTTTATGTCAGAGTGCACGATAATCACTGGTATTGGTCGATAGGGGTCTCTTAATCCAGACTTTTAAAAAAAAAAGAGGTGACCAGCAAAGGATCACGGGAGCTGTTGATGTCTGATATTCATGAACGAGGTAATGTTTTAAAGTTTATTCACGATGTGTTCAGTCACATTTGCTGACCTCCTCCATCACACGTGACTCTCCTGGAAATAACAACAGTCCACACAACGCACCGTTACCTTCAGTAAATTAGGTTTTTTTCTCTGAGTTTAAACACTGTAAGAACATTTGAGATGATGTAAGTAAACAGCTAAAGAAAAACAATTGTGAAGGTTGAGTTGTTCTTACACGTTTTAATGCAGAAATATTACATCTCATGTTTTTAAATGAAACATTGCAAACTTTTCAGCAGTTTTCTCATTTTGTCCTGTGAATGTGAACATTTAAAACACCGTGTCTGCGTCTGGTCATGATAATAAGAGTCCGCATGATAATGTGTTAATTCCACGACAGGAGAGATTTGATGATCTCTGCAATTAGCTGGAATAAAATATGTGCGTATATCGACATCTGCAATCTTCCAAAATGAGGTGGATACTATCAGGTGAAAAACTTTCCAAGACTTTTGACTTCGAGCTTTGACTGATCTGGGGAACATAAACTCCTCGGGGTCGGTTAAAACCTCTCAAATTCCCAGAAATGTTGAATGTCACTGTGACAGTTTATCATGATGGTTTAATGGTTTGACGCAGCGCTGACATCACTTACGATGAACCTCTTTGGCACCTCGACGTGACCGAGCCGGATCAGGTTGAATTATAAAAGTGTGTTAGCCTCTGCTGCTAACTGCTAACTGCTAACACACTGAGGCTCTCCAGCTCCAGACCCTCAGCTGGGCGCTTCACGGCCAAAACACTTAAGCACAACATTGATTTATTGAATTATTGATCCGGGTGGATGACGGTCAACTCGGTGCTTAATGGCGTGTGTATAGATTTATGTGTCCATACCTTCAGTGTGATCTTCCCGGCCGAGGACCCCGAGGGGACATCATACATCTGAAAGCAGACACAAGCAACACAAAGAGGATTTTTTTAAATCTCTGGGGATGTTTTGTTTTTTTGTTTTTTTTCCTAACCATCAGATTTACTGGACTTCCTGCACGTGGCTCATTTTGTTCTCCTTCCTCTCAGAAACCGTCGACTTCTTCTTGCGTCCCTCACGGAGTTTCTCTGATGTTCTGCGACTGCAAGAACGCTCAGGAGGGGATGATGATCAGTTCAGACCCCTCACTGCTCCGCCTGCAGCCACTCACACACACCCGACAACCACACCCGTGTTCTCCAACAGGAAAACAAACCCCTCTTCTCCTGCGATGAGTCCTGCCGTGGTGGCCGGGCAGGTCAAAGCTCTCTGGCAGTTGTTGGCAAGTCTAGAACCACCGGATCCTTCCAGCCCACCAGAGTGAGTTCTACCATTGCCAAACACTGTGGGAGAGCGCACCACATCTGTGTGACGAGCAGGGCTCGGGTTACGCGCCATGTTTTCGAGCCTCCATGGCAACCAATGATATCTGAGATGGGACGACGCAAATCGATCGGATCCTTAGCTCATCCTCCCGTCTCTCCTCTCACAGACAGACTGACGTGTTCCCCGAGCAGCTGCGTGTCTCTCTCGTCCCATATTGGCACTACACATGATTGCTCAAGCGAGGAGAAACAAAGCAAAAATGTGCTAGTGCCAAAACGGGCAAAGAAGATGGTCGAACGCCAGCCGGGCTGAAGCAGGTTAGGATGTCAGGCAGCGTGGTTCTGTCTCTACTCTGTTTATGGCCCTATGGTAATTCACTGATAGTGTGCTGTGACAGTGAATTCTACCAGTGCCATACACAGAACAGGAGGAGATACGACTGGAGCCAACGTACAGTGTCAAACACAGAGCCTCTGTAAAGGTCGGGGAGCACGCAGGAGTGGGAATAAAGCAGCATCAGAGTCAGCGGCTTCCTTCCCCTCGTCTCTGCGTTGTAGTAAAGTAAATCCAGCCCATGCCATCTGCTACACACGGGCCTGTAGTGGGAGAAAATCTCTGCGTAAATTAGCACCGATTCATCCTTATTACAGGATTATTGTGGGCCTCGGTGTTTTGGGACTCAAGCGGCCTCCATGATGTGGTGCCTGCTCGGTTGGAGGAGCAGGTCTTCTGCTGCTGCCCGGATTGATTCTGGCTGTAGGGAATGATGCGCTAAGTGATTTTTGAGATGCTCCAAATGGCTCCCAAAGCAGGGCTCATCTTTCCGTTTCCGGGAGAGATCAATAGAGCAAAAAGCTTGAGAGAGAGAAAGAGGGAGAGAGCGACAGAGAGAGTAAACAGAAATGTGCCGAAGCTGCTGCGTTTGGTTGAATGTTTTTGGGGGTTTTTTTTAGTTGCTCCTCATGTCTTGGTCGTTCTCTCCTCTCGGTGACAGTCACATTGTCTGGAGCGATAATCTGACGGTCTACACATGAGTGATAGTTCAGTTTTCTTCAATAAAGTAATTTCCTGTCAAATCCACCACATCTCGTGTGATCACCTGCTAGTTTCCTACAATCTCCAGATCTTCACATTATGAAAGCAGAAATCAAAAGCATCGTTTCCAAAGAACAGCTACTCGTGTGTTGTATCTGTCTGTCCTGTTATGAGCCTGACTAGAGGTCATAAATACTCGTTACAGGCCAAAAAAGAGAGTATAAGCCTGAATACTCTGCTTTAACAAGTGGATTTTGTTCGGATTCTTACCTTATAAATGATCCAATGTCCTCAAAGCTCACAACAAAACTTCAGTTCTCTCAAAAAATACGAGATGAAACTTGTTTGTTGAGCCTCCAGGAGCAGAATATCTCCACAGCAAGACGTCTTTTTTTTTTTTCTTTTTTTTAAATGAAAGAGGAGAAAACAACCTGGAGGTGGTCTCCATCTGGATGACCTGATGACTTTTCTCTTGCTCCTCTCTGTGCCAGGTTACCCTCCATACCTCCACCTCTCCGTCCCTCGCGGCTCCGTGCTTGTCTAGGCTGTATGGCAGGGGATTTTAGTGGACAGGTAATTAGTTGGTAAGCATCTTAACCCACTGGCAGTATAGTAATCCAAGCCTCCCTCCTCCCTCTCCGTCTGCTGCTCCTGTATCTACGCATGGCCTACAGCACATTTCCCCTGCGCCCTTTTACGCACAGGACGCGCACTGCAGTGGCGACGACGATGGACTCCAGTGATGCCCAACTCAGCCTGCATACGTCAGACAAAATCAAGATTACGGGCAGACGAAAATAAAGTTAATTTAGTGCGACGCAAGCCGGAAATAAAGCACTCAGAACGATGTGTGCTACTTTAAACTTTTAAGATTAAGGACTTGTCGGACGCAGAGCTCTCAGCTTCTTTTCTAATATTTTACACGCTACGAAATAAAAACTCCTGACGGTTGTTTTTTTTTTTTTTTCCCCCAGACCTACCAGCATCTTGCAGCGGGTGTGGCACCCTGCTGCTGCAGCTCCGGCTCATCGCCTCCACGGGACTCAAAAGTTTTTTTTCCTCCGAGCGCAGGCCTCCTCTTGTCCGTCTCCGCTCTGCGCTCCTCGTTATATAGAGGTCCCTCCTGGGCTCATTTACCTGCTGTCGGTGATTATTAGACAGATTGCAGGTGGAAAAACAGGCATCATCCTCTCAGCTGCACGGGAAGCCGTCAGAGTGGGATGGGGCAGGTTTGGGTTACGGCTCTTTCAAAGTTGACGCTGAAATTCACCCGCGCAGCCTTTTGTCCTCTCCATACATTATGAAGGAGGCGCAGCCGGCCAGCAGCGCTGCGCTCCGCTGCTGCTGCTGCTCGACTTACTCTCACATAACTTCACTCAGCAACCACTCAAGCCTAAAACAACAGATACATCTAGTTTATTACTCATGAAACACATTCATTCTCCTTTTTTCGATGATTATGCCGTTTTAAATCCTCTTAAAAAGAAGCTCTACACTGCAAATATTAACTGTACTGAGCCTGAAATAATACAAATATTAATAAAATATCTTTACCTCAAACATTAATGGATCATATTCTAATCATCCATTCTAATCTGAACAGAACGCACACACAAAAAAAGATGTGAACAGTTTGTAATCCCATTAAAAAAAACAAAAAAAACAAAAAACAAAAAACAAAAAACGTTAAAATCAACATGTGATAATATTAAAAGTAATAATGAGTTTCTGTGGAAAATAATCCCGGTGATCAAATGTCTAATCTGCCTCACTGAGTGTGTCTTCACCCTCCAGCTAAATTAAACTGATGCTGAAACAAGAAACCTGACTGCGCTCCTAAACGGCCACACAACTATGAATATTTCATTAGATGATTATGAGCTCCTGTGTTGCTGATGAACAGCGTCATACTCCAGCATCTCATGCAGGAGGGCTGCCTTCATTCATTCATTCATTCACTCATTCACACAGTAAGAATTTAATTGGAGAGGACGGGGATAACATTACCACCATCACTACGGGTTTAGGTATTTGAGGAGACATGTTTAAAATGAAAAAACACTTGAAAAATGAACTGAACTTCGGACAAATGCAGTTTCCAAACTGAAGAGGCTGAAGCTGGATGTTGCTCACAAACGTCATCATCATCATGAGGGACACGGTTTTGTTCTGGGAAGTGAAAATGACAGTTGCAAATCGGATTATTCCTGCAATCATGAATCTTATCGCAGTCACAGTATCTGTAAAAAAAATAAACAATAACAGTTAAATGTTTTTGAAGCAATATCACGAAAAGTCATTAAGAAATAGCTGAAAACAAAAAAAAAAGCGTATAGTTATTGGTAGTTAAGACATGGTGTGTCTAAATCCTAAATCCTCGTTTTAAATAACTGGTTTATATATATATATAATGTTGTTTTGAGATGTCTTAAGTGTTGTTTTTTCCTGGTTTTAAATGTTAAATCCTGCATTACAGTAAAGTGACGTCATTTTCTGACCTTATCTGACTGTTCTACTTGTTCTCATATTTTTCTTTACCAACAGTTATATCCACATTCACCGATAAGTAAACTGTCATTGTGTTAAAGACGGTCATATTGTGCTTTTTGTCTCTCCCTTTATCGTGTTATGCGGCATTCCCACAGAGAACTCTGCTCCTGCGCTGCCTGAAACACCTGGTTTGGAGTCGAGCCTTTATTACTGTAACTTCTGTGCGTCACTATGTAACAGGAGTTATAATATACATATATATTTATATTGCGTGGTCACCAGCTGCTTTATTTCGGATCACGCTACCTTGTTCAGCAGGACCTGCCCTACTCTGATTGGCTGCATCCTGCCTGTTACGTATGGCACCTGAGCAGCTCTCATCAGAGACTGAACAGAGGTGAGATGTCTCACTCTGTAGCTAAAATGGGGTGTTCAAGACACAGTATTGAAAAGGGATGCTGCAGCAATGTACAATATGAGACAAATAATTTGGGGTTTTTTTGGAAAATAAAAGTATGTAAACCTGTTCTACTAGAACACCTTAATAAAATAATTACTCGAAAACTAAAATTTAATACCTGAGGAAGGTCATAATGTCATCTGTGCAATATTTTGTAACATCGATATCCAGGTTTTTTACAAAAAAAAAAAAAGATAATTGATTTTTTTGACCAGTTCAGCATTGATGAAGAACTTCTGAGGAGATCTCATAGCAGTGACATTATTTTAATGTCATATTGCTCGGCCCACATTAGTAATGGTTAAGCTTTAATAAAGTATCTGCAGTAACTTATGACAGCGTGCCAACGTTAACAGTACCAGGGCCCAGAAACTGAAGCAGCTAAATGGAATTCAGCCTTCATGTATTTGTATTATCAAGCTGCACCTGTGCTTTCCTTCCTATGACATGACAAACAGCCTGCTGACACACATAAAACCCTTTCTCTCAAATAGTTACATATCCAAGGAAACAATTATTAAAACGGCAACAAGACATGAAAAATTAATATGTAATAATATACCATTTCCTACAGATATGAGCCATGTAAAACATCTTTGCAATGTGATTGAGAAAGGGTGTTTTTTTCTTATATATTTCAAGAATAAAGTTGGGGGGGAAAAAAACATTTACAACAAAACATAAATAAGTCAAGGTTCCTCTTAAACCTCTGCAGTCTGTGAGACAGACGGATAGGACTGCCATCTAGTGGCCGGAGGAGGAACATGTTATTGTCGCTCAGTGAGAGTGACATCATTCTGCCCATCACATGACTTTAAATATGTTCCATGTGTGAATAGTCCTGTGGAAACAAGATTCAGCAGCTCAAACAACCAGAAAAGCTCATTTGAATGACATTTAAATCATACTGATAAATGGCAAAATAAGGTCTTACTTCAACACGTGAGGCGACCTGTAACCATGTCATACACACAAGCAAAGTACAGACATTAATCACATATTTTTTTGTTGTTTATTTCTTTCTTCAAGTTACAAGGGAAGCACATTTATTCATTTTTTGCTTTTTAAAAATCAGTGATATCTGGATTTTCTTTTTATCCTGGACAAAGGGCTTAAAAGACAAAAAAATAAAAACATTCAAAGAAATTATAGGCGTCAAATATATGCGTCTCATTAATAAAAAAAAATACATAACACACTGATGAATCCAGATAACAATGGACGACAAGGCTGGACAGTGGTTTGTTTTTTGTTGCAAATGACAGTCCTAAGACCTAAACCAACTTATATTTGGTTATTGAGGCCAAACACAGCCGTTTCAACTAGAGTCATTCAACAAATACATTTTTTAATGTCATGTCAAAAAACAATCTGTGACATGCTTGTTATGCCAAACTATGTTAATTCTCAAACAAAGGTAAACCCTCTTCCAAGAGACCAGAGAAACATCCTGATATCATTTTGAAAAATAACACAGGGGGTTGTTAATTAAAGTTTGGATTATAATCCAAGGAGCCGCTTGTGACTGGGCTAAAGTAAGAGTCGCATTTTTTTGTTTTCCTTTCCAGAAATGATGCACACTGATCTGCAACGCCAGGAGTGCATCCTGCAAACATATGTCAGGCTTTCAGCCCGCACTGACACGCAGACCAGCGCACCATCATGAAATTTAACAGGAAACTCACACCGGGAACACAAATCTTGTCCCGGAAAGCTTTTAAACTGTCCTCTGAAGAAAAATAAACCTGTGACTGAACTTGAGCGTTGAGATTTTGACACTTTGGAGGAACATTATTCGTCCGTCTTCTTGTTTAACCCCAGACTCGAGTCTTTTTTTTCCTTTAATATGAGGAGGATTTCCTTGTTTTCTGAGAGGGTATAATTATGAAACTAAGCTTGTAGATCCATTACATTTTGGTCCCACCATTTTGAAAAGAAGAAAAAACAGGCCATCAACAGCATGAAAACATAAATGCGGCAGTGTTGAATGGCTGAAACAAAGAGCACTTCTGTCTGACGACGTAAATTATCTTTTATGGACATATTTGCATATAAGAAGGGGGTGCAGGGGGTGCAACGTGTCTTTGGAGGAACTGATTCATCCCACAGACACAGAAGTTATTAACTCTCCTCACCTTTACAGGACAATTAGTCTTTAAACTAGTGTGTTATATAAGTATTAAACCATACATAATGATAGGATTCACCACCCGCAAAAAAACTAAGTATCCCTACGCAAGTCAAACACCTATTATAGTTCAACACAAGCAATAGGCAAAGTTAAGAAGTTCAATAATTCAACAAGGACCTGGATAAACCGCACCTGCACACAGGTGTCCTCCCCATGTCTACAGCGTTACAGCTCCACAAAGCCCTACACAACTTTACTTCTGTGTCATGCCACAATATACAAAGATACTCAGAGAATGACAAACACTTTCCTAAAACGGAGAGGAGGAGGAGGAGGAGGAGGAGGAGGAGAAGGGAAGAGATGGGTGTTGAAGGGGAGGGAGCAGGAATGTGCTCCTGATCTGTGTCAGCGGTCAGTACAACACAGGTTATCAATACACCATGATTCCCTGGATTACATTCATGCATTCACACACACATACATACACACACACACACTGTGGCGTTGTCATGGTTGATGTGTTTGTTGTTTGATGGTGTGTGTGTGACGTGTCAGCAGGTTTGCAGTCCTGTCAGAGAGGTTTGTGCCTGTACCATCTGTATACGATGAACACGTGGCGGCGCTGTGGCCTCCCGGTCGTCAGCTCCTCGGAGGCGATGATTGTAACGGCGACTCCTTCAGGAAGGGGCAAAATCAAAAAAATGAAAAAGGTGACAGTTGAGCGTCCTCGTTCTTTTGAAGCTGACACCGCTCAGAAGTGGTGGATTGTCATCCTGCAGTCCTCTGTCGGTGATGACTCACTAAAATGTCAAATTAAGACGGAAAAAACTGGTGACAGCTACGCATGTTACAGCTGAAGAGGTGGTGAGTTGTGGCTTGTGGAACCAAAAATGTAAACAGTTTTGTTTGGATGACCGTCCTCCTGCCTCCAGCGCTGGTCTCCCCGCTGGAGATCATGGAAATGAATGATGTACTCCTTTCTGATCGAAACAGGCTCTCGTGGGGGCAAAGGGTAGGTGGTCGTGACTTCCTAAATAAGAGTTAATATTCTGCAATATCATACTGCAAATCCTTGTGTCACAATAAAAATCCTTGTGTCGCTGTAAAAAATTGTCTTGTTTAAATATGAATATAGTACTGAGTTTCTGCTCTTTAGGAAACAACAGTCTGTTGTGAGGTGAAGGGGGACGGGGTCTTCCTCCCTTCACTACAACTCCATGTCCTGAGCCTCGTCCTCCGAAAAGTCTGACATGGAGCTCTCGGAGGAGGAGTCGCCCCCTCCCTCCTCCTGCTCCTTTAGAGCCTCCTCCGTGGCATACCTTTGGATGTACTCTGAGAAAAGAAACACAAGTGGAGATTAGGACATATTTCAGGAATTTATCTGTCAAACTTTCTTTTTCTTTTGCACAGTGAAATGGCCACAGAATAATGACACCATCAGCAACTCCACCATTTCCATTGGCTCTCTATTTTTCACCCTGCTCTCTCTACGCAATTTTGTCGGCCACCAGGAAAATGAAGGCTGAGTGGAGATCCAGTCAGGCTCTCAGCCTAGCACAGCACTATCTGCTTTCACATCTCCATTATAGACTAAATTAATGAATAAACTCACTTGTTTGGTAGTTGCTACGCTAGGGAAAACAGATAGCGATCCATCTGTCTTTGCAACTCAGCACCAACAAGAACACCCCTTGTAAATGCAGGGGGGGGTCTGCTTCCACTTTAAGTCTTAAGTCCGAAATCTACATTTGGATGACTACTGAACAAATTTCCATCAACCCAATTTTATGCACATTTTCAATTTGTGCATAACAAAACATTTAAAAATCACATCAGATCTTTGTGGAGCGATGAAGAAACTGTACAGTTCCTCAAATTCATCAACTTGAATCTTCAACTATGTTTGCTGTTCTTCCAAAACTTGATGTTCAACAGGCTCTTCTTCTTTTTTTATATGTCAACCCTCTTCTTCTGCAGCATAAAATGGCACCCAGCTGGAGATGAACCATGTCAATAACATTCACCAAACACTTGTGGATTAAAAATGCTCATTAACACACTGAGTCCAGAACAAACAAGTGTGGACTTTGAGGTGGGCTTGTTTTGTGCAGCCATTACGTTATCATCTCACTCGTCATGTCAGATTGTCTGTGTAAGACGCTGGTGTGCTACCTTTGATCTTGTGTTTATAATCCTCCGGTCGGTGCAGGTACATGGCCGCCGCGTCCCCGTTGAGAGGGTCGATGGGGTTGGGGTAGGCGAGCAGCTGAGGGAGGAACGACTCGAAGATGTTGGTGAGGTCTAGAAGATGATGGGAGAAAGATTAGTCAGTACAGAGAACTGCACAGTTACAGCTCTCATTACTCCATCATGTGTGTAGCTACGACGTCATCCACTAGAGGGCTCTCTAGTAGTGAAATGATCAAACAGCTGTTTGGCTGCATAACTGCACTGGTTTCTGGTCATGCGTCATCCATCTCAGCACTTAGAAGTGTGAGTAAAGACAAAGGTACACCGTCTACATATGCTGCTCTACATAAAACACACCATACATACTAAAAGTTTAAAATGGTAACAGAATAACATCCAACACTGTAACCACACAGGATGCGTTCAGGCGAAGTATTAAGCGTATTAATCATAAAGCGTGTATAACAAGGGCTGTTACATGTCTTGTGTAGACAGCTGGACTGATTGTTGAAAATGCAGGTGCACTTCAGAAAACAATGGGCGTCAGACTTTCATCCAGTGTTAGAACAGGACTAAAGGCAGGAACACACCGGCCCAACCGCTGGACGTCTGAAGCGTTTGGGGAGACTCGGATGAGGACGGGAACAAATATGTTCGGTGTGTTCAGCTGCGTTGGAAGCTTTCGGAGCCGCGCCGACGCTGTCTGCTCCGATTCAACATGCGAAGTCTGAGGAGGTTGGCTGTCAGCCGTCTCAGCCACTGGACTCTCTGACTGGCAGTGTGCTTGCGAATCAGGATGGCGTGTGGGAGGAGCGTAATACTGTGTGCGCTTTGGTTTTCTACGCACTCCTCTCCGTCACTCCCTGTTTTCATGTTTTGGAGTGCTGGCACGAGACTGGCTGTTACGTCTGTTCAGGATGAATTAATCTGTGTTTGTTTGTTAATGCCTTGCTGCATGTTTAGTATGCAGCTGTTTTTGTCTGAAATAGTTTCGTTTTGATCGAAAGTAAAGAGAGTTGCATACATAAACCTCTCATCCAGCATCTTTTTTTATATGCTAGCGCCACCCGCTTATTGCAAGCACAGAACATACACGCTACTGTGGAGCTGGCAGCACGTCGATGCGGTGTGTTCAATGCCACTTTTCTGCAGAACGGGTCACACAAGAGGCAACAGAGCGGTCAGATAAAGGCAGTTGGCTGTTGGTTTGAGTCTGTGCGTTGTGTGGGGGCATTAAGGGTAGTCCCATATTGTTTTAACATGAAAATAATTTTGGAAGTTACATAATTAGTAGAAAAAGGCTGCAGTCTCAAACTAAATCTATCTATTTTGATGCGTCTTTGAGGGATTTTGTAGATTTGACATGTTTTTTTTGTGGTCTGTCATCTGAAAACATTATTTGCAGATACATGATTAAACAAACCAAGGATATCTAAATGTCTGATCCTTATGTTGAAACTCACTTTGTTCAGTGTTACGATGTTAAGGTTTCAGTATCACCTTCACAAAATCTAAATGTTACATCAGTCTAGACTCAAACACAGCTGCTGGTTGTATTCTTCCATTTGTTCAACTGTTAGTCATCGCAGCTGAAGATCATCATTGGTGCAAACTACTCATCACACCGGTGTCACACTGCAAGACACACAAATACTTATCAGGGTGTTTTCACGTACGCAGTACGTGTAAAAACAAACAGAGCTGCGGATCAAAAGCAGGCTGAAGAACAGATCAGCTTCATTTGTCTCTTGGCTGTCCCTCTTCTGTTTTGCAGCACCGTTTATCTTTCTTTTGAAAACAAATATACCTTTTTTTCATGAAGTCCTATGCAGCGGCTTTTTTAAAACAGATAGCGATCAATACGAGTCACAACCCGATTAAATGAACTATGAGTTATCACATCTGTCACACGTCAAAGCCAAGTTTTCTCCTTATGTATGACACTTTAAATGTAATGTAAGGGGCCTCCTTAAGGGGAAACTGCAGAATCTCTCAAAGGGTTGGCAGGTATGGCATTAACCAGATTATGAGGTTTAACAGCAGTACATTTCTACAGTAAAGTTGACCATGTTGTCATTAAAAAGGGTCTGAAGTGCCTTGCTGAGTTCTTTTGAGCAAATTTAAGGAAATACTTAAGTTTTAGACTGAGATACGGAAACCTTCATTGGGGATTTACTGGGTAATTTTCACTTGAGGTGTTTTGTGCAGCTGGCCTAAGGAGACCACAACCAAAACCTGAGTACAGCTGACAGAAAGTTTGGAAGAGTTTTATATTCACTGTGACACTAACTTAAAGAACAGACACAAAGTGAGAAAAAAAAACCCTTCAGGTGAGCGAGTTCACCCGTCTCTCAGCCTCAGGACCTTCTTATCTGTCAGTGCTCAATGCATGACCTCAATACAAGCAGAGGTTATCACTGAAGTGTAAGCTGATTAAACCGATAAAGATGCTCTGCCCGAAGCTGCACCGCAGAAGTACAAGAGGCTCATTTCGTGTGTGTTTTCTGTATCGACTATTCCTGCCAGTCACTTTAAACAAGAGACCGATGAAACTCTATGAACCCGTGACCCACCGTAGAGAGCCGTCCATGTCTGGTTAATGACATCTAAACACACAGTTCCTGACCTGCAACAGACAAAAACACTGTGAGGACAACACAATAGCCTACTTACGGTTGTCAAAGCAAAGCAGTGCGCAGAGTGAGGGGGAAAAAAACATCAACTTCTTCTTAACTGTGTGAATCATCTCTACACGCCAAACAAGAGGATGTGCTACAGGAAATTATGAAAATATTTGTACTCAAGCCCGTTGTTGTTGCTATAAAAACCTGTTTCAATCTTGGCTGTACTGACTGGTTAAATAAGGGCCAGTGCAGAGAGATATCAAAAACAGTGTACGTCTACTTACGCTTCATCGATGTTGGGATGAAAGATTTTATTCATGAATCCTGTAACAACAAAAACAAGATGAAAAAGAAGCAGGTTTTAATCATCATAGAGAATGATTTCCTTAAGGAGATTTTCCTGGCTTCACCACAACACTTGTAAAAAAAAAAAAAAAACCCAAATATTTCAAACCTATTGATGGTGATTTGAAGGGGTATTTATCTGGTAGGTCCACTCGCACCTTCCACACACCTCCTTCATACGCCGCTGCAAAGAAAAGGCAAACCAACTGATTGAGTCCCAAACTACATAAAACAGTACAAACTCAATGAGAGGGAGAATATGTGTGAAAATTGGTAAATATCAAGAAGCACTTACTTCCTGGTGGTCCGTGAAACTTGACTACAAACTCATTGAGACCGCTGAGGATGGTGACCTCATGCTTGCTCTCGATGCTGGCGGCTGGTTAAGGAAAAGCCGAGGACAAAAAAAAGGAGCAAGAGACGCAGAGAGAATTCAAACATATCAAACAACAACAAAAAGATGCCGCAGTGCTGTGTCTAAACTGATCCAAAAACTGCTTCTCTCTCTGCTTTTTTTTATGTCTGGGCAGAGATCAAACATAGGATCAATAATATGAGCAATAGCAGTGAGATGAATAATGCACACAAACTCCACCAACACACAACTGTGTCTCCTGAGCAGCAAAACAACCTCATAGGATAACAACTTATCAAATATCAGGACGGCCATAGATACTTCAACAACCAACAGCTACATCATCACTCTTCTGATGGTTAAGGAAGAAAAAAAAAACTTTCCAACTAAAAAGCAAAGCTGATTAATTTATCATCACAGATCATTAATCCCTATAAAGGGAAATGATGGCGGAGACATCAGTGGAGGGTGTATCAAACATTACAAGGCCGTGTCTATTCTGCCTCCGCCCAGCTTACTGACTGACGGGAACTTTCATCTGTTTTCTCAGGTAACTTCAGATCTCGACGGTGAAGGGGGAGGATGTGTCATAATCACAGCGTGTGGTGACAGCAGAGAGGCTGAACGTATTCAATCAACCAGTGCACCAGTCTGACACAATGACAGACCGAGAAACAAAACACCGCAAAAACCTCAGAAGCAACCGTCACGCCCCGCTTCATCATCCTGTCATAAATCCTTCTGTCATCTCTCGCCCCACCACCTAACCAAGGTAACGCAAGGATGCTAATTTAGCCCAACTGCTGGAGCTCAAAAAAATAAAAATAAAAAATAGCACTACATAGCTTGATTGCATAACTGTCAGGAGGCAAGGCCACAGTAAACATCTACCAGAGGATGATGGTTTAAAAAGCCAAGACACTCAATAGATGGAGGTTCGCAAACCACTGACAAAGACGACAGAGAAGCACTAAATGTGATCCGAGGCAACGGGGCCTATAAATAAACCTGTTATAGACTTGTGCAGCAAAAATGTTCATCTGTCTCTTATGCCTTCCCCCAAGGGTTGAGCATGAAAAACGAAGCATACGCTCACTCAAGATTGATGTTACTACACCAGGGAAGAGCTTTATTTAAAAAAAAAAAAAAAAAAAAGCTCTCAGTGCACTTTGATTTATTTTCTGATACCAAGAGGATTGTGTTTAGGTTTTTTTCCACATTGAGTTTGTCCATCTGAACCCATCTGTGGCCTTAAACTACACATCTAAAGGACAAACTCTCCCGACCTGCAGTCAGAATATATGGCAGGACATTCTGCTGCAGCCTGATGCACACGTGTTCAACGTACACTGAGGTTTGTCTGTGACTGTACGGTAATCTGAGAGCAGCTATGACAGCTGTGGCGGCCGGCCAGCATCAACTGTCCTCTGTCACAGTGGTTCAGTCGCACATCTTTTGATTTACAGCCACATCATGAAAGTATGTGTAGCATCCGCTGGTAACACGGTGGTGCTACAGTCGAAAAGGAGCGACAGCGAGAACTGAAGGATCCCAGCATGTTCGCACTGTGTAGTCTTTGTTTCCTCATCTATATTTTATCACACTGACAATGAAACAAACCAATATTAATGACAATAAATAAGCTTATGCCATGTTCTCTCTGTTTATATCTTCCACTGACATGATTGCGCATTACCACTGTTCCCTAAATAAAACAGGGAAAGTTACAGAATAAAGGGAAGTATAAAATTCTCAAACTGATAAATGTGTATCATGACATCAACACTGATTATATTTTAAATAATTCCAAATACATACTGGGGTGGGTTGGTGGAACTTTCTATTTTCAAACTGAAAACGTTTTTATGTAAACTCAAACTTTATTTAGTATTTTTCCAATTATCAGTTTCAACGTTTTTTTGTTATCAACTTAAAATTCACTAAGTTGGCTCTGATTCTTCATTATTTCTAGGTTGTCACCACTATCTGTTCTCACTCCACAACACTATCTGGCTGGTTTAAGTCATGTTTAATAGCCTATTTACATTGAATTAATCTGAATCTTGAAAATAACTAGTAACTGAAGTTATCAAACAAATGCAGTAAAGCTAAAGTTTAAAGTAGCAGAAAATGGAAATATGTAAATAAAGTAAAGTGCCTCGGTAAAGTACAGTACTCAAGTAAATTGTAGTTATATTCCATCATTGCCCCACTGAGCAAACCAAGTTCAAAGGACCTCAAAGTAAAATTTGTTCATCATGAAAACTTTCATTTTGAACCTCTAGAAGTTATTTAGACAGCCGTAACTGAATTTACATGAGCTGGACTCTAATTTCAACATAATTCTGATGTAATTACTGAATCTGGGGTCTTTTTTTTTTTTTTTTTTTTTAATAATGCAACCATAATGTATTCAGTTATGAAGGACTGGAGGGCCTCAGGTATAGAAGTACACTCCACAGAAAACAACACTAACAACACTGTTGGCATGTTGTTTGTGATGGTGGATAAAAGTGCTGTCATTGTTCCTGCAGAGGTGGAAGGTGACATATTTAACATAAAGTTGATTTCTCAGACATATTTATGTGAGGCTGGACAAATTGTGCTACAGGATAAAGTGCGTGCTTGTCTATTTTGCCTACCTCTATGACAAAGTTCGCTTATTGGAAGGCTGAAACAAGCATGAACTTGTCCAACAGCAGCATGAGTTATACAAATATATAGATTATTATCTATCTTATGTAAGCTTCTTATCTTGTACTTCATTTTGGTAAATGTTAAATGTCAAATCAATAACATGCGCAGTACAGTCAGTTCACAATAGCACAGATGCCAGTTAAAACTAATGAAGTCTGATGCAGCAGTCCTGCAATAAACTCTCCTTTCATGACTTATAATGTTGAAATTCTTTTAGAGAGGAGTTGATTTTATCTTCTAGATGTTTCTCCCCTTTTTTTCTTAACCAAATCAAGGTTCTGGACTCAGATGTTGAAAGTTGTGAAGCCCTCTAAAGCACATTTTGGGAATGTTTTACGCTCACTTGATGCTGCAACAATGACTATTTCTGCTCTTGATTTACACATCAGTTACTCTCTCATTAACGTTTGTTTAATTGCACATCTTAAAATTGTTGTTCTGTGTGACCCTAAAGAAAATAAAGCAAATGACAGCAAAGATTCTCAGAACTGTTGCTGATGAATCTTGTATTGATCCGCAAACCAACAAACAGTTTCATCAGCAGCTGTCTGTTTGCTCTCCAGAAGCAACGTGGACACAAGTCGTCCACCTCCTCAGCCTGCAGCCCCTGTCCTGTCCTGTCCCTGCCGTGGACTGGATGTTCCCAGCCCACCTCCTCCTCCTCACCCCCGCCTCATCCCTGCATGTGCCCCGTACAGCACGCTTGTTGTTCCTCGATCAGCTGTGTGTGAAGCTCCGCCTTCTACCATGTTCCGGATGGTAACAGGCGGACCAATCAGAGAGCAGCATCTCGCTGCAGGACAAAAACAAAACAATTCACCTCACGCTGTCAGAGATCCTTTCATGCAAACTTCAGCTGATCTGGAAATAACTCAAAAATGTATATTCGACAATAGAAGAGGAATTTGAGCAGTCAACAAATCAAACATAGCGCGAAGCATTGCACCTCAAAGAGAGAGATGTTATGGAGAGAAAAAAAAACTAGCCTAACCCTAATTAAAAAGGAAAACATCCATTATTTTTTGTTTTTTAGCATCACTGAACTGAAATAATATGTTATTTCGCCTCCAGAGTCAGTAAGATTACAATTTATATTTTGTTTATATTCAATTTGCATCAACTCAAATGCCACAAAAGGTCAAAATGTGGTGTCCCTGTCGTGTAGTAATCTGTCGACTTTGCATTTGTCATTTGTCACACATCGTCTCCGTCGTGCTACATCGAGCCTGTTTGTTCTCCCTTGGTGATAGCATGCTACACAGCTAGCTTGCCGTAGACGTTAATGTGACAAAAAAAAACAAAACACGAAAAAACAAAAGCGTCTTTCTAAACAAGGCTCCTAAAAACGTGAAAAAGTCCTCGCTAACCCTTCGCATTGTGTTGTCAGTCCTGTGGGAGCACACACACACACACACACACACATATATATTTTTTAGCTAACGGGCTAACTTATCGCTTCCGAGCTAAAGCTAACACAACCGTCCAAAAGCGAACAGAGAGTTATGTTGCGACATATTCCGTCGCTAATTCACGACCGATACAAAACAAGACGAGCACTGCTAATGTGTTAGCAAGGCTAAACGCTGGCTAAGCAGAGCAAGAGAGTTCACACAAATAACCCGAAACTAAACGTGTAGCTTCATCGCCACCCTGCTAACTTAACAGCAGACAAGCTAACGTCAGGGCACATTAACGCCAAAGTGTTCAGCGTTTACTCACTTTTCACCAAATCTGTTAACATCTCATAGCTGCTAGCCACCACACATCCTCATAGCAGCCGTCGGGAACAAATACTGTAATTCAACAAACATTAGAGAGCTGACAATTGACACAAAATGACATAATTGGGTTTTTTTGTCTATCCGGGGCTTCTTGTTAATGTTCTGGAAAAGGATACAGTTTCACCACGTCGGTATCCATTCGCCTCTTGCCCGGACTTGGAGACGACATTTTTGTATTCCTTTCAGAAGTGATCTAAAAATACTGCGGCGATGAGGCTACCTCAACCTTGCAGCTTGAAAATACCTCACAAGCCCTCTGGACTGTATCAGCAGCCTTCCCACGATGTCCATAAACAAGATCCTTGCTGCAACATCGCCCACTTTTCTTTTCTTTTTCTTTCTTTTTTTTTTTTTTTCCTCCTTCTTCTGCTCTCGGCGGATCTTCAGTGTTTCCCCCCCTGACCAGCTCTGCCTCGTTGCGTCCCGTCCTGAAGACTCTCTCCGCCTGTGACATCAACCTCCAGCGTCCACACCGAGGAGAGGAGGGGCCCGGGTGTAGAGCTGCATTGCACAGAACGCGCCCACACTGTTTGTAATGTCGTTTAATTGGCTTTGAATAAAAGTGCTGTCCTGTTCCTCCTGAGGGAGAACTCGACATTTTAAATGTGCAGTTGATTTCTGGGGTGTTTGAAGCGAGGGTGGTCGAATTGTGCTCAAATACAAAGCGCGTGCTTTTCTAGCTTGCGTAGATCTATGACAAAGTTATCTTATTGGAAGGCTGAAACAAGCACTTAAAGGCCAAAGTTGTTTCTCCACAGTCACTCTGTGTCCAACAGCTACATGAATTATACATTGAGATAATCATCAGTTTTAGCTTCTTATCCTGTTCATCATTTTGGTAAATGTTAATTGTCAAATATATAACATGTCCAGTGCAGTCAGCTCATCAGAGCACAGATGCAAATTAAAATTAATGCAGTCTGATACAGCAGTCTTGCAATAAATTCCCCTTTCATGATAGGAGGATTTGTTGAAATTGTTTTTTTTTAATGTTTTTTTAATTTTATATTCCAATCTTATCTTTTTTTTTTTTTTTTTTTTACTGACGCTTTGGGTTGGTGGCTTGACCTAACAACACAAAATGTCAGTATTTGTTGACCTGGGAAAGTTTGTATTTCATGGGTTGGGAACGAGATTCAGCAATCAACTTTCATACAAACTGGACCTTTAAATATGTATTTTCCATCTACTATTTGCAATTAGGGGAAACAAACAGAATTTATCATAAGGTTTGGCAAAGACTTAGGTGCACATGTTTCACAGGGACTACCCTGAAGAGAAAATGTACTTTTTTAAAATAAACAAAGTATTTGGAGTTTCATAGGATTTTATATCATTGGAACAAATTCTCAGGGCATTCCCAACTTCAACTATTAGATCTGGACAAAGTCATTTAGTTAGTTTTACATTCATTTTATATTAATTTGGTGTATCTGGTGCCCCAGATAGCGTGATTGCTGCACTCTGTTATAAGCTCAGGTCACCCAAAATCCTCTCCCACATACATTTGTTTTACAGCAGCAGCTAAAATTCGTGTCAACAATAGCGTATTTGTGTAAATGGAAGCGTGCGTGCATATGAAAACACACTCAAGGAATGTGGAAAAGTCAAATCAGCTGTATTCTCACAGTCTCACATGACCTGACATGAGTGTGTGGCAGTCAAAGTATGACCTCGTCAGGTCACGAGACCCTCGCTTGTCATCAGATGACAGAACCAAACTTTGTTCTGCTGCTAGGAATCACATCAGCACATTGGCTCTCTGAACTGTGCTGCTCCAATCACATGGAAACAAGAGAGAAGAGAGAGCTATGTGACAAAAAACAAAATGTCATTACAGTTTGACAAATGTCTCTTAAATCTCTCTGTTTGTCTGTTGGCTGTGAAATGTTGTCACCGTGCTTAGTGTCTATGCAACACGTTGCTGCCAAACTGCACGGACATGACGAAGGTCTCGATTAATTAAACTATGAATCACACTTTAGTCGAGTCATGAAACTTGACTCCAAACCTAAGGACACTGAAAACCTCTTGCACTGCAGACTGTGTAATGAGATCCTGTCTCATGAAAGTTTTTAATGAACCCCAAACAAAGTCTTTCTGCAGATCAAAAAACAAAAGTGTTGTACAGAACTTTTTTTTTGTGCACTCAGCTAAAAATGTCACTTTAAAGGCTTCTAGTAAAATCTTTTTCAAGCTGAATTTCCAATTTCTAAAAGTTTGCTGAGAGCAAGAAGGTGTGTTTAGGCCTTTGATTTGTCTGTGTTAATGCATAAAGAAACAGCTCTCTGTGAAGCCCATCCTACAGATTTAAAACATGCAGAATTGATTAGACAGTTTAAAGTCCTGACCTCCATAAATCTGAGTGGATCACTGGATGGAACAAAAGTTGACGACTCGTCTCCTGTTTAATCTCATTAACACAGCTGCAGCTCATTGTTCCATTTTCCTGGAGTGGCCTCTTCTCCTGCCTGCTATCAATCTGCGGAGGAATTATTTGGAGAGGTGACGTTACGTTAACCTTCCAACAGAGGCGGTGATACTTTCTGCTGATAAACCACCTGTGTGAGTAAACCTCGGATTAACATTTCAGTCACTATTTCTACCGAGATAGCGGCCCCACAATGCAGCAATCTACTTGAGATCCATGTTGTTTCATGAATCCCAGTTTGCCTCAATTGTAACTATACTGTCTTGACAGGAAAGAGCCCTACGTGTTAAACATGATCACATGTGCATGGGGAAAACACTGGTGTGAGGTGTTTATGGTGTAAAAACTGTAAATGAAACTGAAAATAGTGTGTTAGATTCAGAGCTACGACGATTAATACAGTGGTTGTCCAAAAAGTAAAAATTGTCTTATATCAGCTCCTTAAAGGTGCTATTTGTAAGAACATGATTTTTGATTTTCATTCCCAACTCATCAAATAATGACGCCATGGGGTTTCCCAAAGTGTCAGATTCGGAAAGAGATTCAAAAATCAAATTTTCGTACAAATAGCACCTTTTAAATGGGAATATTTTTATGACAGTTAACTTGACACTTGAAATCATCTCGGGCTGTGGAGAATCATATCCCCAATTTCTGATATTTTATATCCTAAACAACTCATCGACTAACTGAGAAAATAAAGATAATCATTAGTTGCAGCTCTAGTTTGAGCCAGTCTTCTCTTGTTCATTTTGATAATTGTCTGCTCTCTGACAGTTACTGATGACAAGTCTTAATTGTACAAAGTTTATTTTCACACAGTCTGCATGAAAATAAGAAAAGCCACAGCAGCTTCTTGTGGGATTGGTCCCTTTGCTCTGATTTGCTACTTCAGCCTATCCCACCGAGCTTCAAATCCAGATTACCACATGTCAGCAAAGCAGCCCCCGGAGATCTGGGGTAAAGGTTGACTCTTGGTTTAGTCAGACCAACCACTTGTTTCTCTCAAAGTAAACAATTTGTCCATAATTTAAGATATACAGTATATAGAAAATGTTGTTCGTACCTTCCTTCAATTGATCTTTCTTTTGTCAGGTAATATGTCACCATGAGCAGACGTATTAAAGTCAGAAAGGTCCTGTGACACTAAACTCAACGGAGCGACAGTAACTGAGAGACATCCAGGCTTTACATGTGACACCTCTACACATTCACTTTGTTCCCTTTATTTCACTCGCTGAGAGATATTCCTCACACCCTGTGAATCTCTGGTATTTAACAACAGATGACAACCCATTTTGTGACAGTGTTTATACAAAGAATGACAAACATTCATTGCTTCCACCTTTTCATTTGTGAGAATTTGCTGCTGATAAATCTCAAAAGATTTCAACGTTAATGTCTTTGGATTGCAGTCGGGCTTTTCACGATTAATCATTTGTCTTTATGATATCAAAAAATATATACATTAATTAGAAAAATTATTATTCAAATTTCCCAGAGCTCAGAGTGCTTCCTTTGTCCAAAATCCAAAGAGTCTTTACTATATTAAATGACAAAGAAAAGCGAGACAAAGACTCTTTTTGCTTTAAAAGTGACTGAAAGGATTAATAAATTACAATAACAATAATAATAGCAATAATAACAATAATGGTAATAATAACATTGAATTTGTATAGTGCTTCTCACGATACTCGAACACACTTTAAATGTGAACATAAAAGCAGTACACTAGAAACAAATATAAACATACATCACACAACATTAAATCTGGAAACTCATTTTCTTTTGATTGCCCTCCAGACTTTTGACTGTGATTCAGACAAAACATAATTGTAATGAACTTTTTTAACTATTTACTGACAAAGAAAATAATCTGGAGCAAAATCGATAACATATCTTTTCACTATTCTCTCGCTTTAAACATTTTTATTCAAAAAGATTCTATTTTTATGTTTGTTTGTTTGTTTTTTTCTGTTTTAACTGTTATTTACATGGACAGTTTCAGGCCACTGCAGCCCTTCACAACTATAAACACCACCATGTGGCTCTTGAACGCATCATGAAGGGTCCCGCCTCCTCTGATTGGTCGGTCGAGGCCAGCTGGCTGTGACGCGACAGCAGCAGCAGCAGCAGCAGCAGGTGTGGACGCTCGGCGCTGTTTGTTTCTTTAGCTTGCTGTGATTGCTGCAGCCCGCGGTCTCATGCCACTGCGTTTGGCCAAACCGAAGCGGGTCGTCGTCCAGGTGTGGGTCTGCTGAGCCCGGTCTGCGTGGCTCCCTGTCGACATGTCGGCCGAACATGACGGAACCTTCAGTCAGCTCAACAAGTTTGAGAAACTGTCCTGGAGGCCCTTCATCCGCGACTCAGGTTTGTCAACAAAGCTCAGTGCCCTGCAGGAGCAAGCAGCCTGCAGCCGTCAGCAGGGCAAACAGAGGAAGCAAATGTTGATCTAGATGACATTACTCATAGTTTATGTTGTCTTCGTGTGCACCAGGACACCCATTTGTGTGAGTAGGTAGTAGCAGATGTGATGTATCGTCAGGCTAAAGCTAGCTAACGTTGCTACGGAAGCCAGCAGGAGTTGGTGGGCGAATGAGCACCTAGCAGGCTAACACGGCGCTGATGTTGCTGGTTTTTTTTCTATAAATAAACATCCCATGTGAGAGACTTGATAAAGAATAGAAGGATGAGGATTAGCAGTAGCTTCTGCTAATGTTAGCTTTACCTCACTGATAACAACCCAGGAAACGTCCTGTACATGTAAATACAAGATTAATAATTTATACTCAGTGTGTCAAAGGGCCTTTAACTCGTAGGCGTTTGCCAACAGAAGTGACTTTTAGTAAAAACACCAACCAGCTGAAAAAACAGCTTGAAACTGGGCACAAAAACACTGAAGAACCACTCTGAATGGCACCTACTTGTTCTGGTGATGAACATTTTAACCTGAGACTCTCAACAAAGCAAGCTTCAGTGTCCTTTACCCAACATCTAACTGTCCTTTTTTTGTTTGTTTGTTTTTCCGTCTCTCACGTCTTGTTGGATGGTGACTGACTGACAGGCTCCAAGAAGCGGGCACGGTGGCTCCAGGCTCGACGCATCTTCTCCCCTTCCTGCCCCAACCTGCGGATCCCCAACAGGTTCCTGAGAGAAGGTGCTGAAGAACACGTTTGACTGTGTTACCTCCAGAAAAAGGGCGACTTAACACAGATAATCTGATCCTCCCCCTGTAAAATGCATAATTGTAATGTTGTAAAACTCAAGTGCTATCTCTTTCATGTACACTATTTTTAGGCGAGCTAGTTAGCATCATTTCTTCTGTCTTCTCCGTCCCTCAGGACACTGTGTGCCGCCCGCCCGCAGTGGACACCGCTGCGTTGCAGACAGCGCCAACCTGTACGTGTTTGGAGGCTACAACCCAGATTTTGAGGAGGCAGGCGGGTCTGACAATGAAGACTACCCTCTTTTCAGGGAGCTCTGGCGGTTTCATTTTGCCACAGCCACCTGGCAGCAGGTCCGCACAGAGGGTTACATGCCCACAGAGCTGGCCTCCATGTCAGGTGAGGACTGATGTGCACACTCTTGTCTTGTTTAAAGGTTTGCTGTTGACCCCTGCTAGGACTTGGTCATGATGTTTCTATCAGAGTCTTCATCTTTCTCTCGATAGCTTCAGATTATCCTCCTGAGCTACAGGTGGCACTAATGCACCAAAACCAAAGTAGTGTTCAGGGAAGACAGTTGCTGTGTTTCAATTCAGGGTCTGCATCCTTTCAAGGACCCGGCTTTTACATTCTTAGAAGGCGAGTCCTTCGGAGAGACCTTGTTAACCAAGTCAGCCATTGTTAAATGGGACGGTCTACCCTTTGGAGCATTTCCTGGTCACGTCACCAGATGTTTTACTCTTGCGTCATGATTTCTGCTGCCCAGGCCTGCAAAAGTGATGATCTACGCCACGCGATGTTGCCATTTTCTCTCTTTCTTTCTTTCTTTTTCGGGCACGCAAAGAATCTTGGGATATGTGAGGCCACGAAGGATAGTAACAGTCCATCCTCCAAAAACAGGGAAAAAAAGGCCACATTTGTGGGCTGCATCTGGAGGAGCCTTCGAATTGGGACAGCCTCTGTGTTTTGACGTAATTGGCCTTTAGATGTGGCCTCCAAAGGATTCAGACCCTGAATTGAGACACAGCAAATGAGTTAACAAGGAGCACATCCCAAGTCATTCCTTTCCTCCCTCCTTGCTTGAACCAGAGCAGGGATCTCTATGAACGAGGATCCATGAGATCAGCCACATCACTCCATGACACCTCAGAGGAAGGGGATATCTCTACTCTTTCCCTCTCTCTTTGCATGGTTTCCTCTCCACGCACCCTTTGTGGGAGGGACTGAGCCACAAGGAAGGAGGACAACATGGATGCGATTAAAGAGACTTGGGATGAACCCGCGGATGTAAACAATGCCGTCTCAATCAATCGGTTCTTATAGGTGGAAGCAAATGTATTCAACACAGGTGTTAAAGCTCAAAGATGCGGACAATGAGTTTTGTTGAATAAATGTACAACGGAAGCTTTTGTTTGTTGGCAAGAAAACTCAACAGGGCTCCTTTAATTCCATCTGTTTAAGCTGCCTGACCCACTGCAAACAATCAGTGGGTTGACATGCACTCAGTAACAAGATTAGAGTCAGCCTTCAGGGATTTAATGCCTAACGCTAACCCACTGTGTCTTAGTTTGCACTCGGTGTGACTCTGACTTCATGAGACGACATTTGTGAAACCTCTTTTTATTTTATTGTTTATTGTGCTTCACATCACTGTGAAACAACACACAACGCTGCTCTATGATTGAAATAAAGGTCCTAAATTCACAGGGGTACCTTTTTTTTTTTTTTTATTTAAAACAGATTATGATTTTTTTGTATCCATCTCATGAACAGAATATTTGTAGTTGGGCACGTATGTAGATTTGAATGAACCTTTGTTCCTAAGATCTTGAACTGCAGCAGTGTAGACTGATGTCTCTCTCGCTCTTTCAGCTGTTTTACACGGCAACAACCTGCTTGTGTTTGGCGGCACTGGGATTCCATTTGGTGAAAACAACGGCAATGACGTCCACGTTTGTAACGTTCAGTACAAACGGTGGAACCTGCTCAACTGCAGAGGGAAGAAACCCAACAAGATCTACGGACAGGTGACAGTAGCCGGATTACATTCTCAGATATTAAGCCCATCACGCATGTGTAGCTGTGTATTCAAACAACAAACATCTCCATTTTCAGGCAATGATCATCATAAACGGCTACCTCTATGTGTTTGGAGGAACAACTGGCTACCTTTACAGTACTGACCTGCACCGGCTGGACCTGACCACCAGAGAGTGGACACACCTCAAACCCAACAACGCACCCTCAGATCTGCCTGAAGAGAGGTCAGAATGCAGTCACAATTTAAACAGCTCTAGTATGTGTGACCCACAGTGAAGCACAAGAATATTCATTAAGATAGACTGAAACTGAATGCATGATTTTACAGGTACAGACACGAACTAGCTCATGACGGACAGAGAATATATATTTTAGGAGGTGGGACTTCCTGGACGTCGTATCCTCTTGACAAGGTGAGAACGGACGAGTTCACGTGAAGGATTTGACAGAAAGACAAATTGTTACTAATTTCTTTGTGTCTTCATCAGATTCACGCGTATAACTTGGAGACAAATTACTGGGAGGAAATAGTCACCAAGCCTCATGAAAAAATAGGTGTGTCATCCAACCTTTTTCTGCTGAATAGCGGATTTGAAGACCAGACATTCAATTAACTTTATTTGTCATTGCAGGATATCCTGCCGCCCGCCGGTGTCACAGCTGTGTGCAGGTGAAAGATGGTAAGGAAGGAGAATTTCACAGAGCTTTACCTGGACACACCTGACTGACATGTTGTTTTTTAAAGGAATATCTCACTCTCTCTTCCTCCAGAGGTGTTTATATGTGGAGGATATAATGGGGAGATGATCCTGTCTGACCTGTGGAAGATCAACCTACAGACCTTTCACTGGACCAAGCTGCCTGCCGTCATGCCAGAACCAGCCTACTTTCACTGTGCTGCTGTCACTCCGGTTAGTTTAATATCATTCACACAGATTTCTCTTCTGCACCGAGTGACAGAAGAAACCTCCTGAAATCTTATTTGCTGTATGACTGATCAGGACTAATTACCATTTTCTTGGGCGATTTAATAGTTTATAATCTGATTAATTATTGAGTCGATAAAATGTCAGAACCCATGGTGATCTTTGATCTGACAAACAGCTGACTAGGACTGCATCTAAAGAATGTTTTCATTATTGATTATTGAGTATTTTCACAGTTAATCCATTAATAAATGACTCTGTAAAAGCTTGAAAAATTAATTATTCTCATTAGAATTTCCCAGAGCCTAATCTGACGTGTTCAAATTGCTTCTTTTGTTCAAACAAGAGTCCAGAACCCCAAAAGATGTTTCATTTACTTTGTATTGATCATAAATGGCAAAGAAAGGCAACACATCCTCACTTTTAAGAAGCTGGAACCAGAAAATGTTTGACATTTGACAAAATGACTGAAACACTCAATCGTTATCAAGACAGCTGGTAATTAACTCTTTTGAATCGATTTAATCGACTAATTGTTGAATTTTTAACAACCAAAATCCAAAGACACAAGTCTCATGTTAGTCCTGATGGCAGTAAAACTAAAATCTGAGAATAACTGGAGGTTTGATTGATCAGTTTAATATTACACTTTCTCCTGCAGGCTGGCTGTATGTACGTCCACGGAGGTGTCGTCAACATGTCCGGGAACAGGAGGACGGGCTCTCTGTACAAAGTGTGGTTGGTGGTGCCGAGCCTGCTCGAACTGACCTGGGAGAAACTGCTGAAAACTTTCCCTCACGTAGCCCAGCTGTCCACGCTTCAGCTGCTCAGCCTGGGAATGACACACACACTAATTCAGAGGCTCAAATAGAGACTGAAGGAGGCAGTACGTGACGCAACAGCACTGACTCTAAAATCGCAGATAACCTGGCAAAAAAAAAAAAAGAAAAAGCAAAGGACAAAGACAAGTTTCTCGTGATGTCAGATGGTTATCAAACAACTTTGAATGCCTTTTAACTTTAGTCTTATGTAAACGTGTGCTTTCTTTTTCAAAGGAAAGAATTCATGGATTTCAGTTTGCACGCATCCACTGAACTCACTGTAGTGTGCTTATTTCCACCTCCTGTTACTTGCTCTTGTCATTTTGGTACTTTATCGCCTTCAGAAACTTGTGCTGCATGAGCATGAATAGTTTGATGTTGCAGAGACGACTTCTTGAAGGCGAAATGAGTGTTGCTTCTGCTTATAGAAATCAGCTTGTTTCCACAATCGCTGAAGTGACAATGATGCTGAACACAGTCGCCATCTTTGTCAGCTGCTGCTCCTCCCACTGTGATGTAGGTGAAATCAAACAGTGCTGATGTTCACTTAAATTTCCATTTAGTCAGTCAACATAAGAGGCACGCTGCTGATGAAGCATGGACACATAATCACTGTGATACCTCTTCATTGTCTAATTAGGTCAATTATTTAAGGAATCATGTTTTCGCCTCGAGGACTCTGTCACTGCATGCTGACATGGAGCTGTGATTATAAGCTGAAAATTATTCCCCTTGCATCAGGCCTTGTGGTCAGATCTTTTGAGATCTGTGTCACGGCATCACTGTGAATCTTCTTGTGCCTCTTCCCTTATTTTTCCTCTTTTTGGAAAAATGAGAAGAAGTTGTAGCTCCGCAGTGATTCTCAAAACTTTTTATTTTGTCATTTGGTGCCTTCTGAATTTCCTAAATGTCACACGTTGTTTTTATATTTCTGTGAACCAGTCTTCTTCTTCTTCTTAAGATTTTTATTTGTTCGTTGCTCTCTGAAACGGTGTACATGTAGCTGTTTTCTGCCCCTGTGATTTGCCTGGTGTGCTGTTGCTGAACCTTTTCTGCTCGTGATGAAGCAGGAGATGCCGCTCGCAGCTAAAGATTTTTCTCCACGGAAACTTTTTTTAAAATTTTTACTTATTTATTTTAAACACTGTGCTGCTGTTTTATTCTATTACAACATCTATATTGTAGCAGAAGGTGTTGCTGCATTTTTTTTCTCCTTTTCACCTGCTTTGATTTGATCTTTTCAGTTCCCACTTTATGCCTCAATTCCGCTTTAACCTTTTATACTGTAACATAAGCTGTATTTTTATTATATTATTTTTTTTAAACCTTTTTGTCTTATTCTTCTCAAAAGTTTTGCTGTGGTACTCTGAATAATAAGTGGCATGGGACTTTTGTAACTAGTCACAAGGCAGAGTATGTAAGGCGTACTCAGGACGTTAAATACTGTGATCAGACTCTGTTGAGCTCCGCAAACATTTGCCAAACTGTTAACAGACTGTAATTTTTGTGAAACTAGATTCTGGTACGCTGAGATGACTTTGATGAAAACAAATCTTTTGAGGTTGCTGTGGACTAACAAGCATAGATACTGTAGTAAAACTCCCAGCTGCTTGTATTAATTAACACTTCTTCTTTTTTTTTTTTTACCTGTTTTGTCGACCTCTCTTGAATTCCTTCGAGTATCTGCAGCATTTTATTTCACATGTTCACTGTAAACTAATGCTAAGCTCAAACTCACTGTGTCATTCATCATATAGTCCTATTTCAGATTGAAAACTCCGCCTCAGTTACTTTTAATTTAGTTTGACATGTTTATGGCCTTATTTATATCTTATGGCGAAGCAGCAGTCTGCTTCGGTACATGCTCTGACTTGGTAAATGTACTACATTGGTAAAGATTGAGATGTTTATATATTTGCATCATTTTTTTGATGTTAAAATGATCCCTTTTGCATGTCAGTATGGTGTGCATGTGACTTAATCTCTTGGGAGAAAAGGTGAATGCCTCCTCAAAGGCAGTTATGGCTGTAATGTACATTACGTTTTGTAATTCCTCCTTTTATTGTACAAACAATAAACACACAGGCAGCCAGTTTTTCAAAATGTTGTATTGACAAATTATTATTGTTGTTAAGCACAGCCAGCCATGCCTCATTTTACAACTATATGGTGCCAGTTTATTTAAAATAATGTACTTGTGTAATTAACTCTGACAGACTTTAACCATTTAAAAAGTATACAAATGTATTATCACAGTACCTAACAAAATAGCATTAGTGCAGATAGTAAAAATACTGTGTCTCTATCTTTTCATCAGTTTACAAACACCATAATAAGTTATCTGTCTAAGGACACGTAGTTCAGTGTGCTACCTTTCAAACTGTACATTTTACAGTAGGAGTGCCGACCTGAGATTAAAAGATTCAGTTTTGTAATTTGTATAATTCTGCATAAGAAGGAGAAAAAAAAATACTCCAAAGGATACTTTCACCAAATAAATTAAATTCAGTCATGCTCCACTTACCTACATGCAGATGGAAAGCAAAACACAGAAAAAACAGTGTTGCAGCATTTTCCTAAAGGACTGAAGTAGATGGGGATTTGTTTTAAAATGTAATAAAACAACTGGAACAAACAAAACGTTTCATACAGCTCGTCCAGCTGAATCCAAGTCTATGGAAGCCTGACATCCCAAATTGATTTGACTAAAGACTTTTATTGTCACCGTTTGTAAAGCTGAATTTTTCACTGTAGCTGCTGAGCTGAAAGCGCCCTCACCCTGTCTGAGGTGTACGCAAGCTTTACCCAGGTCGAAGGTGTAAATAAAGTCTATTCAAATCAATTTGGGATCCCAGGGCTTCTGAAGACTCGGATTACACTGGATGAGCTGTATGGAACCATTTATTTATTTTTTTTATTTTAAAACTAGTCATCTTCAGTCATTTAGGTGAGTGCAGCAGCTCTGTTTTGCTTATAATGTTTTGTGGACTACACGACTATCTGACTTTCCATTGGCATTTAATTTTTAGGTGAACCACTTTAATAATCAGCCAGTGTCATGATTTATGCTTCAGTGTTAAGTCATAATCCTGCGAGAATAAAATCTTGTCAACAGGGGAGTGGTATTAAATCTGGTCCTCCATGTTGCTGAAATGTGTCAGCAGCCTGCTGGAGATGGAGCGAAGTAATACATGGCCAGTAGAATAAGGTAGACGACCACCAGAGCTGTGCCTGGAAGGAAAAAACAAGACAGGAAATAACAGTGAATATACAAGATTATCATGTCGATGATTTTAGTCGGTGTCAGTGGTTTGTAATTATGACATTCAGATGCGCCGAGTGACTAACTCTTCCTGAAGCCTGTTTGGCTGTTGTGATAATCCACTTGCCACATTCGTTTAGGAAAGAGTTAAATGATCATGACCAAAAAATACTTTTTGGTAATATTTTTGTTTTTATTTCTGCAATGTTTTTGCAATTGCATTCATAGGTGAGTGATGAAAAAAGGCTTAACATTTTTGAAAAGTGCTTAAATTTTACGTTTAAAAAGCTGAACCAATTCTGTGAAACACTAAACTTACCCTGAAAGTAATCTGACTTTCCGTCCATGAAGATGTAGTTGACGAGAATAACACTGAAGATACTGGCCCACAGGTGCAGATCACTGAATAACAGCACAAAGCCCACATCCTACCCAAAACAGAGATGGTGTTTTATTCCAGAAACTATAAAGGAGCAAACAGCAGGGCTTTTAATATGAATTAATCAATGAAAATGAAGAAAGGGTGTCTTACGTAGAAAGCATTAAATAAGACCAGAATTGGAATCTGTAGCATGCAGACCTGAACAGCAATACAGATCCCCACCTCCAAGCTGCGAAAAGACAACTCATTTAGAATACAGACGGAGCTATTAATTCAGAATCTTTCTGAAGAGAAACAGGATTTACCTGAGGCTGATGTTGTTTTGGAGTGCGAACTGGATCCCGTTAACAATCTCTGGGATCTCCGGAACCATAGCGAGAGCCGTTACCCCAATGAAATACTGCAGAAAGAAACAAAAACGTTAGAACAGCCAGATGATCACATAAAACCTGCCTCAGCGTGCTCAGGTGTCTGTCCTGACCTGAGAGATGTTGGGCTGGCTCAGTATGGGCTGGATGTTCTCCGTGACGAGATCGGCACAAGCAGACGTGAGCACGGTGGCCATGATGAGGATGACCAGGGACCTCCAGCGGGACCAGTGGACCACTGCTCCATGGTGGCTGGTCACTGCACAGACAGACGAAGAGATGATGGTGTGGTGTGTTAGCAAGAGACTGAAGAACTCTCACTTTATTGTAGTGTTAAAATCTTTACGATTATTGTGTGAGAGGGAGAGGCTCACCCTGTCCTTCTCCCACGTGAATGTCATAAATGTGGGAGTGCGTCTTCAGCGTGAATGTCAGACCAATGATGTAGGCAACAGGCAAGAGGGCAGAAACTGTGTACACCAGCGGCCTGAAGACAAGAACACACACAATGAATGAGGGAGGAAGGAGGATATAACAGCTTACTGGATTCTTTTACAATATAAGGTTTTTGCTCTGGTCTTTGACACCTTAAATGGTATCTTTGGTAACTCTCAACCTGGATCTTATTTGTGTTTGGATCTAAGTGAGTAATGGTGACAATGTTCTTGAAGTTGGTCCAGTATTGAGTGAGACTGCGGCTGCAATGTGAAAATACAACCACTTGAAGTTGTTTATGCGACTGGCAGGCTCAGATTGTTTTGTAAGCGTCAGACAACATTATGGAAGAGATCCCTACATAGACAGACATTTCAGTCAAAGATTAAAATGTTTTTTATGTTCTAACCCTAAACAGCTGCTATCACTCTCGCAAAAGCCACCAGACTCCATTTGCAGAAACAGTGATTATATTGTCGTAAACTTGAAAGAAAAACAAAATAAAACTCACCAAAAACCACCCTGGTTCATCTTTACACTGATCCTAAAATCACCAACTTCAGCTTGGTTGAAACAAACCCTTGATTCACTGAGTTAGATGTAAAACTATCGGGAGATCAGGAGAGGACAGAGAGGAAGGGCGGGCATTGGAGAAGCAGAATATTTTCACATCTGAGGCGGACTGCAACTAACAGCAGTGATTACATTGGAGCCCATTTCGTGGCTGCTGCCTGCAGTTGTCCCACTCATTACTGGACACATTTATTAACTGTTGCCCCCCCCCAAAAAAATACATAAGTTACCCTTTAAATCAGTGCCAACCAATATCCACATCATAGACTAGCTTTGTCTCCTTTGTTTTGGATTTGTTTCTAAATCAACGTAGAGAGAAAAGTGCTGAAACCTCCTTGTTACTTGATACTTGGATGTCAGAGCATCATAGAGAAGAGTTCTCAAATGAACCTCTGCCCAAAGCACAGTGGTAATGCAAATAAGTTTTGTTTAAATCAATATGTTTTCTCAGTCAGGTGTAAAGTGTTTTTGTTATTACTGAGCTGAATGTAACTGAATGGCTCCACACCAAGGGCTAAAACATTCAAAACCATGAGTAAATAAATGAATAGAGAAAAAAACAGTTTCTTACTCAACGTGGTTGTGGAACAATGTACCGTTGTTCTGTAGAAAGAAATCAAATCACACATAATTCAGTGTTAATTTACACGTTTTTTTTGTGAAATGAGACTCAGTGGTTTCGGAGATCCTCCTGATTAACGACACTGACCAGATCGTAGTGGCAGTTGTGGCAGACGAACGGCCCGCTGCTGTTACTCGTGCTGTTTCCTCCAGTGGAGTTGGTGCAGGCGTCGCAGACCAGATTTCCATACGCCTTGGAGAACAGCGTGGGGGCAAACACACCTGCCATTGACAGTCAGGCAGAGGAGTCAGTGTTAAACATTATGGTAATGCAGCTGATTTCTGCTTCAGTGGAGAGAAATAACAAAACATCTGTACAGCTGATTCTGTTGCTGCCACCACCGCCATAAAATCATGTAAGCGTTATAATGTAAGATTGCAACTTTTTGGGTTGAATTTTTGATTTACATATTAACTTGGGCACGGAAATAATTAACACATCTCTTCTTTATGGGTGGAATATCCCTGAATATGTAACCTTCTTTTCTTTCTAAAAGAAATTTCTAAAAAGTCATGTAAAGCCTGGATCATGGTCACAATATTCAGGCTGCTTCTTTTTGTTGTCTTTAGAAGTCAAAAACATCATGGTTGAATCTGGAGGTTCACGCTGCTGCTGCTTCCTGTACGACATCTTTGTGAATGACCAAACACGTGTCGCAGTGGACAAACTGCAGCTATGTTGATGTTAGGGGATGAGTTTGTGAGCAAGTTAGGAGCCAGTTTGATGAGGGGGGTCCCCTCAGGGAGGCGCTACAGGACTGTCCGTTCCAGAACGAGCAGGTTCAGGAACAGCTTGTTCCCCTCAGCTGTCACCCTGCTGAACTCTGGGACAGTCTCTGACTCACAGGCTGCTGGTTCATACTTACTGCTATACGCCTGCACATGACTGTACTATATGTCCTCTCACATAGTCTCATGATCTATAGTGTATAATGTCTCACTACTTCCATTACTTGAACTAACACCTGCACTGTATTTTAGCGTCATCTCTAATCTCTTTTCTAATATCTACCCTGTGTTTTCTATACATATGTACATTACTCTACACTTTTACTCTAAACTGTTTTTTGCACTCCTGGTTAAATGCCAAACTGTAATTTGTTGCATCAGTAGCAGTTATTAGCAGTATTGGATGGAAATTAAGTTTTATCTAAACTGAATAAAACTGAACTTGTTTCCAATTAATATTTGATTTGGCACATACCTCCACAAAAACCCAACACTCCTCTTTTTTCAAATGAATGAAAATGTTAAAAATGAAAAACACTGTTAAAATCTCACAATGTTAAAGAAAGTGAGAAAAATATCCCCGATCTGTCCCCCGAAAGTGTGTCTATTGTGGGCCGAGACCCATCCTCCATCCAAGTTTCATGGAAATCTGCACTAGTAGTAGTACTGTAGTTTTCGTGTTCACATACCAACCCTGCCCTTCCAAATATGTATAGCTGGTTGATGTGTGTTGGTTTACTTGCCTCCTACAGAGATGAAAAGCAACGCAGAGCTCACTCCTGTTGAGCGACTGTTGAACGTCTGCTCACTGTGTCTCAGCCCTCCGATTATCATGCAGATGCCCTGAGAAAAAAAGACAAAGCAAGGAGCCTCATCAATGCCGCACAGCTGGTTTTATTGATGTTTTTGAACTTGTCTTGTTACTGATTCATGGATTTATCTTATTACTAAGTGTACACATTGAAATTAAGTTAATTCAAACCACTTTTAATTTTCAATAGTTTCTGTTAAAAGATGTGAAATGAGACTGATTGGCTCACGGGGATGAAGAGGATGCATCCGAGCAGAGTGCCTGTCAGCGCTGCTTTTACAACTTCCTGAAGACACTTGTTGGCTGCCTGGTGACCTTTGAGCAGGGCTGTGATGTAAAAGGTCAACTCTGTGATGGAGCCAAAGCTGGCGTTCACCACCGCACCCACAGCAAAGTTACTCTGGGCGGAGATACTGCAAATTTGACAATTAACATCAGCAGAACTTTGTGAGAACATGTGTAACACTTTTAACATTTCAGGTGCACTACATTTAAATGGAAACATCCACTTTGATTTCTAATGTCACTGTGCAGGTGAGCTTTAAGGAAATAAAAACAACTCACCTGGCAATGCCCATACCAATATAATAAGACAGTGGTATGATGGAGCCAATCGCTATAGCAAACTTGACCTCAGAGCTGGCGTACTGGTTTTCTCTGTCAATATATCCAATTATCATGGCAAATATTACAAGAGGGAGGAGGTCTGAGATTGGAGTCAAGGATAACAACAGGTCCTTATAAGACAAACCCACACATATACATACATATTTACTGGTCAAGGATACTGACAGCGAACACATTGATCCCATCAACGGTGTACTTGTAGTAGTACCAGTTTACAGCATGGTAGCAGCACAGCAGAGCTCTGGTCTCATAGCTGTGAGGCTGAGGGTGAAATAAAAAAAAAATAAAGCAAGCATAAAACCAGTTCTCTGTAATCTTTTTAGGTCTATGTGCTCTGGATGAAAACATTTGATCTTTCCCTTGCCTTCCTCTGTGAGCAGGTGGAGACAGAGACATCCTCTGGAGCCAAGAGAAGAATGACGCCCAGGGTCCTTGCGTTCATCTTTGAGACAGGGATGGTGAAGACCAGGATCCAGGAGAGGAAGCAAGCCAGGCAGTGGATGACCACCAGAGGAGGATATCCCAGCAGCAGCCACACGTATGTGGAGAAACGATGCTACACGACAACAACAAAAAAATTCCTATGATTGATACTCCATTTAGCATAAAGTATAAAAGGTGCTCATGTATTGTGAGTCTACATGTATTGTATATTTCACATGTGACTGTTACCCAGTAAGGGGTACGCAGAGGTCGTCCAGGCCACTCTGGGACCGCCACCTCTGTGGGTGAAGGCAGAAGAACTGGAGAGTTTTCCTCTGTTCCCTCTACGTTACAGTCACATTCTGGTGCTTGCTCACAACATCTCCTCAATGTATTTCCAATCTGGAGAAACACAACCAGTGGAGCATGTTATTTCTAGCTCATTGGAATACCAAGTTTACATTTGATCTATAACAGTCACAATTGGGGCTGCAAATAGCAATTCTTTTCATTATTGATTGATCTGTCTTTTATTCTTTCAAATAATCAATTGTTTAGTGTATTAAATGTCAGGAAATAGTTCAGAAAATCCCCATCACAATCTACTTGAGCTAAGGAAGAGTCTTAAAACTGAGCAAAAAACGAAGATGTCCCATTCACAGTGCTATACTGTAGAAACAAGAGAAAGGAAGCAAATCCTCACAACAGTGAAACTGGACACTGGATATTTTGCTCAATAGAAAATGTAAATGCTTCATCTTTATCAAATATGTTGTCAAAACTACACAATGAATAGAAATCAAATATATGAAAACAGTAAGAAATCAAATAATATGAAATAGAAACTAGTCCCAACTGAGTTGGGGTAAAAATGTTTGTTCAGAGAGAATTGTAGGACAGAAATTAGGGGACAGCAGGTAGTTTCAAGTTTTATAGAGGCTGTTACTATGAAAGCTCAATCTCAAAGTCAGTTTGCACCAAGTAGTTACAGCATATGCATTGTGCTGTGTTGCATACTTGCAGTGCTTTTCAATAGCAGAAAGATTTCTGTGTTCATGACCACAAGTCATTGAGAAACAATGAGGAAACTAAAAGATTCTCTTTCCAAATTGGGAAAAGAAACAGCAGCACAAACGACTCAAACATCAAATGAATCCGAATACCTCGTGGATTGACTTGCCGAATGGCCACAGGAAGTAGCACGCCAACTTCCAGCAAAGCATGCCTGAAGAGTGAAAGATAAAATTAATGAGGACACCATATTTTTGAATAATAAACACTAAAATTAATCCCTGTTGATTGGCACACCTACCATATGGTATACCAGAGATCGTGATGAACATGAGCATGCCGACCAGAAAATACATCAGGGAGACCCACCAACCGAAGAGAAACACATATGCTAAATTTCCACATGTGATAAGGCGACCTAAAACCAAGAAGACAAAACATTTTTAAAAGGCTGACAGGTTTTTCAGCAGCCACAGTAACAATATGTCTCCATGTGACTTATATATAAATTATAATGTTGGCTTAATACAACTTGGATGTTATTTTTGTAGTTTTAGCCAAGTAACATTTCTCCTAGTAATAATATAACATTATACTTGTGAAGATTATTACTGATGTTAACTTGTCAGTTTTTTTGTCAATTCAATTGTATGAATTACTGAAGGGATCTGACCAGATGTTATTTATTTTCTTTTATTACTTTTTTGTGACCATCAGTCCTTTGTCTTTTCCACTGAAATCATATAGTTGTTTGTTTATGTTTACAGACCGACTTCTCATTTTCTAAAAAATGAGAGGATTATTTGTGGCTTTTCGGGTCCACTCGCTTACAGTTTTACTTTCAAATAAAGTTGTTACTGATGTGGCTGAGTTGTTGGCATGTTTACAACCTGTATGAAGATCGTCTCACTGTTCATTTCTTTCGCCATCATATTTTAGGTCACATCTACAACATTAAACTCAAGTTGTAATAAACCTAAATAATCTTTTACCACAAGCATCATTACTTGTACCTGAATGAGGTTTAATGACGTTCAGTTCAGAGTAGAGCTCTTTTACAACCTCTGACCTGACTTCAAATGGACGCTCTGTCACATGGCTCTTCCATTTTCTAAAACCAAACTGACACAAACAGACACACACATAGTTTGAGGGATCAACCTTCCTGCATGCAGTGCTTCACCTAAACCACTGTTGATTTATTTATTTGAAACATTTGCATTCAGACATCTTACCCTGTAGTTGTTGACCAGTTTGTTGGCTTCCACTTCGTTCTCCGCTCTGATGGTTCTCTTGCTTTGGATCTCCACCCAGCTGTCATCACAAGCATGAAGGCTCGGACCTTAAATGACAAGCAACAAGTTGACAAATTAGTGTTAGAACACACACCACGTATTGGTGATTAAGAGATCTAAATATGTTGGTGCCCTGTACTCACATGTGTGTGAAGATGTGCATTTTGTTGTGCACAGAGCAGGACATATGGAGGGATGTGAAGATGGAGTGCCTGTTGAATTAGGTTGTGGTCCGCCATGCAGTCGGTCATGGATCTGTTCGTGATTGAGACCTGCCAGAGGATCAGACTCCCATGGATAATCTGCAACACCAAGCAAGAAGTAGGTAGGTAAGTAGCCAAAATATTGATCAACATAATGACAGAGATATTACAGAAAAAGCAAGAGTCCTTTTTCTGAAAAATACAAACAACTATTGTGTACTGCTGAAAATACAGATGATGTTACTGTGCTACTGTAATTTGAGGGTCACTGTAACAAATAAATAAGCTATTAAATGTGTAATATTGTAATATAATGATCATTTCTGAGATTTTATCATACGCTGAAAATCTAATGCCATTGTAATCCTAATATGCAATGAATTTTGGATGTTATTAACATTTTAATAACCAGACAAACTAGTGCCAAAACCTGTGATTTATATACAACTGTTCTGATTATAAAACGAATTTAACTAGAACAGCGCTAGTTTTCATTAACTGCATACCAAGGTATGAAACGTTTTAATTTAAACACCTCCTCCAGATATGTTGTAAGTCATATATATTAACTCTGATATTTGGAAATAACATTTCTTTTAAAACGTTACCTAGTTAAGAAATTGGACCACAAAAGGCTTCACAACTAGTTAGTATGGTCATAAACATACAGGTTAAACCCAGATTTAGGCTGAGCACATTTTGAGTTGAGTTAGACATTATACATCTAATGGAAACATCACCTAATATTTGTAATTATTCTCAGACTGCAACACAAGACAAGACAGAGCAGAGTCAGACAGGTCAACATAAACCGTACAGTCCAGAGTCACACCACCATTAATGGTAACACAGCTTAATTGGTAAAAAGAAAAATTCTAATCAAATAAATGACCCTCAAAAAACCTCTAAGGTCTGAGACTTCATCGACAACCATCACACGAATAATATTAAGGCCCGCAAAAGCACCTGACCCAGGCACAACCTCCATCAGTTTAACACGCTACATCAAGGATCATAACTATTTTGTGGATGTATGCAGGATAATGTCTCAAGGCGTATATAGTACAACCTTCCTCCTAATATAATAATATAAGGTCAAAAAGCTTCTCTATCTATCTTTGATGTGATTACTGACTCTAACAATCTGACAACAGCTTGATTTGTTCTGCGAGGAAACCAGAGGCATGACTGCAATTAAGGAAAGGGTAAAAAAAAAACATGTTGGATCATTCACTGCCCATTTCAAGGGTTTGCCTCTCACAATACACAGCGTTGATGATTTAAATACTGACAAACCACTGGCATCATGAGACAAGAGAGCACAGAAAACCATGACTTCCCCATTTATACACTACAAAAATGCGCCTTCACACACACGTCTTGTTTTGTTTCCTGTTTCTCTTTTAAAACCTGCTTCCTGAAATAAGTACACATTTTAAATACAAAATAAATCTACAAAGTGTAAATGATTGTGCAGCATCAATTAATTTCACTACTCACTAGTTTATTCATATCTATATCATGAAAGGCATGGATCAAAGTAAATTCATGCAGTCAGGGCATCATTTGAACTCACACTTCTTATCTTACATATATTAGACAGTCAGATTTGGCATCAAATGAATTTTCAGATTCAGACATGTTGCGACATGGAGTGATGGAAAAAGTAAAAGTAAGTGAACTCACTATTTCGATAATCAATTCATCACTGCCACAATTTATCAAGTAAAAAAGTCAAAGTTCCTGATTGTAAATTCTCAAATGCAATGATTTTTACTTTTCTCTATTAATATTTAGATTTTGGACCTACAACAATCTGCCTTTTTATAACCTCATTCTGGCCCTTATCCTATCATTAACCCCATTATTTTATTGGGAAACATGTTTGCCACGTCCAACCTACTTCTAAGATTAAAAAGGTGCATCTTTTTTCAGTACCTTTGCATACATGTATAATATCTATTTTCTAACTAATAAACAAAGCGAGTGAAAAAGACATAGGGAATGCAAAAGTTGACCCTTAGCACTTTTTTTCAAGAAGTGGCTGAACAGGTCTGCTGCAGATGTTACTTCAGAGTATGGGGAAGTGTGATGGACTATTTTTCACTATTTGTCATTTTTATACATGAGCCTAATATAAAATGAAAGTAATTATAAGAATAATCATTAAATATTTGGATAGCTGCAGGTGTCTGCAAACAAACTTAAGCAAAAAGAGATTTCCAACGTGCACTTTTAACATGGACACTTGAACACATGGACAGAGACATCCCCCCTATAATGACATAATGCATTTCCAAGCCGTTTACCTAACCATCATCACTACATGCCGAACCCTAACCCACAAAATCAAGTCTTAACCTTCAACCAGTATTTTCAAATCGTGATGTCCTCACTATCTAAAATGTCCTGATTCTGTTCCTTCTTCTCCTGGTCCTCACTAGGTACTAAGTACAAGAACACACGCACAAATACACATACACGGGGGGGTGGGCGGACTACATCGTAATGAATCCGACGTGACCGTCCGGTACGCCGCAGCCCTGTTCTGTATACTGGACCGCCGTCTTCAGCCTTTTATTTCATCATCACAGTCACATCACGTTAAATAACAGCCCTACACATGCTGACGGACTTAAAATGGAGAATGTAGTGACGGTGTTGTTAACGACACAGTCTCCTTGTTAAAGTTTGTTTTTATTACCACAAGCTAAATACGAGCTGCAGTCGCTCACCTTGTGTGTGTTCAGCCGGCCTCCTCCTCCGGCTGCTCGTGTCCGAGCTTTGTGTGGAAGACAGGGACATCTCCGCTGGCACAAACACTTCACCGTGGGGCTGAGATCGGCTGCTCTGACCCGCTCATACTCTCACTGAACGGACGCTGCTGCTGCTGCTGCTGTCGCTCCGGTGCTGCGAAGTAGGCGCACTGATTCACGAGGAATTACCCCGCCTGGAATTGTGGGAAATGTAGGCAACCGTAGTTGAGCCCTGTAAAGAGAAAACGAACCATAAACCTGATCTGTTTAAATGCATAAAGACGTGTCATTGGGCTGCAGTGGTGGAGGAAGCTTCCAGACTCTTTATCTTATTAGGGTATTTGAAAAGTTTCTGTATATCTATTTCTGGTGTCAAGCTATGGAACAACCTAAGTGAGGAACTCAAGCAAAGTCCAAATATCAACCAGTTCAAGAAAATGTATAAACACATGTTATTTAGCAGGTACAATGGATAATGGTCTATAATGAGTATTGGTGATTATCATTTATTAATTGATGTGGCACTTGAAGACCAGAGTGATGGCGAGGAAACCAACCAACCTGACCCAGCTTGAGGCATTCGCCAAGGAAGAGTGGGCCAACATCCCACAGGAGACGTGCAAGAAGCTTGTGGACACGTACAAGAATCGTCTGGAAGCAGTCATAAAGAATAAAGGCTATGCCATTGACTATTAAATAAAGACGATGGACTAGGGTATGAATAATTTTGAACATGGCATTTTTTTTGGACTCCGTTAATAAAATACCCCAGAAATGATTTTTTAAAATTATTTTATATTGTTGTCATTCTTTCAATTGTTGGTCACATGAAGCTAAAACACAAATTTGAAAACAAGCATTTATTTCATCACTAAATGAAAAAATCACAAGAATCAGCAAGGGTATGAATAATTTTGAGGACGACTGTATATATATATAGGCATGTATATGTGGGTGTGTATATGTGTGTGTAGATATATATATATCAATTTCATTTAGACAAAGGGGTGAGAGCTAACAAGCTATGCTTCTTCTCACTCCTTTTCGAATATGTCATTTATTTTACTTTTTATCATTTTGCTTCCTCAAAATCTTCATTTCCATATGATGTTGTGCAAATAATTTGTTAAATAGCAATCAGGAAGCCGTGTTCTATTTGCATATTCGGAATAACATAATGAAAAAATAAAAATAAAAAAATAGTGGCTATGACATGGAAGTTTTGTGTTCTTCATTTCACATCCCCAGCTCTTCAGTCAGTTTACCAGCAAACTGTTGGCAAAAAAAACAAAAAACAAAAAACAAAACAAACAAAAAACTTAGTGTCTAAATATCTGATCAAAATCTCTTTGATCAAGATGTTTTAGTATTTTACAAAGCATTTCACTTTTTTTAAAATATATTGTCCAATCTATAATTTTACATAATTTTTTGACAGAGCAAGAATTATCCCAGGGTTTAGTCGAGATTACACAGATCTTGAAAAAAGTAAGGATTTTCCTCTTACAAATGAAAAGTTGAAAAGCCACTAAATCACTCAGTGTACCTTACACTGTCATGTGTGACCATTAACTTATTCGGGCTAATGTTAGCTGATGTTGCCAAACTTATCCAGATAGACACTGATGTGTAACAGAGAGTATAGAGCTGGCTTGCTGACTTAACCTATTCTATAATTGAAATACCATTGTGTTACATTTTAACATAGCTGTTTTAATTACCATTATCACAAATGTAAAGCAAGTCTTTTAAGCAACTTAATCTTTCTAGAAGGAAATTCGGTGTAATACTGCGATAACATGTTTTGCAAAACAGTTATTTAGTAGAGAATAGTTTGAACTTATTTGTCTACGAAAGGCAACCCCTCTGAGTAAGACTACTTAAGGAAAATTGTCAAATTGAAATGGAAGGATTGAAGGATTTAGTTGAAATGGATATTATATTAACCCCTTCAAACCCTGTGTCCATTGTAATGAAACTATTAAAAACACGAGTTACCAAAAATGTGTTTTTTCCACTTTGTTTTTATATTGGAGAGGAGTCAGAATCTGTTTAAAAACATTTTTTTTTTGCCCAGCCAAAAAAGATGCTGGTCTTAAGAGGTTATTATATGACTAGCTGTATGTAATATGTGACTTATTTAAATGTGGTTCAGCGTACACAAAAATGCAATTTTTGTTTTTGACCTAATTTGCACTTCCAGACCTCATTTTAGGTCAATCTATTAAATTTGGCAGCTGCATTATACAACTGAATTTTTCTTCATCACATCAAAAGGTTTGCAGCATGTGAATAAGATTGCTCAAGCTGTTTCTAAAACATAAGTTTATAAAATGTGACTACTTGTCAGAGCTATGTACATTATGGACACAACTTTATGCCTGAAAGAACTCAAAGGCTTGGGTTGCCTTTGTTTTCTCATTAAGTTCCATTATTAATAGTGAGAATAACATCTAGCAAGCTGAAGGAAAGATACATAATAATTTTCAGTAACACAACCCTGCAAACGTTCTGCTTACTATTGTCAATAGTCTATTACATCAAGTGGACTGCTGTTTACCAAGCGTGGCACAGAGAAGCTCCAGATTCTGGGAAAGGGATCAGCATGATTAATTTCTTGTGTTTCTTTGTCTATTTAGTGTCATCTAAACTGTTGACATTTGAAGTTATAGGTGTCAGACCAACTGCTAGTTTTGGAACAAATACAGCCTGAGACCACCGAGATCTTTAATGAAGGTTTTAGTGACCCAAACATTGGACTTGTCAATAAATGTTTAATGTCAGACTGTCCATCACTGACCTGATCTGACAGGGCACGTGTTTTTCCCTTTGTCCCACCCACACGATAAATCTTGTGAACACTTAGTAAGCATCCGCCCAAATACTGAAAAAAGCATTACCTAATACATGTGTTTATTAAAAATATAGGAAGCTGTGATTGGTTGTGATTTGGCCTAAGAGGTGGGGTTTTCAAAACACCAAGTCAAGTCACATATAAATATAGCAACACAGTGGTACAGTTGGGGACTTTCCAGGTCAAACTGCTGTTGAACCATGGCAAAGCACTGGAGTTTCACGTCTTTCGTGGCAATAGCCCTGTTAGGGTGCCTATTTGCGATAGAGGCTGAAGCTCAGATCTGGACGAACGCTGCAACCGAAATGTCAAAGGGTGCTCCACCTCCTCAGGAACCACAGTCTCGTCAACCTCCTCCATCACTGAAGGCTCCTCAAAATCCTCAGACGCCACAGATCCAACCTGTACCTCGGCCTCAGCCTACGTACCCTAAGACGCCACAGGTCCAACCTGTACCTCGGCCTCGGCCTCAGCCTACGTACCCTCAGACGCCACCGGGCAAACCTGTACCGCAGCCTCAGCCTCAGCCCAAATACCCTTATACGCCACAGGTGCAACCCGTACCTCAGCCTCAGCCTCAGCCTAAATACCCTCATACGCCACAGGTGCAACCTGTACCTCAGCCTCAGCCTCAGCCTAAATACCCTTATACGCCACAGGTGCAACCCGTACCTCAGCCTCAGCCTAAATACCCTCATACGCCACAGGTGCAACCTGTACCTCAGCCTCAGCCTCAGCCTAAATACCCTTATACGCCACAGGTGCAACCCGTACCTCAGCCTCAGCCTCAGCCTAAATACCCTCATACGCCACAGGTGCAACCTGAACCTCAGCCTCAGCCTCAGCCTAAATACCCTTATACGCCACAGGTGCAACCCGTACCTCAGCCTCAGCCTCAGCCTAAATACCCTCATACGCCACAGGTGCAACCTGAACCTCAGCCTCAGCCTCAGCCTAAATACCCTTATACGCCACAGGTCCAACCTGTACCTCAGCCTCAGCCTCAGCCTAAATACCCTTATACGCCACAGGTCCAACCTGTACCTCAGCGTCAGCCTCAGCCTAAATACCCTTATACACCACAGGTGCAGCCTGTACCTCAGCCTCAGCCATACCCTCAACTGTCACAGGATCAATCTAAACAAACTAAATTCCCCTATACACCACAGGTTCAACCTGTGCCTCAGCCTCAGCCTCAAAATCCTCAAACACCACAGGTCTATCCTCAGCCTCAGCCTAAATACCCTAAAACACCACAGGTTCAACCTGTGCCTCAGCCTCAGCCTAAATACCCTAAAACGCCACAGGTTCAACCTGTGCCTCAGCCTCAGCCTCAAAATCCTCAAACGCCACAGGTCTATCCTCAGCCTCAGCCTAAATACCCTCATACGCCACAGGTTCAACCTGTGCCTCAGCCTCAGCCTCAGCCTAAATACCCTAAAACGCCACAGGTTCAGCCTGTGCCTCAGCCTCAGCCTAAATACCCTAAAACGCCACAGGTCCAACCTCGTCCAGCACTTAAGTTTCCTAAATATCCTCAAGCACCAAAGTTTGGTGGATATCCACGAGCATTTCCTGATTCTCTGCAAGAACCACAGGTCCCTCAACCGCAGCAACCACGTCCGGAATATCCAAAGCAGCCTTCTACCCTGTTTTGTGAAGTGACAGAGAGCCAAAGAGTCCCATGTGGAGCTTCTGATATTTCTGCTGGTGAATGTGAAGCGATTAACTGCTGCTTTGACGGAAGACGGTGCTACTTTGGAAAAGCAGGTGGTTTTTTTAAACAAAGCTCTGATTATTAGAATTATATTCTTAATTTGTTATTAAGGCACATTAGCATCATGGCTCTGGCAAAGGCAACGCTGGTCAGTGACAGACAAATATTGAATGGATTGTTGTGCAATTGTTGACTGATATTTTAGATCCTGAGAGGGTGAATGCTAATGACCAATACCTGCAACAAGATCATTCCCACCAGCTTTAGCTATACTTTAATCGGTGTTAGTTACCATTTTTAAGTACACTGACATGCTAAACTAAGATGGTGAACATTGGCATGTTTAAATTGTCATTTTGAGCATCTAAGCAATCTGATGTTAGCATTTTCCTCATGGTAAGGCAAAAGCAAAATCCTCAGTTACTAAAATTGGCTGTGGACTTTTGACATTTTCCTTTGGTCAATAATATTAAATCTTTTAACATATCAATGTCTGTTTTTGTGCCACCAGTGACCGTCCAGTGCACCAAGGATGCCCAGTTCATTGTAGTAGTGGCCAGAGATGCCACCCTGCCCAACATTGACCTCGAGTCAATCTCACTGCTGGGACAAGGTCAAGGCTGTACACATGTTGACTCTAATTCAGAATTTGCCATCTACCAATTTCCTGTAACTGGCTGTGGGTCTGTTGTTATGGTAAGACATTGATTTTCTATTTTCCAAACAATAAAGACAACTTTGAAAGATTATTATCACACCTGACTTTTTTTTTTTTTTTACCTTTTGTAGGAGGAGCCTGGTGTTATCATCTATGAGAACAGGATGTCTTCATCATTTGAAGTTGGAATTGGGGATCTTGGTGTCATTACCAGGGACAGCAGCTTTGAGTGGGTGATCATTTAAAAAAATATGTTTTTGTGTGAAAATAAAAGCTGTCACCAAGTATGATGCCAATTGTCTTTTTCAGATTGCTCTTCCAGTGTAGGTACACCGGTCTATCTGTTGAAACTTTGGTTGTAGAGGTACTGCCATTGCAAGATCCTCCTCTGCCAGTTGCTGCTCTGGGGCCCATCAGTGTGCACCTGAGGTTGGCCAATGGACAATGCACTACTAAGGGTTGTAATGAAGGTGAGTGTATGTTAGCCTGGCAGCATTTCTGTTACTATAGATAATGCCATAATGTTCATATTAACTGGTATCTCTGCTCCTCTGCTCTCACAGTGGATGCAGCCTATACTTCATATTATACAGAGACAGATTACCCTGTGATCAAAGTGCTGAGGGACCCTGTATATGTGGAGGTTCTCCTACTCGATAAGATGGACCCTGCCCTTGTCCTGACTCTTGGTCACTGTTGGACAACCACAACCCCAAACCCTCACAGCCTGCCCCAGTGGGACATTCTGATAGACGGGTAACTAAAAAACAAAATTAAACAGTTCTTTTTTGAAATTGTTTTCAGAGTTTGCACTTTCGTCAGGTCTGGTTATTTGAACTTGTGAATGGGGAAATTTATTGCTATGAAAACACTGACTTCCTCCTGACCACTTTTCATTTCAGTGTCGTCACATTAACTCAACTTGCTCTTCATTCAGGTGTCCATACAGGGATGATCGCTACTTGTCTCAGCTGGTCCCAGTTGATGCATCCTCTGGTCTGGAGTTCCCAGGTCACTTCAGGCGTTTCATTTTCAAAATGTTCACCTTTGTGGACAATTCAATGGAGCCCCTGAGGGAACAGGTATTTAATTTATTGACAAATGAGAAACCAATAACAAAATATGTCTGTATTGCTCTGCTAACACTGCTTGTTCCTTGTTCAGGTGTACATTCACTGCAGTACAGCTGTCTGCAGTCCTCGACCAGGTGGCAGCTGCGAACCATCATGCCAGAGGATAGGAAGTAAGAATTATACATTTTTTAATCTTCAGAATTCAGGAGAAATATGCACTTAAATCTGACCATGTTTGTATGTCTGCCTGCAGAGAGAGCTGTCAAGGCCGAGGTCCAGAGGCTGACTGAGCCAAAGGCTGTGGTTTCTGTTGGACCCGTGATCATGGGTATACCTGAACAGTAAACAGCTCAACTCAAGAATTTCCCTGAGAACACTCATTAAAAGATTTGGAACATTAACTTGATTCATTTATTGGTGGCAAATGAAAATGACACTGTACACATCAAGTCAGCGAGGTGCAGATTTTAGGCTTTATTTAGTGGTGAAGTTGTACTGAATTAGATTATATTCAGTGTACACACAGAGTGTTTCCAATGTTTGTCAGCCTTCATTTCTACATAATGGAGTCAAACAGATAATTGGAATCTCTCTATATGGTTTAATTAAACACAATGCAACAACTTAATACAGCATCAAAAATTAACATATAATTTAATCAACTCCTATCTGATTTTGTTTTTCTGTCTAAAAGACAAGAAGAAAAGGGAATAAAAGAAATGAAAAGAAAAGCATTTTTAGATGAACAGAGATATTTCATGGATTGGACTGCTTTAAAATAGTTAATTAGAAGTTATTTAAAACAAACAGGAGATACAAAAAGGGGCAGAAACTATATTGCATTACTTTTGACTTAACTTGATCTTTTTTTGGAACCTGTGACTTTCAAATAAATGTGTACTGTTTGCATAAGACCATGTTCCCAAAATGATATAAAAAATGTCAATAAAAAAATTCATTTCATTCACAACATTATTTTTTGTCAAATGTTTACTGTAAATGACTCATAAGTGTTTCAATGGACCTAACTGTACTGACATGGAATTCATTTCACTCAAAGTTCCTGACATCTCATCAGGGAGTATGACCAGTATTTGATGGTATTTTTGATGGATACAATTTATTTTGTGCAGTGTTGAGGGACCCTTTATATGAAGTGGGTTATACAGTGCTACCACTATTTAAAAATAGATGTTAAATAAGTTGATATACAGTATATAAATTCAAATTTTTACTTTTATGTTTCAGTAAATCAATCAGTTTTATTGTCATTTAGCTGTACCAACAAAAGAAGTGCAGCAAAAATGAGATTGCGTTTCTCCGAAATCCATAACAGGAACACAATAAACGCACACAATATATAAATATGATTATTTAAAACTAAAACTATGATGAGTTTTTAATAGTGAAACTGCAGAGTTTCAGCAGAAAATGGGTGAAAATTGTCAAAAGTAAATGTACTAATAGTTCAGTTAAATTATCACTACATTGAAATATGGTGGGTAATTGAATGCATCATATTTATTAAGCCTATCATATATTATGCAAGTAATGAATATTAATATGTAATGTAACTAGGTGACTACAGCTATCATATGTTCAGTGGAATAAACAGTTCAATATAACTCTGATTCTGTGTAGGGCTGTGAAAGAAGGATATTATTATTTCCTCCTTTATTTGCTTCTTATGGAGGAGTTCCAGGATTTATTTTGACATGATTTGATCACCATACAATCTGTCTGTGTTGTTCAGCCAAGGGAATGACTTGTTTATTTGTCACAATTTCAAATTAAGTTTTAACTGTTTTATTCTATGCAAATATGTACATTTTGTTAAGAATTGGATGATTCTCCCAAACGGACGCATTGACAGATAGCTGTGGACACTACACACAAGAGAATGTTGAAGAAAATGTGGGGTCACATTTTAGTTTCAGGTTTTTGTTTTTGTTTTTTTTTGTGATATAAGGCCATTATACCAGTGTGCTATTGAGACGGCTATTTATCATTACATGGGGTTTGGAGGGTGTTGTCTTTTTCCTTTCCTTTCCAAAAACTAAAGAAAATGTATAAAAAGCATAAGGAATGTATTAAAGAGTGGGTTTATCAGTCCAAACCAAACTACACTGGTGACAGAGTGGAACTTCCAAAGCCAAGGAACACATCATTAACTATCCACATTATAATGTGGGATTACAGGATACATTACAAAATTACCCCTTCACAATTAACATGTGTAGCTTACTGCCTCGCTATGTGGAGGCAGGTTCTGGATGCTATCAGAGTTTAGGTTTATGACAGAAGCTCTGTCCTGCTCTTTACTGAAATTGGTGAAACTCGAGAAACCCCTACCAACATGACTGAGATAGCATTGCTTAACACTTATCCTCATTCTCATGAAAAATCTTCCCCTCCTGGGTGACCATTAGCTCAGATGGTAGAGCAGGCATCTCATTTATAGAGGCTTTGTCCTCGCTGCAGTGGCCCAGGGTTTTAGTCTGACCTGAGACCCTTTGCCATGTGTCACCCTCCCATCCTGTTTCCTGTCATCTCTGAAGCTGTCCTAGCAATAGCCAAATAAAGCCATATAAAGGCCAAAAATAAATCAAAAATAACTGTCCCTCTTGTTACATTGAAAATCAAAACATATATGTTTTGAATGTACAAAGAAATGTGACTGTTAAGAAACCACAGATAGTTACTGAACTGATAGATAACAAGAGTTTTTTTTCCATATCAAAGACAAATTACTTTTTGCCTGGGCCATGCAGGTTTAGCCTCCGTCTTTCAGCATGATATTGTATTTGATGTCATCAAGTGCAATTTTTTTTTATTTTACAGGATGCTCATTTTAAAATGAGTCGGCTGAAAACATAAAAAAGTGACAGACTACCAATTTAAATATCTAACTCAGGGAGCTAATGTTACCTAAATTAGCTGGCTAGCTAGATAGCTACAGCTAGATAAAATCTCAAAGCAACAAATCTCAGATGATAAAATCAGCAGTTACCAACCATAAATGAGAAGCTGCTGTGATCTTCCTCTGTGTGAGATCAAAGCAGCATTTGAAAATACTGAAAGTGTAATGAAGTCAACCTGCTAATATTATCATGGTGAACTGCTATGTAGCTAGAATGTGACAACAGAAACAGTTACATACACAAAAATTATTTATCATTATCACACCTTGAGAGTCTTGCATGTGTGTCATCATGTCAGACACTGACAGCTTTTAAAGTCTGTCTGCAGACAGATTTTCAAAACTGTGCAAGATCCAACTATAAAACCTCACAGGTACGTTGTTGAAATCAAAATTAAGGTCAAGTTTAAAGTCAGTACTGAGTTGTCATGCAATAATGTAATGACCACTCTGGGTCAAAAAGTAACAGTACAGCCAAAGAGAAACTTTTTCCAGCTCTCAGATTGGCTGCATTTTGGGCACACTTTGTAACACAATCGTATTGAAATCATTTTCATTTTCTGTGTTCAGGTTTTCACTTTCACACAAATATCATTCCATGAATTATAAAGAAAGGTATTCAGATTTTGAAAAATTCAGACAAGCTGCAATTTACTCCAGTAAAGTAGCTTGGCCGCAAGTATACAAAACATCAGAATATAATTATTACTATCCTATGCCACTGTATGATTGGCAGTTTTTATAACTAGATGTAAAAAAAAACAAACAAACAAAAAAACAAACATGTTCCTAGATATAATAATTATGTCATACTGAGCCATTTCTAGAAAAGTCTTCCCAGACTTACAGATCCACTTGTGCAGTGGATTCATAGCTCTCTGCTTAAGAAAAGTGGTTTTGTTCAAATAATGTCTGTATTATGAATAGATATGTTCAGAGCAGGCTACACAGCAGCAAGGCAAGAATATAGACAGATCTAGATCAGTGGATTTTATGTTATAGCTTCAGAGAAAACATCAGTATATTCACTATTGTGCACTAGCAAGATCAACATTAGGTGACAAATAAGTCTGAGGCCACAAAGACCTTTATTAAAGGTTTTAGTGACCCAAATGTTGGACTTGTCAATAAAGGCTTTAATGTCAAACAGTCCTCCACCTCAGTGTCCTGACCTGACAGGGCATGTGTTTCATCGCCTCGTCTCACCCAGCTCAGTGAATCATCAATCACCTGAATCCTGTTGTAAAACATTATATAATATATAAACAGTTAAATTTCAGCCGAGGAGATTTGTTTTTGATGTCACACACCCTTCTCTCTCCCAACTGTCCAATAGAGGCTAGAGGCTGAAAAGATAGGAAGGTTTGATCTGTGTTTTTTTTTTTCCTCTGAGGTGTGTTTTTAGTCACATATAAATGTGGTAGCACAGTGGTACACTTGGGACTATCCAGACCAAACTGCTGTTGCACCATGGCAAAACACTGGAATACTGCCACTCTAGTGACACTAGCACTGCTGGGATGCTTTATTGGGACAGAAGTAGAAGCTCAGGGCTGGCAGAAACCTGCAACACCAACGAAAAAGGGCTATCAACCTCCTCAACCACCAACGTTTCCTCAAAATCCTAAACAACCACAGGTCTCACCTCCTCAACCACCAACGTTTCCTCAAAATCCTAAACAACCACAGGTCTCACCTCCTCAACCACCGACGTTTCCTCAAAATCCTAAACAACCACAGGTCTCACCTCCTCAACCACCGACGTTTCCTAAATGGCCTAAACAACCACAGGTCTCACCTCCTCAACCACCAACGTTTCCTAAATGGCCTAAACAACCACAGGTCTCACCTCCTCAACCACCAACGTTTCCTCAAAGGTTCCACGATCAATCTCCTCAGGAGCCGCAGATCCCTCGTTTTAAGCAACAGCAGCAGTCATCTTCCATCTACAAGCCAAGTGGTGCAAAGCAACCTCCTGTCCAGAGCTGTGAAGTGGCATCAAACATGAGAGTCCCATGTGGACATAACGATATCTCTGCTGCTGGATGTGAAGCCATAAATTGCTGCTTTAGTGGTCAACAGTGCTACTTTGGAAAGGCAGGTGAGTTTTTGAAAAGATTGGCATTCACTTAAAAGACAACTTTTCCCTTTGACCTATAATGACTGTGAACAGGCATCAAGGATGCAAAAAGTTAAAACCGGATGATACTGAAAGATTACTTTTCTTGTGCAAACGTGCATTGCATCTGTGTGTTTTCACATTTGCTTGAGTTCAAATATTTTAACATATCAATGTCTGTTTTTGTGCCACCAGTGACCGTCCAGTGCACCAAGGATGCCCAGTTCATTGTAGTAGTGGCCAGAGATGCCACCCTGCCCAACATTGACCTCGAGTCAATGTCACTGCTGGGACAAGGTCAAGGCTGTACACATGTTGACTCTAATTCAGAATTTGCCATCTACCAATTTCCTGTAACTGGCTGTGGGTCAGCTGTTACCGTAAGATTTTATATTTTCGAAACAATAAATACAATTTTCGATTATTACAAGATTATTATCTCACCTGATTTTTAATTTTTTTTTTTTTAACCTTTTGTAGGAGGAGCCTGGTGTTATCATCTATGAGAACAGGATGTCTTCCTCATTTGAAGTTGGAATTGGGGATCTTGGAGTCATTACCAGGGACAGCAGCTTTGAGTGGGTGATCATTTAAAAAATTATCTTTTTGTGTCAAATTAAAAGCTGTCACCAAGTATGATGCCAATTGTCTTTTTCAGATTGTTCTTCCAGTGTAGGTACACCGGCATATCTGTTGAAGCTTTGGTTGTAGAGGTACTGCCATTGCAAGATCCTCCCCTGCCAGTTGCTGCTCTGGGGCCCATCAGTGTGCACCTGAGGTTGGCCAATGGACAATGCAGTACTAAGGGTTGTAACGAAGGTGAGTGTATGTTAGCCTGGCAGTATTTCTTTCTCTGTAGATAATTCCATAATGTTCATATTAACTGGTATCTCTGCTCCTCTGCTCTCACAGTGGATGCAGCCTATACTTCATATTATACAGAGACAGATTACCCTGTGATCAAAGTGCTGAGGGACCCTGTATACGTGGAGGTTCTCCTACTCGATAAGATGGACCCTGCCCTTGTCCTGACTCTTGGTCACTGTTGGACAACCACAACCCCAAACCCTCACAGCCTGCCCCAGTGGGACATTCTGATAGACGGGTAACTAAAAAACAAAATTAAACTGTTCTTTTTTTATGACAACATTTTCAGAGTTTGCACTTTCGTCAGGTCTGGTTATTTGAACTTGTGAATGGGGAAATTATTGCTGTGGAAACATTGACTTCCTCCTGGCCCATTCTAACTTCAGTGTCGTCACATTAACTCAACTTGCTCTTCATTCAGGTGTCCATACAGGGATGATCGCTACTTGTCTCAACTGGTCCCAGTTGATGCATCCTCTGGTCTGGAGTTCCCAGGTCACTTCAGGCGTTTCATTTTCAAAATGTTCACCTTTGTGGATAATTCAATGGAGCCCATGAGGGAACAGGTATTTAATTTATTGACAGTTGAGAAACCGATAACAAAATATGTCTGTATTGCTCTGCCAACACTGCTTGTTCCTTGTTCAGGTGTACATTCACTGCAGTACAGCTGTCTGCAGTGCTGCACCAGGTCGCAACTGTGAACCATCATGCCAGAGGATAGGAAGTAAGAATTATATGTATTTTTTTTAATCAGCAGACTTCAGGAGTAATATGCATTTAAATCTGACCATGTTTGTATGTCTGTCTGTAGAGAGAGCTGTCAAGGCCGAGGTCCAGAGGCCGACTGAGCCAAAGGCTGTGGTTTCTGTTGGACCTGTGATCATGGGTGTACCTGTGGAGTAAACAGCAGTGTTGGGCTCAAGAATTTGACTGATAACATTTAGAAAATATTTGGAACATTAACTTAGTTAATTCATGAGTGGTGTGAAATGAATAAAAAATAAAACTACCGTCTAAAGAGCTAAACGCATGATGCCAGAATGAAATGGCTCCCGAAAGAGTTGAGATCAAATCTATATTAAAAGAAAATTAAAGAATACATCATGTTTATGTACACTGTATTTTGTCTTGTCACTGGCACTCTAATAAAACAGGAAACATTGGCAGTGATATCTAATTTATGGTTTTAGATGACATCTCAAAAGTAAAACAAAATACAATATACTTTTAAATAAATGTTGACTGTGTATCATCAACAGTAGCAATTCTAGTTTACCTTATGTAACAAATGTGTTTATGAGTATCTTGTTGCTTTTTCACTGCTCATTCAGTATATTGTTCTTTGTGTATGCTTTTTTTTTTTTTAACAGTTATGGTTACAGACTCTCTTCACCTGCCTACACTCATATTTAGAAGGTCATTACATTTCAAACACAAGGTTTTCACAAGACTTATTTGTAACTGATGGAACACAATGCATACCAAACCTTTAGCAAAGGTTTTATTTATACATGTTCCTAATACAACATTGCCATTTTTCAATACATTGTCATTGTTCAGGATACTTCCAAACAGTCTGCAACACTGATTAACACTTTGAAACCTTCGTTTTGCATCATACATGGCTTGAATAGCAGTTTACAGTTCAGAGTAAATTTACAACTGAACGGGGAAAAATAAATTCTGGTTTTAATGTCAAGGAATCCCAGCCATCAGATTTTTGTAAACATGGTAACCCTAAACAAGTTAACGGAGTATTAGCCAAGTACTTAACTCTCATGCTTTGGTTAAGAGGAAGAGATTTATGCCATTATGAAGATTGTGGGTGTAACGTGGCAGCTTGATGATAACATAGTGACATTCACCAACATGTTACAGTAACTATGAAAATATAGATTTTCATAAAAGAAGTGTCATGTAGATAATTCAAAATACTCTTTGACTTTTATAATGACACAGTATTTATTACAAAATGATTCTGCATCAAAAGACCAAGTTGGGTTCCACTGAGCTGAGGATCTAGCCACCAGAGGGCGATGTTACCTCAGAGGAAAATGTCAACTCAAACTGCTCTGCACTTTTTCAAATCACATCTTTGATCAGATGCATGAAGGTGATGTATTCACACTATACACATTTTCTGACCCATGTATTTTTTTCAGTTGACAGTGAAATATTTCCAGCTGTAGATCACCGTACATCAATGATTGTCTTGCAAGTGTAATTTAAGTGCACTTTCCCTCTGAGCTTTTTTCCTCTTGTACAGTCTGCAGTGAAAACAGTGCTGTGGCTTATCATCAAAAATGAAATATGGACTTAAAAAACAAAACAAAAAAAACAAAAAAAACTTTTTTTCAGGCACAGCTGATAATATTATGGTGTGTTTTACCTTTAACAACTGTGCAGGAGTGTCTTTGTAGGTCCTTGCCATATACTCATAACACCACCAATCACACAAAACACAAACTTAAAGGACAAAAACAAACAAAACACAGACCCCCTCACCAAAATGTGTTCACTAAACCTTTGAGTCCTCTGTTAGTCTTTTCCTGCTCATAAATGCTATAACAGGCAAACACAGCACGAGCCATCCACACTCTTCTTCTTCACATCAGTCAGACTTGTCCTTCTTTTTGCATCCTCCTAAGGGAACTTTGCTGACCACTGCCGAGCCGACAGCAGTCACTCCTCCGGCTACAGCGCTCACCCCTCCGGCTACAGCACTCACTCCTCCTTTGACCAGCCCCACTCCCATCCCAGGCACAGCGACTACAGTGCTGACAGCGCTCTTGGTTAGGTCCAGACTTTTTCCTCCTACCCATGTCACACCGCCCACCGTCGCTCCAACAGCTCCCTTGGTGACACCGTACAAGCCCCCCGCCAACCTGCTGAACATGCCAGGCTGCGTCTGTGGGTGGTCCTTGTTGTTGTCTGATTTAAAAACAACAAGAGCAATTTTAAGATTCAATATATCGCTGCCAAATAACAGTCAAAAGGAGGGAAGAAAAGCTCCAAGCTAGAGCTGAAGTATTCATTATTGTCATTGTCTTGATTATTTTCTAAATTAATCAATTGTTTTGCTTTTGATCATTAGAATATATTGAAACTGTCCATCGTGATTTCATAAAGCCACATTCAATATGTTCAAATAGATACAGCACATTACAGTATAAGCAGTTTAATTAAACATTGCTATCCTCACTCATTGTCATCAAAATACTAGTCAGTTAAATATATCATTATTTTATCAATGTACACATTATAGATAAAGTATTGATATAATCTGCAAAGAAATGTAATGTCTTCCTGATCAAATCTTGCTAAATATGCTAATCAGTCCATTCTTCTCGACACACACACACACACACACACACACACACACACACACACACACTAGAGCTGCTTCAATTAATCAATTAGTTGTCAGCGCAAAAGTCTAAAGTCTTTGACTCCAGCATCTTAAATTTGAATTTTATTTTGATATCTTTACTTCTGTGACAGTTAACAGAATATCTTTGGGTTGTGAACAAAAAAAATCTTGAGAAACACCCAATTTTTCACAAATTTCTTACATAGCAGGTCTAGCTCATCAAGTTTTTTGACTAAAAGCAGTACAACAACAGGGCCTAAAACCAGTCCTGCTCATTGTCAAAGGACGTCTTCAACTGAATTTACCTGTAGCTACTGGCTCATCATTGAGGTATGCAGGCATGTCCTCAGGCACCTGCTCAGCCTGACTCATCGCTCTGGGAAAATAAATGACACATTTTACCAAAAGAGACAGTGACAGATGATAAATATAGATACACAGCACAGAAAAGTGTGTGTACAGAGATTTTGTTTTACACTAATGCCTCTACCTTAAATTGTTTTTCCTCCTGCCATCATTGTGTAATGTCTGTTAAACCCAGCTAGACGAGATCTGTGCCTGTGCTTGTTGTCACATATTTTTCTGTGTTTACTCCTGTCTTGTTGAAGAGGCCGGGTAATGTCAAAACCCCAGCAACACAGCAGCAGTACCCGACTTTTTGGGTGTTTTATCCCTCAAAATATGCATATCATCGCACACAGGAGATATTACCATGTTAAACCTGTTTTACCTGGTGCACCTCTGAGGTGACAGGGCTAATTTCTTTATATGTTTTTGAAAGCTTTACATTCAACAAACAGGCTGGTTCTTCTCATTAAAGACAGTCTATACAAAAAGCCTGAGTGTCAACAGTAAGGAATGGGGCTGAAGTTTGCACACATGGTGCAAAGAAAATACAAGAGCTTGCTTTGGGTGTGCTGCTGATCCTAAAAACAGGGCAGACCTGTTCAGAGCTGTACAACAAGTTAAAGGGCCACTGTGTAGTTTTGGAGAAGAAATTCAAACTTACAATATTAATGAGGTTGGATTACAAACTCAGATATATTTATCTTTCTCATAACTGAATAAACAAGCTGTTCTCAGAGGGAAGTAAGGTCCCAACTACACTGTTTGGGGATAGATATGTGGCAGAGTCCGCCACATGTACACAAAGTAAAGCAGTATTAAATTGTGTCAGAGCGCATATCTTTCTCCACTGATTAACATTTCTTCCCCAGAACCACATAATGCACTTTTAAAATAGTAAACAAGGACAGACTTTTGGACAAGTATTGTCTTCTTGACTTTAGAAATATAAAACTAGAGGTTTAAACGACTGAATTCCATAACAACAGAGCAGACATCATCTCACCTACATGACTGAACTCTTCTGTCTGTATGGGTTTTTAAAACATAAAGGCCTCGTCAGTGATGCCTTTGTTAAAATGTGCTCAGACAAAAGAGTTGTTTATTCAGCCATTTATTCAGTTTATGGAGTTAAAGATGAACTGAGGAAATGTCACATCACTTCACCTGACAGGTAAACAACACTACCCTCCCTGTGTATCCTGGTTAGTTGGCTACAGGCCTAAACGTACACGGAGTTAAACTTGTGCTAGGTGTATTAGCTAACTTTACGTTGGAGCGTTTGTTACGTCAACTGAAGCTAACCTACATTTTGTTTTTTCCAACTCGACCGTCTCGGATGCTCGGGTTAAAAGTACACAGAATTGTACACTTTCACTCGTGATAAATGTTGCAGCCTCAACTTTTAAAAGCATAAATTGGTAAACTTTGTGGTGGATTATCTCGCCCCGTGTGGTTGTTGTTCGGCATTTAAACGCCATCAACTGACGCTAACGCTTGTGTAGAACGTTCTAGCTGACATCCACACAGACACGTCACCCCCGAAACACTAAACATCACTTTAACCGCTTTTCATCGACTTTTCTTTTGTTGCTATTTGGTCGAAGTGTCTCTCTCGTCGACTCTTACACGGGTTTTTTTTGTTTTGTTTTGTTTGTTTGTTCGTTTTTTGAAGCTGCTACATCAGATAACATGGCTCACTTTCATCATAACTGACGCTAGCGGGGCTTCAGAAGTTCTCATGGCTGACTCTCATTAGACAAACTGAAGCCCTGCTAGCTGCTTTAGCTCTTACCTTGGTTTGTAACGTCAGCAGACTGCTCCGATGTACTGTTAGTGTAATGTGCGGGACTTTAAACCAACTGATCCAGGTACCGTCCAGGCTCCTGGGGCTCTGCGGGGATGTAGCTGCTGGTGGTGGTTGGGCTGACTTGTGTTGTCTGTCTGACTATATTTTATTTTGGGGGAGGACCTCCGTCTCCACCCATCATAACACACAGAGGTACACACTGTCCGCACAGTGGAGCTCCAGCTGCTGGCTGCGTCTATAAAAAACAAGAACAACAACAACAACAACAACACAGTTTTATTATTAAATCAAAGTATTGTCTGGACTAAATGTTAGTTCACGCAAACAAAGGGGATTTTATTTTGAAAATTCAGATATTACTGGTGATAATTAGGAACAAAGTTATTTCCCCCCTCGCTGTTTCAGTAGCACATTCAGAAACGATCTCAGGGTGTGGTAACGCACAAGAAGATAAATAAAAGATAAGCTGGAGGTTTAGGTAGTAGAGGATGTAACTTTGGCGGGAGAGGAAACTGATCAAAACAACCCCCCCAAAAAACAACCTCCTCCCCGGACAACGTGGAAGTGACGTCAGCCTCTGTTCAAATCCTCAAAGATCGTCTATTTTATGAAGAGATGTCACATCACGGTTGGAAACAACACACCAGAATCAAGCACCGCGCGTCATACTTTGTTAAACCTGCCAAGGTGGTTTTGTCTTCACCAGTGTTTCGAATTACTGAGTCAACACATACAGTTTGTGTTGAAGTCTGCATTCATTTAATTTAGTCAGACAAAGGTGTTTATTCGCATTGACTCAACGCCATAAAGAATTAAATCAGAATGCTAAAGTGACTATTGATTCATTTATTTGGTTGTTATGTAGTTGCCCATTCATTTTCTGTCAGTCAACCAAATGGTTTAAGCTGTGTTTGTGTATACACTGTTGGGTAGTTTCATTTATGTACATACATAAAACAATACATTTTACAAGCTCTTCTTTGTTTTGCATGAAAAAATGTGCAGAATTGCCTCACAGGCAACCACAGCTGTCAGGTAACTCAGTCATAATTATTACGTCCATGTTTAAACAGCTTATCAATATATATACGTAAAATATAGTGTTTATCTAGATTACATCCCTTATAGGTTAATTTGTGCATATAGATACAGATAGATATAGATAAAGGAGTGGACTCAGACATACATATCTTACAACTTTCTTTGTAGGCTTTCCATGTTTTGTTTTGTTTTGATTGAAACTCTTTAGAATAATGTTCAAACACTTGGTCGCACCAACTCAGTGTTTAAAGAACAAACAAAAAGATAAAAGTAACAACAGGTCATGGCAGAATACGAGAATAAAAAATAAAAAGAATACATATATTGGTGACAGAATCTCTTCAGGCCAATAATTCAAAGTAAATATTAATTGCTGAAATGCATTCCTTGTTGGTGAGTTTAACAGACTCAAAGAAACAATCAGTTAGGCTTTTCACAATAAAAGTACAGAAGCTTAATGATTGTGTAAGCAGGACACAAGTGTATGAAACCCTCTGTATGTAACAGAATAAAACAAGTTTACATGCAATCAGAATACTTAAAGTCGCTGTAATTGGCGATTAATTAATTAAATTATTCATTTTGAGTGCAGTCGCCCAGTTGTATCTGTATATGCATTGCTGGGTAGTTTGTTTTTTTATTTAAAGAAAAAAAAAACAACAATACATTTTACAAGCTTTTCTTTGTTTTGCATGCGACAAAAAATATGTGTATAGTTGCCTAACAAGCCACCACAGCTGTCAGATATCTAAAACATTTCCCTCTGAGAAAAATGTCTCGGAGCAGAAATAGAAAGAACTCAAGTGAATTACAAATACCTCACATTTGTACTCAACTGCAGTACTTGTAGTACATGTACCGACGTGATGGGACACTGGGGTCGGGAAGCGGAAATACAGACCCACGTGACCGCAGCTCCGTTTCCCGCCCGTATGTTAATGAGCTATTGAGGACCCGGAAACAGCAGCAGAGTGACAGCTCTGTCCTCTACAGCTATCGGCTGCAGGCCGCTGCGTGCAGACAAAGTTCGTGTTTTTCAGCAGAAAGGAGACGCTTTTCCTGCTGCTGGAGCTCATGTTAGAGCTGCTGGGTGATAAACTCACAGCTTAAAGGTTCAGGAAGCTCCTGAGTCCCCCCCCCCCCCTTTTTTTGTTTCATTGGATGTGGAGCATCCCGAGTGGCTGAACGAAGTCACCGCCGTCTGCTCAGCGTTCAAAAGGTCCGCCAACTGGAGAGCCAGGTAGGTGAGGATGTTCATGATCGGCCTCCCGGGATGTGGAGTGTTATTACCTGGAGAGGTGTGGGGACGCCTCCTTCCACCGTTTTAACAACAGTGTCAGCCATTTCCTGCTTACTCAACATGAGCCCGTGTGCAATTTTACAAGTTTTTATTATTTCACTCGATGTAAGCAGCCAGATTAATGTGATTAGCTGCAGCAGAGGATGTTGTATTTGTGGAAGAGAAGACTGGATGTTCAGACTCACCTGAAGTCTGTTTACCCCCCTCCCCCGTGTGTGTGTGTGTGCATGCTTCACCCTGCAGACTGATGTTTTAATAATAGTCCAACAGTAAAAGCGATGAGTTCATCTTTGCTCACACTGAATCTCAGCTCAGGATCACATTTAAGTAAAAGCAAACATTGTGAATCACATCAGATCACAGTTCACAGTATCAGCAGGAATTTGGGACTAGTTTTGAAGCCTGTCCTGGTCCTAAATCAGCCAATATTCAACTGTGATGTGATTCTCAATATTTTCTTTTACTTAAATGTGATGTGTGTCTTTGTCTGCACCACACAGACATGTTTTCTTCCAATCCAATCCAAATGTATGTATAGAGCACTTTCAAAACAACAACAGTTGGCCAAAGAAATTGCAAAAGAATTGAATCAAACACAGAGTAATCCTTTTTTTTTTTTTTTTTTTTTTTCTTTTTTTGAGACAGGATTTAAGAACAGGCAGTGTTGAGGACAGCCTGACATGTAGAGGCAACTCGTCCAGAGTTTGGGCTGAGCTGTAGTAAAGGAACGATCTCTTAATCTCAAAGAACATAATCTCGCTTCCTGAATCTTAATTGATTCCAGCGGGTGCATTTCCTTTTGTTAAAAGTGGAAATATACCCTTGCTGTTTGATGTTAGCTTTTATGTTGTTAGGGGTTTTATTTCTTCTTGAAAGGAAGACTTGAAGTGACTCGGGTGTCAGATATGTGACGCTTCCTCTTTTCAGTTGGAGACGACCAGAAGCAACTGGTCAGCTGACCTGAGCGAGCCCATCTTACATCTGGAGAGCAAGAACATCTCTGCAGCGTCACAGTTCTTCATGACAACACTGATTTTGTCACATATTTTAAATACAACTCCTGTGATCTGGATATAATACTAAACAATATTACAATTTCGATGGAAACTTGAAGCCTCGCGGTCACATTCATTGAGAATAGAGGCATCTTGTGTCCAGTTGTTAAACTTTTGTAATCAAAGAAAGATGCATTTCATAGATTATGGATACTTCTCTTTTGAAGTACGTGTCATTTTACTGTAACAATCTTTAAACATACCAGTTAATATTTTTATTATTATTTTGTCTTAAAGCCCATTAGTGCATGTTCAAGGTGCAGATGTTCCTCTGTACATATTGTAAGTGCCTGATCGTTTTAAATGAAATGCTGAATGTTTTTATAAAATGTTTTTAAAAAAACCCCAATAGAATCTGATTTGAAATATCAGCTGATATTGGCCTTTCACAGATAATTATGCTCCGATTTGTATGGGTGTATATTTTGCCCAGTGCAAACCGATATATAATGACAATAAGTTTATAAAGCAGAATAAGATTTTGATGAGGTTCTGATAACACAACGTTCATTGTTTAACTGTAAAATATCCTGCCGACGAGTGTTTGGTGACCAGTTTTGAGGGATTATTGCAAAACAAAAACAAAATGTGAGTGTATATCAATTAATATATCAATATTGAACCTTTTGCAGCTGAAAATCGACATTGTCCCCTAAAAATCAAGGATCAGTGAGGCTCTCAAAAAAACCAGCAGTGTCCACCACATCTGTATCAAAACATCACACCGCTTCTTTAAAATGTATTTTACTCTGTTATCCAGATAATAATGAACTTGCTGCTCATTAATGGATCAAATCCCTCAGAATCAGGTTTTAATCCGCTCACCATCATCTAACTGAAGTCGTGTCTGTTATATTTGCTGTTATAACTGAGTTTATAGTTTGTAACTTGCCTCCACTGAGAGACTCAAAACAGTGAATCCAGTTTTAGCTTTCTGTGAAGAGGTGAAACTACCCAGCTAAGCCAGTTTCAGGTCCCACAGTGTGCGAGCGGTTTTTACTTTTGTTTTCATGTGTGATGACGTTCAGGTTCCTGCAGGTGTCAGCGCAGCCTCACTGTTGTGTCTCCTCAGACTGATGATGGGGATGTGTCACCTTCTGTTTGTCTTCAGCAGGTGTGCTTTGCTAAAGAGTTAGTCAGTGGTCTTTTTATTCTTATTTTTTAGACAGGGGATGAAAGTATTGTGTTTCCAAAAGGCCTGTTCTGTTACAAAGACTCAGATGAGTCGTTTGTCAATTTAAGAACGAGGATGAAAAACAGTTTTGATAATCAGTTTAGCGTTCAGTCATTTATCACAGCAAACATGTCAAACAGTCACTGATCAGATGTTAAAATTTAAGGCTTTTGTCTGTTTTTACACTGAAATATATAGAAACAAATACAATTATTTTAAAAACTAAAAAAGTCATTTGATTATTTGAATATTTAATCTGCTGGTGGATTCATGTAAGGGCTGCAGCTAAAACGATTTTGTTCATTTATCTTTTTCTCGATTTATCAGTCAGTTGTTTGGTTTATAAAATCTCAGAGGATGATGAAAAAAGTTGATCAAAGCCAGAGAGGATGTTTTTTAAATGTCTTGTTTTTTCCACAACACAAAGGTACTCAGTTTGCTGTCATAGAGAAGAACATATTCACATTTAAGAAGCTGAAATCAGAGAACTCAGACCTTTTTTTCTTAAAAAAAAAAAAAAATACTGAAACCAATTAATCAGTTATCAAAATTGTTCTTAAAATCAATCTCATAGTTGACAACTCATCGATTCATCTTTGCAGCTTGAATGTAAATAAATATCCTTTAGTTTTAAAGGTGTTGATTTTACAAAACAAGCGAAAATTTTAAAACTACCTGGTTACTTAATACAATAATCAATCTTCATAATGATTCGTAATGTAGAAAGCTGGCCGTTGCAGCTGTAAATTAACAGTACAACCTTTTTATTTTTCCATTTCAGCTGCTGGTTGTGTTGTTTGTCACTGTTTGTAGTGTTTTTACGTGATGGCTTAACCTTTTCTGTCAGAGCGAGAGCGTGGAAACACAAAGAATCCACGCGGTCGTACAAAATAACGACACATAACTGGTTGACAAACATTACCGGTTTGATTGGTGTTTAATTTAGGGCTGGTGATTCCTCAGAGGAGTAACGGGACAGGAGTCATTAGTTTGCCATCGACCCCACCGGGCAGCATTAGCTCTCCGCCGCCCTCCTTCCCCTCTGTGTGCACAAACAATATGCCAACACAAATTAGGACTCGCTGCTTTGTGTCAATTGAGGGGGCAACAAAGATGCTACACAGAGTGATATGTCATTAGCGAGCAGGTGGGGACGGAGAACTCGGAGCTGCTGCCTCTCCAGCTAAGTAATGAAGAGGTTTCCATGGCGACCAGGCCGCCGTCCCCTGTGTCGCGGGGGGGCAGCAGAGATGAAAGTCGGCCGTCCTCCGTTCTGCTGTAAGTGGAGGGTTAAATGCTCGGGGCTGCCGGGAAAAGCCCCTCATTAAACTTAACCAAATCTGCTTGAAGACGCAGCCGACGTACGACTCCAGACACGATGTTCGCGCTCAACTCCAGAGCAGCCGCAGCGACCGGTCGACTAGTCGGTCAGAGGAGAACTAGTCGGCAACTAACTGATTAATCGTTTCACTCGTTTTTAAAGCAAACGCATTAAAGGCGTGCTGGTTCCAAATTCTTATCCATAAAGATTTGCTGCTTTTCTTTTTCGTCTGTGACGGTGAGAGAGTAGGCTCGTCACTTTGGGTGAAAATAAAATTGACACATCTTAAAATATTGTTTCGGTATTCACAGGAAAAAAGCCTGTTTTTCTTAACACTAGGATCATAATGTTAACTTAAATTAGAATAACTTGATCATTGTCCAATTTTTTTTAAACATTTAATGGACTTTAAAGTTAAAGATTTACTTACAGTTTGTGTCGAGCCAGATTCCTAATCAACAGAGCTTTTGATGTATCATCTCGATTTAAAATGTAATGGATAAAAAGAAAAATCATCAAGATTAATCGGCATCAAATTTTTATAATGAAGTAATTTATCCTGGTGAAAATGCCAAACATGATCTGGGTGCCGCCCCTCGAATTTGACCATTTGTGGCTTTTCCTTTTTCCTGGGTTTTGGATCATGGTTAAGACAAAACAAGTGATTTTAAAGATAATAAATTATACTTGAAAACATAGAGATAAATCTACGTTGGATTTACAAGGGAACAAAATTGTTAGCTGCTGCCCACATTTAAATAAGAAAAGTTCAAGTTACTTCCAGTCGAGATGGCAGATTAACCTGAAAAATCGAACGGTGTAGCTCGATGGAATGAAACTTTGTGTTGTCATTTTAAAGCGTCTACAAAGTGTGTTCGTATGTTCAAACTGTGCTTGATGAGCCTTTTTGACAGCAGACGTCTGACAGAAGATGTCTGCTGTTAAAAACCCTGTTGTTGAACTGTTACGCTTTATTTTTAGAAAATCTTTTAGCAGTTAAAACAATATTTTCCATCCAGGAACTGAGAATATTCACAGTCCATCTGGGCCAAAGTTTGAGGTTTTTTTTAGTTTTCAGGTTGTAAGATCTAACAGGAACACTCATATATTGTTAAAGTTAGTATGTATAGCCACGCAGCCACTCGAAGTAGGAATGACATGATTTCATTCATTTGTTTCCATCTTTCTTCGGTTCTTTCTACCTCACATCGTGGCGTCTCCTCTGCTAAAAGAGGAGCTGCAGCTGTTGCCTTCTTGTTGCTCTGACACAAACTTTTCCTCCTGCTGCTCCTCGCTGCTGTCTGGCTTTTGCTCCCAGCCTCTTCAGTTGCAAAAAGGATTATTCAGCAGCCTGACTTTTTGGGTGGTAATGGAGAGCAGCGAGCTGTGCCCAGTGTTGCAGGACTGTCCTAATGAGATAACTGTAACCCTCATAAGAGCAGCTACACTCCTGGTGGTCCGGTACTGGGACACACTGGGCTCAGCTTCTCGACTGTGGAGAGCTGCGAATGTGAAAGGCCAAGAAAAAAAAAAAAAGGAGGTGGGGGGGGGGGAGTCTGGCTTTCAAATCCTTTTTAAGCCTTTTGTCATTTATACAGGGATTTATTTGTCATTAAAGAATAATAAAAGCATTTGTGGCACAATTAGGTCTTTATCAGATAAAAAAGATAGACACTTAAAACGCTGAAAGGAAGTTTGATCTCATAAAAAAAAAACCTGTGGATGGAATTTTTATATTTTTTTTTGGTTGGTGGACCTTCAGAAATATGTACAATATTATTTCAAATTTTCTTAAGTTGTTGCTGAAGTGTCCCCAAGCCTCACCGACTGTTCCCCTCCCTCGCAACCTGTTGCATGTGCTGTTTTCTGAATTCAGTTAATTTCTGGTTAACCAGTTTGTTTGTTTGTTTGTTTGCATCGACTTTTTCTGCGAGCGTAACTGTTCCAGATGTGAACAGAGCTGAGTCTGATCGTGGGTCCGCCGCTACACCGCACCATCTGTATGAGACTTTAATAACTGGGCCGGTGATTTATTGCCTGTACTCAGCAGTGTCTTTTTGAGAGGAGTCCAGACAAAAGCCGAGACCCTCACCCTCCCACTGTTTTTAATAGTTCTTTAGGATGTGCGGGGGGAAAGAAAACACAGTGGTAACGTGAAAGAAGATTGAGAGGCTAAAATGAAAGAGCTTTTTAAGGATGGTTCAGAAGGTTGTCTGCAAATTAAGCATCGGTTTTAAAAATGAGTATTAACTCATTTTCTTTAGATGTTGATGCAGGAATTGAACAAAGCTTTGAGAGCAACACTCCTGCCGTGTCTCCGGCTGTGTTGCTGCTCCTTCTGTCGCCTCCGGTGACCCCTCTCCTTCGTCTCCCGTCCCCTCCGGAGGGCGATAAGGTGCTGCTGGAGAAAAGCCGGCCTTATCTCCCCGCTGCCCTCTGAGGCAGTCGGGTTTTATGGGTTGTAGCTCTTTTGTTTCCGTGTTCGCTGCCTCTCCCTGATCACTCACACTCATCCCTCATGGAAGTTGTTTGAAGGCCGAGAATAGCCCCCCCTTCCTCCTCCTCCTCCTCCTCCTCCTCTCTGCTCTCCTTCTTCTACTCCTCTGTTCCCTCTTTATTGAATCACGCCTCCGTATCATTTATCTCTGCACCCCCCCCTCTGCCCTTTTTTCCTCACTGAGGGGGCCGTTAGGGGGCATCCTCTTTTCTCTCCCAGCTGGGTTTGTTGACACACAGTCAATCTACGGTTCCCTTTCACCTCTGCCACCCCTCTTTTTAACTCTCACCCCCCCCCTTTAAACCCACCCCCAACTCTACCCTCCACTTTCCCTGAACAGTAAAGCTGCCACAGCTGTGGACTGTATTAGCATAGCTGCTGAGAAGCAGAGGGGGGGTTGCCAAATATATTGCAGCCATTACCTTTTGTCCAGCAGTTGACAGTTTTAAAACATCTCGGCTCCTCTCTGAGTAAAGGGAGAGAGGAGAAAAAGGATGGCGCGATGATTTCAGTGTAACAGCTTTTTAAATATGGGACACAGAAGATGGAGGGAGAGGAGGGAGGGCGAGTGGAATTCACTGAAAACAAGTCAGCATGTGATTGGTGCGGTGAGGGAAGACAAGACGTTACAAGAAAATGTTCATTTTGTGGACAAACAATCAAGCCCATATTTTCCGTTTTGCACAATTAAAGATAAAACGTGTCTGACATTCAAATGTCAATTAGACGAATCTCATTTTGAGCTGACGGCACAGAGGAAAGGGAAGTCGTGTTACAGCTCATAAAAAGTGATTGATGTTTCATTCCGGCTCTCTGATTTGTTTTCTTCCTGCTGTCAACAGGTGTTGGAATGAACAGGTCCAGGTCCAGCTGGGATAAAAAAGCCGCCCAGCCTCCAGTCACCAGGTCAACTCGCAGCACCCAGACCAGACAGAGCGACCCCACGGAGACCCAGGAGTCCGGACCGGGCCTGTATGGAAAACAACGAAAGAAGCAAACGGACTCCGCTTTGGCTCAGGACCTCAGTCAGATGAGTGTGAGTGGACAGGACGGTTTAAGTACAAGGTGAGGACACACAGAAGTTTCGTATTTATACTTAATTTTTAAAACTGTGTAACCACTAAGCAGAAGGAGCATTACAGCTCCCAGAAATCAAACATGGCCACACTGTTATCAAGATCATTGATTGAACAACAGAGAAACGATTACTGGTCCAATACATTTTTTTTTAAAAAAGGAAAAAAAAAGAGCATCCCCAGATTTGGACTTTGGATTCCTCGTCAGCTGGACGAAACTCTACCACCACGCCAGCATCTATCAAGGAAGTTACTAATATGTCACAGGAAAAGTAAAGCACTGACCCTGGGGTGGATCTCAGCAGGCTTCATCCTCTGTGGAACATGAATATCTTTCACTTCTTTTTGTATAATAATTGATGAGATATTTCAGTCCAAACCAAAGTGGTGCACGAACTGACCGACGTTCTAACACCCTGTCCTTGTCTTCTCACTTCTCGGGCTTCAGTAAAGGAAAGATGTCCAAAGGCAGCGGCGACTCTGTGCAGGCTGCTCAGTCCTCTGGGTCCAGATCTGATCTGAGCAGTCCCTCAGTGGGTTCTGCCAAGTCCTCATCCCGGGGCGGTCTAGCCTCTGTGGCTCGTCTGGTGAAGCTCGGTCGCTGTAAGAACGTGGTGGTGGTGGCCGGAGCAGGAATCAGCACAGCCAGCGGCATCCCAGACTTCAGGTTGGTGTCTTTTTAGTCTCTATACATTCTTATCTTTGTCTTTCTTATTTCTGTCATATTTTTCAGTTCCACTCGTAACTCTAAGGTGTAAATCTGTATTTATTGGATGTGGAAAGCATCCAGGAACAGATTGGCTCAAAAGACAAATTGAACTCTTGGAATACTTTGAGCAACACGCTGACTCTTGGCTTCTCTTTAATGACAGCGTCTCCATAATATCCTCAAAATGTACATGTCAAAAACATCTGGACTTTTTCAGAACTCCAGGAACCGGTCTTTACGCCAACTTGGAGAAGTACAACATTCCTTACCCAGAAGCTATTTTCAACATCGACTACTTCTCCAACGACCCGCAGCCTTTCTTCTCCCTGGCCAAAGCTCTGTATCCCGGCAGCCACCGACCCAACTACATCCACTATTTCATCCGCATGCTCCATCACAAAGGCCTGCTGCTCCGAATGTACACGCAGAACATCGACGGCCTGGAGAAAGGTGAGTGAGATCTTAAAGAGAAATGGAGCTTAAGATGAAGCTGTAAACCAGCTGGAAGTGTTCGACATTTTTCACAGCAGAAATAATAAACTGTCATTGAAGATATTTACTTTTTTCTATTTATTTGTTATTTATCAGGGGGGACATATATTAATTAGCATGAATATATTGTGTATTTTCTTCATCTGTAGCCCCTGGGCAGATTGATGTTATGCATAAGAAAAGCCCCCTCCCAGCTTCAGCCAGCCCCCCATGAAAAATAGTTTTTAATTTTATGTCTTATCTGATGGAGATAAGTCGGAAACTGACCCAGTGACTGTCATTAAGAAGAACCATAATTACTAGACAGGAAAAGCCAATCCTCCTGCTGATGGTCTCGCATCAGTATTAAATAGTGACAGTTTCATAACAAGTTGAAAACGTGTCATTAGAAATGAACAAACACTCAAAAAGATGACAATAGACACAATCAAACACTAAGATTTAGTAATATTTTGCATTGTTTCTGACAAAACACATCATGTTTGTAGATACATCTCTGTCTCTCCAGGCAGAAACTTACAGAGACGTAAAAGATTTAGTTGTCTTTATGTTTTCATCACGTGTGACAGCTGCTGGTTGGGCTATAAAAGCTCTTCCAGTTTATGGCTGAACATTTTAGCTAAACATTGTTTTATTGGAAACATAGCTTTCCTCTGTACAGCATGTCCACGAAAGCATCACAGCATGGGCTGTGGTCACACACTGAAACACTGAAATGTTTGTGTCATCATCTGGCTTTTAGCCGACCTAACATGTCACTCTGTTTTGTTTTCAATCATCAGTCAAAATTTATTTAAAAAAAATTCAAAGTGCTTTTCAAGTGATTGGACAAAAACAGGTTTAAAGGCTAATGCACACTAACTGCAATAAAATTAAAACTTAGAATAATAAAAGACTAAAACAAGCAAAAAAAAATTCTAGTAAAAAGAACATATGACTATGATATGAACTGTCTCAGTGTCCTTCTTTGCTACGAATGTCCGTCATCATATTTGATAACTCTCTTCACAGTGTGTGGCATCCCCGATGACAAACTTGTGGAAGCTCACGGCAGTTTTGCCACAGCTTCCTGTCACCTGTGCTACACTACGTACCCTGCTGAGGAGGCGAAGGTATGTCCGACCCCGTGGTCAAAAACCTCTCTGATTGAATACAGGAGTTCTCTTCAGTTGATGCCACAGGAATCCTTCCCTTCATGTTTGTTTGTTTGACAGCATGCCATAATGAGCGACAACGTCCCCATATGCACATTCTGCGCCGCAACAGTCAAACCTGACGTCGTGTTTTTCGGAGAGGACCTTCCTCAGAAGTATTTCCTCCACACTAAAGACTTCCCCAAAGCAGACCTGCTGATCATCATGGGCACATCGTTACAGGTAAACATTTTTAATGCCTTTTTATTTAGGGTATTTAATACGATTTGTGAGAAGCAAAACCCTTAGTTCAATATCTAAATTTTTCAGATTGAGCCATTTGCCAGCCTGGTGAACACGGTGCGCTCCACTGTGCCACGTCTCCTCCTGAACCGACACGCTGTGGGCCCCTTTGAGAGGGTCCCACTGCGCCGGGGAGACCACGTGGAGCTGGGCGACCTGGAGGATACAGTACGGAGGTTTGCTGAAATGCTCGGCTGGAATAATGAGATAGAAGAGCTGATGAGGAGTCAGGAAACACAGGTGAGTTCCATCTTATGCACACGCTTTCCTTATAATATTTGATTTATTAAATACGCCTGATTTTTGTTTTATAAATCTCAATCATTATGGAAACAGGTGCATGAGCTTCATTTCCGCTCATTTATCTACAAATGCAAAAGCTTCCCAACAGACATTGAAGAGTTCCACATTATGCATCCCTGGCTCTATTTTAGTACATTTCTTCTGACTATGGCAGTGATCTTCCTCTCTGCAGAGCCTCCCTGCGTTGATAAGCAACCCTCCGTCAGTGACACCGGGTCAGAGCAGAGGAGCTTCAGAGCCTCCTGCCAGGATGGACACATCCAGGTCCAGACCAGGAGCTCAAAGAGGAGCCAGCAGCGGCAGCAGCGAGGAGACGGACTCAGAAACGGACAGCAAGAGCTCCGCGTCGTCCGGCCTGAGCAACTGATGCTGCATGCTTCATAAACAACAGCACTGGAAAGGTTTGAGATGGTTTCTCACTCTAAGACTGTTTCTCCCGTCAGCTGAAAACACGTTACTGTTGGGCTGGTTATTTTCTGCTGGTGGCAAACGGTTTGTTTTCGCGTGCATGATAATGGAAGTGCATCATCTTACCTCTGCGACTGGGAGTCACAGTCATGTTCATATGTTAATCAAATCAACAACTACAACTTATTAAGCTCAACAAGCACATTTAAAGCACTTATTATAGAGTGAGGGTCCATCCTGAACACTAGTATATAAATGAGTCCTGTAAGGGAAAAACTCAAATGTTTCTTCAGGTGTTTTTATTTGTTCCATGTCAGTAAACTTGTTCATGTTTTGTATCTGCACAACACTGCATTTTAATCAGTATTTAATAAACGTTGTGTATTTTGCATCTCTTTCTGATTTATGTTGCACGGCTCCAAAAATGACAACTGTGCTTACTCTCCAGTTTATTAACATTTCAGTGGAAGCTTCACTACATAAAGTAAGGTGTGATGCTATTTACAATGTGTAAAGAAAAGAACAAAGTTGTTTTCCAGAACATGGGGAAGTGATCAACATGCAAGTTTTGATTTATACCACTATGGTTGTGGAGAAACAAGAGCCCAAGAAGAAGAAGTCGTCAACTAGAATTCAAAGATGCGTAACAAGTTAAAGGGAGAAACATTATTAGAGGTGCACTCTGCAGGAGCTGACATGAGTTTTGACGCCTTATGTTCATTTATTTGTAAGCAACGGAGCAAAACAGGCTCATAACTTGAGTTATCATGTGGAGAGCAAAAAGCGCTTGTTCAAGTTCAAGAAAATAGAAGTTAATAACTAAAATTGGTACTAAAGAAATTCATAGTGCACTTTGAACAGTCGGTGAACGTTTTGGTAAGTACAATCATTTCATGAAACTTTGCCGACACCTCACTAAGACAATTTAAAGGTAATCTTAAGAATCTATTTTTATGCCTAAACAAACTAAATAAACATGTATTTGTTTTCATGCATGAATCAAATAAACAAACTGACCTTAAAGGACAAAACAATTACATACTGTTTTACTTTGTTTATATGTGGCGGACCCCGCCACCTTTCTATCATCAGTGTTCTGAGATTAGTTTATCAATTATGGGAATATATATATATATATATATATATATATATATATATATATATATATATATATATATATATATATATATATATATATATATATATATATATATATATATATATATATATATATATATGAGTTTGTATTATTACCTCATTGATATCGAAACATTTAGAGTTTCAATTTCTTCTCCAAAAATAGATAGTGCCCCTTTTTAATGTTGCTTTTCCCTTTCATTTGTGACAAATCTATAAATCTGACCTTACACGATTTTCCAAAAAATAAAAAGAACAGAATAGTCACATGATTCAGGAACGCGACTCAGTGTTGAGTCACCTCTTCTGTACCTGCGTGAAGCCAAGTCCAGATCATCTACATATTCTTTTTTTTATTAGGGCCCGAGCAGGGAACCTCTATTGTTGTCCTGAATTTCCACCACTAGGTGGCGCTGTTATTAAGCACAGCGCGTTTTGGCTAATAACTCCCATATACTTTGTCGCACATTCAAATTCCTTATATCCACGCATTCAGTGAATTGGGCTGTGTCTCGTGGTATAGGCCACGCCCATTTCCTACCGTTTTTTTCGCTACGTCGCAAAATGTCGAAAACCTACTTTTTCGAACTCCTCCCAGGCGATTTCACCGATTTGCACGAAACTTGGCACACAGCATCTGTGGACCCTCATGACAAAAAGTTATTAAAAGAATTTTGATAGGCCAAACAATACTCACATTATTAAATAACAACTTCCTGCAGATTTCCTGCCAAACAGGAAGTGTTGGATATCTCCACAACGGTGTGTCCAAATGACATGAAACTTGAGATAATACTTTGACATGAATTCCTGATGATGTGTCCAGCAGGTGGCGCTGTTTTCCACTTGAAGGCGTTTTTGGCCCATAACTCACACATATTGTGTCACACATTGGTAAACCTTTTATCTACATGTTCCCTGCATGCAGCTGAATTATTTGGTGTAGGCCACGCCCACTTTTACATTAACTTTCCATTCGCAAAATTGCGACAAATGAAAAAGCTACTTTTTCGAACTCCTCCTAGGCAATTTGACCAATTGGCATTAAATTTTGCGTGAAGCATCTATGGACCCCCCTGACAAAAAGTTATCAAAGGAATTTTGATAGTCCTTAAAACGGCCGAAATATAAAGCAACAAATTCCTGCATATTGTGTTGAAAGCAGACAATCTTGCACATCTAAACAAAATATGGTCTGATTATCACGTAAATGTTCATAATTGTGTTCCATGGACTGATGAGGCTCTGTGTAAAATTTGGTGGTCTGAGTGTTTCTTATATTTTTGCTGTCATATAACCTGTCAGGTAGTTTTTAATTTCTTTTTTCTTTGCAGTGTTTCTGAAGCAGTTAAAAGACAAACGTATCTGTACATATCTTTAATGTGAGGCTTCTGAGGAATGTGGACATTTTTACAATCTCATACCGTTAAACACTAAAGAACACACTGTCCTCCGTCCCTCCTCCATTTCTTCTCTGTTTTCAGGTGTTTCACCTTTTGTTTTGTGATTCGTATCTCAGCAGGCTGGACTGAACTTTACTGTGACTCTCAACTGCCTGTGTGGTAAATCATCAAAATCATAATGAAACTAAATATGTAAACTGTTTTTAAAGGTGCTCTAAAAATAAATACATTATTATACATATTATTTTTTATAAATAAGGTCAATAAGACATACATCCTGGTCATGTGCCGCCCTCATCACCTCAAATGTTGACCGACAAACAGAGATGACATCATGTCAGCTCTGTCACTTAAATCCTGTCCTAGCAGCTGAACATTTAAGGTCAAAGAACCACACACTAGATTATTTAAAATATTGCTCCTTACAAAAATAAATATTAACATAATAAATTAAAAGTAAACCACTGTCAAGGTTTATATGTTAACTGTGAGAGCAGTTTAGATGTTGTACGTTTGTCCCCCTTGTAAAGTTTAATAAAACAGCTAAATAATAATGATAATAATCACTTAATAATTGAGAATGATATGACGTAACTTCCTGTGACTGTCTCCAGTCATTGCCGTTATTTTGCAATTCTTTCTCGGTGGGTGGGGCTGCAGTTCTGTACAGTAATGACATCACATGTTGGGAACAAAAACAATGTTTAGAGGTAAAATAAGACTTGAAGACTTTAACATGTGGCCCACACTTAAGTCAGACCCACACAAGTGAAACTGTCACAGGCAGAGGGAAGCAGTTGATGAGGCTTGTCAGCAGCACATCGATTCTGTAACATCAGACAGGATCTGATGATGACTAAAGTCCAGAGGAAGTCGACACTCGTCCAGAATGTCAAAGATGAACACAACCTGCACATTCCTGCTTAAGTTTCAATAAAAGAAGTGATGAACAAGTTCCAACAAGCTGTACTGTTTCCCTTTCAGCACATTCAGCTCTCTGAAAGTGAATGGAAATGTGAACTGTATGTTCTGGTTCACTTTGTCTGCAGTTATTCTGCAACACTTTCTCCATGGGCGAGGATGCGATTCTGTATACAATAACATAACACAGTTGGAATAAAAACAAAGTTGAGAGGTGAAATAAGACTTTAAACAACATTTAGATGTGAAGGTGTGAACATGTGGCCTACATTTAAGACATTAAATTTCCCACACAAGAGCTAAACGGTGTTGACAAGAAGCACCAGTCACATAAGTCATTTCAGTCACACAGTTACAAAGAAAATGTCTTTATTTTGATTCCATTTGGTTACAAAGAAAAAAATATCGAAAATATTCTTCATTACATATTTTTAAATGTTTTCTCATTTGATTTTTTTTCAAATTAGTACATTTCTGCTCACCAGGTCTCATCTTCTATTTGTTATTAGTAAGTACTCAGTTTAAAAAACCAAGCTTCTCGTACAGGATGAGTAGGTCGGTAGCTGCCTAATTGTTTCCATCTTCTCTGCTTTAATAAAAGCAAAATGCCAATAAAAAACAGGGGAGTTTGTAGAAAGATGATGTGAATTAAGTGAACAAACTGAACCAGGTCTGTTTCACAAGAGACTCATTTGATGCTTCATCACAGATGGACAGAAACCAAAGAGTCTATTTTGATGAGGATGTTCGGGAGTCTCACAGTCTGAGAACAACATGTCAGTCCAAAAAACTTGATTTACAGGAAATCAGGATTCATTTCAGGAAACCGTCATCCAACTCGTCCTCAGCAGCCTGTTCCTCTGCCCACAACTTTCAGCTCCTGGCTGCTCTCGTTCTGGAGAAACGAGCAGTGAACTGCAGATATATCAGCCATGTTTGATCCCCCTCGTGAAGTACAGGTTCAGGCTCCTGTGGCGGCTCGTCTCCATTGATTGGCTCATCTTGGTGATTCGTCCTTTCAACTGTCCATCACCTGCAAGATGAGAAAGAAGAGCAGTGGTAGTTTCACGTCTCTTGTGCAGGTTTTGTGTCTATTTGTGGAAGTTTTTAGTGAATTTGTGGCGGTTTGAGTATATTTGTGAAGGTTTGTGTATTTGTGGAGGTTTTGTGTCGATTTGTGGAAGTTTTTAGTGAATTAATGGAAATTTTTAATGAATTTGTATAAGTTTTTTGTGGATTTGTGGAGGTTTGAGTGTATTTGTGGAGGTTTTGTGTATATTTGTGGAAGTTTTTAGTGAATTTATGGAAATTTTTAGTGAATTTGTTAAAGTTTTTCTGGATTTGTGGAGGTTTGAGTGTATTTGTGGAGGTTTTGTGTATGTTTGTGGAAGTTTTAGTGAATTTATGGACTTTTTGTGTATTTGTGGAGGTTTTGTGTATATTTGTGGAAGTTTTAGTGAATTTATGGAATTTTTTTGTGAATTTATGGACGTTTTGTGTATTTGTGGAGGTTTGAGTGTATTTGTGGAGGTTTTGTGTATATTTGTGGAAGTTTTTAGTGAATTTATGGAAATTTTTTGTGAATTTGTTTAAGTTTTTTCTGGATTTGTGGAGGTTTGAGTGTATTTGTGGAGGTTTTGTGTATATTTGTGGAAGTTTTAGTGAATTTATGGACTTTTTGTGTATTTGTGGAGGTTTGAGTGTATTTGTGGAGGTTTTGTGTCTATTTGTGGAAGTTTTTAGTGAATTTATGGAAATTTTTAGTGAATTTATGGAAATTTTTAGTGAATTTCTTAAAGTTTTTTGTGGAGGTTTGAGTATATTTGAGAATGTTTTGTGTATTTGTGGAGGTTTTGTTTGTATTTGTGGAAGTTTTTAGCCTTTTTTGGGAGGTTTTGAGTGTGTCTGTAAAAAGCAGTTAACACGTGTAAACACTGAGAGCCACAACATTAGAACCAGTGACAGGTGAAATAAATAACATGGATCATTGTGTTCCAATGTCATGTTCGGCTGTGAAACTATGGGTCCCAGCATTCGTGTGGATGTCTCTTTGACAAACACCAGTCACCCAAACACAGCTGCAGACCAAGTACACCCTCTCATGGCAGCAGCACTCCTTGGTGGCAGTGCGCCCCCTGCAGGACAACGCGCCTGCAACGCTGCAAAAACTGCTCAGGAACGACCCGAGGAACGTGGGAAAGAGCTCAAGGTGTCAATATGACCTCCAGATTCCCCAGATCTCAATCCAGCTGAGCTTCCACTGGATGCAGTCAGAGCCAAGAACAATCCATGGGGGCCCCAACATGGATTGGAGTTGGTTCTGGCGCATCCAGCAGATGCTCAGCTGAAGTGGGATCTGGACAATGAGGAGACCAGTTTGAGGCCTTGGGTTCTTTGCCATGAGGGGGTGCAGTTGGTTTGAACGGTGTTTGGGTGGCTGTGTTTGTCAAAGAGAATCCACAGAAATGACAGAACTCAAAGTTTCCCAGCAGAACATTTGATTGTAACAAGATGATCAATGCTCACTTCACTTGTCAGTTGTTTTAATGTTTCAACTTAACAGTATATATATATATATATATATATATATATATATATATATATATATATATATATATATATATATATATATATATATATATATATATATATATATATATATATATATATATATATATATATATATATATATATATATAATATATAAAAATGATTTTCATATTTTGCATAAATTTAGTTTTAACTATATTATTCATACTTTCACAGTACTTTGTCTGACAGCTTTAGTTACTAGTTACTTTGTCGATTCATATCAATATTAAACATTTGCTGATGAAACATGATATATTATTATAGATTAAGTTAATCAGCATTAAAAGCAGAAAGTTGAGATCTTAGAGAGGCCATGTGAGACAAGCCAGTGTCCTGCATTATGGAGGACAATTATTAATTAATTGATATATTGCATGATGCCGGCATACTTATAAAGCAATTCTGTACAAAGACAGCTGCTTTTTGAGTCTCATTCTCAGGTCGTCAAATAACGCACTTTGTGAGCTATTAACAGGACTCATAGAGAGTCAAGTTGTTAACAGTGAGAAGACATGTATTTTCAATTACATTTTATTTCAAGATACATTTTTTTATATACATTTTTTGTGATTATCCAGTGGCTGTAAAAACTCTCCTTGAATCCTATGGGTTTTGAGGTGGGACTTAAGTCTGGTCTGGTTGGTCAGTTCACACAAGCCTGACCACAAACAACTGGATTGCTATTACTGAACTTTGGTGCCTGGAACTCTACAGTGGCGAACTGGCTATTGTAGCTTACGGCACTCAACATTGTTTAGCTAACAATGTTAGCCTGAAAAGCTTCATACCACGATGTTTACGCCAGCAGAACAACAACAACTTCCGAGGGTTCATAAAGCTCATCAAGCACTCTCTGAGTACACAGTTGCGCACTCAAGTGCAGATGTACAAGAACTAAAAACAAACCTTCAATACACTCCGAAGGGTGCAAAATAACTAACAACCGCTCAAGCTGTTTGTAGCTATCAGTTCACAAGACAACTCCAAAGGTTTCATAAGGCTTATCAAGCACTCTCTGAGCACACAGTTGCGCGCTCAAGTGCACATGTACAAGACCTAAAAACAAACCTTCAATACACTCCGAAGGGTGCAAAATAACTAACAACCGCTCAAGCTGTTTGTAGCTATCAGTTCACAAGACAACAACTCCAAAGACTTCATAAAGCTTATCAAGCACTCTCTGAGCACACAGTTGCGCGCTCAAGTGCACATGTACAAGAACTAAAAACAAACCTTCAATACACTCCGAAGGGTGCAAAATAACTAACAACCGCTCAAGCTGTTTGTAGCTATCAGTTCACAAGACAACAACTCCAAAGACTTCATAAAGCTTATCAAGCACTCTCTGAGCACACAGTTGCGCGCTCAAGTGCACATGTACAAAAACTTAAAACAAACCTTCAATACACTCCGAAGGGTGCAAAATAACTAACAACCGCTCAAGCTGTTTGTAGCTATCAGTTCACAAGACAACAACTCCAAAGGCTTCATAAAGCTTATCAAGCACTCTCTGAGCACACAGTTGCGCGCTCAAGTGTACATGTACAAGAACTAAAAACAAACCTTCAATACACTCAGAAGTACTCAGACAAATTAACAACCACTCAAAGTATCTGTAGCTATCATTTCACTACATCTCTACCATTAACATGACAACAACAACAACTGCTTCCAAAGAAAAAATGTCACCACAACACATTCAGATCGTTATCAGTGGTCTGCTGGGCATTAAGGCCGAGGGCCCTGTAACAGCTTTGTAATGATCTCTGCTTGGTGTTATCAAGCAGGATGCTGTTGCACACAGTTGCAAAGAAAATGAATTCCTGCAATTGTTTTCATTTAGTTTTATCACAGAGGTTCAACATTATCTTCAAGCAAAGGCATCGCGCCCATACACACTGAACTCGCGAGGGAAATCGTCATGGACAGTTGAGGGCAGAGATCCAAGCCGCTTTAGTGGCGTCAGGCTAGCTTCTACCGTGGCCCTGAGCATGTCCCTAGCCAGGCCGAAGCCCAAGCTAAACACGCACACTATGTGCACGCTTCTACCAACCATAGGTTTCTGGACATGAGGGACCTGTAAGTTGGCGGGATCGCACGAGGGCTCGTAAGATACGCTATTACCAATACCAGCAACTGATCAAAGGCCTGACTACTGCCATTCATGGAAAACACTGCTTACAGCTCCGATGGACTGCACTCGGGCATTTGCCATTGAAGATAGCTGAAGTCTGGCCAAGTTAAACTATAAATTACAATAACACCAGGTAAGCCTGGCAGACCACTAACAACGGGACTGCTCTTACTGAACTTTTGTCCCCAGAAAGCTCTACACCACAAGGCCTCCAAAACAACACGTCTCAGCTCAGTTCTGCTGGTGTCGTAGCTCTCAATCCGCTGCACTTCTACCATGAATAAGAATGCTACTGCTAACAAACCTTACACAAGCCACCAAAAATTAACATGTCTCCGGTCATTCTGCTGGTGTTTACAGCTCAGTTTGCTGCACCTCTACCATGAATGTGACCACAAGAACCGCTTCTAAACCAAAAACTTCACCACCACACAGCTGCACGTCAGAAACTGAATAGGATCCTTATTAGTGGCCTGCTAGGGGAATACGCCGAGGCTAATGTTAGTGTTGAATCTACATAAATGAAGCTGTCCATTTAAATGTAAAAGTCCCAGCTCAAAACCAACAGGGTTCAAAGGAAGTACAAGTATTTCAAACAGGTTTTGCTTTATCAAATCAAATCAGGTCAATCAGATTTTGATTTACTGAGAGGAAATATAGACATAGATATTTTAGACATATATAGAGTATTTAACATGTGTATACACTGAGAGTCATATCATTATAACAGTGACAGGTGAAATAAATAACATGGATGATTTTGTTCCAATGCCATGTTCGGCTGTGAAGCCATGGGTCCCAGCATTCGTGTGGATGTCTCTTTGACAAACACCAGTCACCCAAACACAGCTGCAGACCAAGTACACCCTCTCATGGCAGCAGCACTCCTTGGTGGCAGTGCGCCCCCTGCAGGACAACGCGCCTGCAATGCTGCAAAAACTGCTCAGGAACGACCCGAGGAACGTGGGAAAGAGCTCAAGGTGTCAACATGACCTCCAGATTCCCCAGATCTCAATCCAGCTGAGCTTCCACTGGATGCAGTCAGAGCCAAGACCGATCCATGGGGGCCCCAACATGGATTGGAGTTGGTTCTGGCGCATCCAGCAGATGCTCAGCTGAAGTGGGATCTGGACAATGAGAAGACCAGTTTGAGGCCTTGGGTTCTTTGCCATGAGGGGGTGCAGTTGGTTTGAACGGTGTTTGGGTGGCTGTGTTTGTCAAAGAGAATCCACAGAAATGACAGAACTCAAAGTTTCCCAGCAGAACATTTGATTGTAACAAGATGATCAATGCTCACTTCACTTGTCAGTTGTTTTAATGTTGTGGCTGAACAGTGGAGATATACATAATTCATAATATATATAAATGCAGGTGTTCATTAAACTGAAACAATGCCAGCTGGCTACAATATCGCACTTAGTCAATATTAAAATACTATGACTTCCTTCTTTTATTCCCCATTGAACTAACCTGTACATTGCTTGCTTGCAAATTTGTTTGCCTTTTTAATTAGCTTTTTTAAAGACAAACAGAAAAAGAGGGAGAGAGACTAGTGTCCCAACAGTGACACTGTCATGGCTTCTGCCAACCCAAACTGTCGGTATTCAACGACCTGTGAATGAGACTCGACTATCCTCTAAAATCATTTACTGATCATAGAGTATTAATGAGCAGAAATTGACAAAGCTCACACTTTCTGCCTCTAATTTTTGCACCTATATTGCACTGACCTGGTTGGACCAGGTGTGTCTCCTCTCCGGGTCTGATCACCATACAGGTCAGAGCTGTTCCACCTGAAGCTGAAGACAAGTCCCACTGTTCACCTGGAGAGAGGAGGAGGCACTTTAGTATAACATGATGACTACATGCATATATGTCTGTGTGTATACACATATTCTGATTGTAAGCAGAAAAAAGATGTATGGACAGAGTATAGACACATCTGGCAAAATGGGATTTCTTACAGGATTATCATTTCATAATAAAGAATGATATAGCGGTCTGTGACCACGTGCATGACATCACCTCAGGAGTCTCACATCACTCTGCACTATAAAATCTACTTTCATCTGATTTAATAAATGTGTTTTTTAAAGGTAAAACAAATGTAAACCAAATGTAATAAGTTCTGAGAACATTAAGAGCTTTATACACGAGTAATATGATTTCAAAGTCTATCTTTTGACACACAGTGCAGTGATTGCAGTAACACATTAAACCAAAACTGAGACAAACACACTGAATACATGCTGTGCAGCTACAATGAGGCTGCTTATTTTGTGTATAAACTACTTTAGCTGCTCAAAATGACCTTCTAGATGCTGACATACTAACATACTGAGACATTATTGAGCACCTGGAGCCTGTTAGCTAACTGTGCTGTACTCAGATATTCAGCTGTAAAGATGATAGTATTAACAAGCTAACATTACACAGCACGATAATGGCGTCATGCTAACACTCTCCAACAGACACACACCTTAGCTAACATGCAAACCCGTCTGTAAAAACACAACGATGAAATGACCCAGACGTCTTTATAAGCTCATTATAGTGTCAGTAGCAGCTGAGCCGCTGGTAACATGTTTCCAAACCTTGCATTGCATCTCCAACAAATTTAAACTCAGCTAGCTAACATAACCACTGAGTTAAACTGACCAGTAAACGTTAGCTAACCAGCTTTCGTGCCCGTTTAAATAAATAAATAAATAAATAAAACTTCAAGCCGAATTTAACGAAACTAGCGACTTGTTCTGAGACAGTGACCCAAATTTACTTAACTGTGCAGTGTTCATGTAATAAACACCGCAGATATAAAACGGCCAAAATCACAATGGAGTTTGGTGCATTGGGCAAAACATACAGTCCGCGGCGCGTTTAAATGGATGTAATTACAGAATTATGTTCCAGCCGAATTTATCTCAACACTAAACAGTTACACGAGACGTCTACAGTTTCGTCTGACCGACATGAGAGGGAGGCTGGCTCCATTTTAACCGGCACTAGGCTGAGACAACATGGAGGTTACTTTGCAATGTGGAGCTCTTTGATATAAAGGAACATCACCTGGGCTAATCACCTGAGATCTATACAACTCCCACACAGACATGAACACACCTGAACTGAGCAGGTAAGCACACACATAAAGCAGATTCGTACAGAAGAGTTTACTGACCGTATTCGTGTCCTCAGAGTAGAGCCGCTGGAACCAGAGTGACGATCCAACAGCTATTTAAATACACATCTACAGTTTTGGAGGGAAATCCACTAATTTCACGCGGGAAACGAGCGAGACCGCCCCTTTTCGGCGCGCTCCACCTGCATTCGTCAGAAAGTCTGTGGGCGGGACTCATTGTGTTTATTCATCCAGTGTGAACTCATAATGGTGTTTAGCTCAGGTGGTAGAGCAGGATGTGAATGGAGGCTTTGCTTCTGCTCTGGGTTTGAGTCCCGCCATGGATCCTTAATTAGGGCCTGAGCAGGGAACCTGCGAGGACCCTATTGTTTTTGAAGCGATTCTTTATTAGGGCCTGAGCAGGGAACCTGCAACAAAATTCCTGCATATTGTGTTGAAAGCAGACAATCTTGCACATCTAAACAAAATACGGTCTGATTATCACGTAAATGTTCATAATTGTGTTCCATGGACTGATGAGGCTCTGTGTAAAATTTGGTGCAAATCGGCCCATAGATGGCGATCTGGTCGCAGTCTGATTAGTTTGAATGGAAAGTAAATGGGAAAATCTTAAAATCCTCTTCAAAACTCATCGACTTTCAACCTCTTCTTGTGCTTCATGCTTTGAGCTACAGATACCATTCCACCTTTTAAAGAGTGAGAAGACCTTGAACTGTTGGGCATGTATTCAGTTTTTAAAAATCTCTTACGGTTTCCAAATCATCACAGTTTTAGTTTTACGGATTTTTAGGCCTTCTTCTGATTTTATAATGGGTGTGTATTGCGTGAGCTAGAGTGCGTGACATCATCGCCAGAGTGTAGAGCAGCTGGAAGAACTGGAGAAAAAATTCTCTTCAGCTACTGGACGATGATACTTTCAGCTTCTTCCCGAAACTATTTCATTGCATCATGCCTCATGTGGACATTTTCGTCAGCCAGCTCCAGAAGCGGACCGTCATCTCAGTCTTTGTCTGGGGAATCGTGCAGCAGTACACGCTCTTTTTTCTGTCTTCAGCGTGCATTACTTAATGCCAGCGGGAGCAGGGCACCAAATTATAAAGAAACGGCTTCTTCGAGGCGCTGCGTGCGGAAGCCCTGACAGCAGCATGCCCCGAGGAGCGTGGACTGCGAGGGCCCGACCAACGCTGCTCGCAGCTTTAATTATTATTATAACTCTGTGTGAGCTGGGCAGTAGTGATGATTCACAGGTCTGGTGGAAAGTGTGCTCATGATTATTCACTAGTAAACAAGTGAAGTTCCACCAGTTCCTGTAATGATGACACATGTTCTCTGGATTTAAAGCACTTTTGTCTGGGTTCTCACAAACAAGTGAATCTGTAGTCCAGAGGAGGGTTTCAGATCTGTTGTGAAGTTGTATATAAAACCATGCAGCTGATTTCAGAACTGGCAGCATTTACAATAGATTTAATTGTACCAACATAAAGAAATATTATTCAGTTTATACATACACTAAACTTGTGGGTTTATATAAAAATTTGCAAAAAATTTCAATCTAGAAAAAGGAAAAAAAAAAATCACAGCACTGACAACAGATTCAACGTCATGCAGATTTGGCAAAAGTAACATGGATTCAAAAACAATCGTCGCAGTTTTACACATTTCTTTGTCAAGAGGCAGAAAACAATCTGGTTGTACGATCATCCAGCACAGGAAAATGTTCGCATCTTTCCATCTAATGTTATGATTTTGGATGAAAAGACGTTCTTGTCCAAAACAGTAAGCTACCAAACCCTGATTTCATAAAGTTCTCCTCTGGTATTAACTGGTGTGCAACATTCATGACAATTACACAACCACATGGACTCAGTTTGCCTGCGTCCAGAGATTTGACTCCATCAAGTTGACTGATGGAAACGGAGTGTTAAAATTCAGTCTGATGTCAGGCACTGTTAAAACTATCCACACTGACACTGCCTGATTTTTTAATTTTTTTTTTAAATGTACACCAATCCTGTCTGTGGTCCTCACTCAGCAGGCCTCATGATTTTAAACACAGAACTAAGCGCACTGCTAACAGTTTTAAATGTGTTTGTATATAATGTGCACTTGAATTGTCTAGAAACACAAAGAATGGACAAAATCATAAGGTTGCCAAAGAAAATAAGGAAAAAAAAAAAATTAAAGAAAAAGTGAAAATCAAAAAAGCACCAGTGAAGGAATGATTACACTTTCAACATGGCAACAGTTCTTTCAGTGAGATACACAAGATCAAGCAAAAAATTATATTATTACCTCTATTTTTCTCAACATAGGGAGCAGTAGAATTAATGATAAAGGTGCAACAGCAACCATGGAGGCCTCCCTCCTATGCATTTTGATGTCACAGCAGAGTCTTTATGCCACACGTAGGTCCACTTCTACTTTGGAGAGCGGCTCACCGCTGCAGCAGGACCTCTCTGACACGTTGAGCTGTGTCCCAGTCCCGGGCCTGGATCATCAGAAGTCTCACATCTACACTGAAGTCGCAACAACGCCCCGTTCTCTTTGCACACTGGTTAATTGTTGCATGCTGTGTTCAGGTGATCCTTGTCTGCTAGTAAAAACGCTTGTCAAATTAACCAGGTTTCTAGTGGTCGTCGATCACAATTAAATGTTTGACTTGAACGGGACGAGGTGTGAATAACGGATGCCTGGCATCAGCGTACAGATAAATAAATGCTATATGGATACACTGTTCCTTTAACATGATGCACTTTTTGAAACATTAAGACTTTCAATATGAACTCTGGTATCATAAAACCACCTTTTCAACCATCTCCAAGTGACTTATTGCCTACAGCCTAAATTCCACCATTAGTTTCAGTGTCCACACACTGTGCTGATATCTGCCAGTCCATTTAAGGTAACTGTGTGTGATTTATTGGGAGATATCAGAACAGCATGTGGCTCTGCTGACTGACTTCTGCTCTAACAATAACCTGATCTTATAAATGGTGGAGGTTCAGTCTTGCCCCTTCATGAGCACCACCCTTCAAAAAGGATCCATGCCTTGAAATGGGACACAGCTTCAGATGTGTTGGGGCCCGGATGGCGTAGCCTGGAACGTGTGGCCTGGATGTGGATTTCACTAGTCAGAATCGGATCCTGAGTTGTCCTCGTGTGGATCACAGAGAGTTTCCTCAAGAGGTGCTAACGTCCCGTCGGGCCTGACCCCCATCGGCCGGATCACATTCTGCCTATAAACACAAAAAGAAGCACATCAGAGATTGTTACATCTTAATTCTCTACTTGCAGAACGTAACGTACATCTGTGAACTCTACAGTAACCTTCACCTCCAACATTAGTGATCAAACTCCAACTTAGTGCTTACTTATTTTGGTAGATTCAGATTATTTTGATAATCACCTCATATTCATATCACCTTCATATCTGTCCGCTCTTCCAAACACAAAGTGCTAATACGCCACTGAACTGAAGTTGGCTTGTTAGTGTTGCTGTGTGTCCAGCTAACGTCACCACTTGTTATCTAAGAAGCTGCGGGTTTTTACACTTGGTGCCTCAAAGAGCTGTAGAAGTAACTGTAGAGCTGAGGGGAAGTAAACAGACGTGCAGCGTGTAAAATGGACATACGTCACACTTCATTGTACAAGCAGAAGATGGACATGACCGTCTTTGTGGATATTTTCAAAGTAAACAGATGTTACAGACAAAACCCAACTGTGTTCAGGACCCTTTGAGTCCACAGACACTCGTATGAAGGCTTTCACTTGTACATCTTTACTCTCTTTACATCCAAAGCTTGAGGACCCTCACTCAACAACCCCCGTCCCCCCTTCATGGACACTCGGCCCTGTCTGGCCATCCTCCCTGCCCTCCTCCCCTCCTCTTCTGTGGCAGTTTAATTACAGGATCAGCGCTCACACTAATCTCCTCAAAGCCACGGCTGCCCCTTATTCCTAATCCAATTATACCTGCACTGTGTGTCACCACTCCCTCTAAGATGATTTATCAGAGAATTATCCATCAAAGATTTAAAAAGGACCCATTTGCATTCATTTGAAAAGAGATTCGAATATAAATGCCCTTGTAATTCCTGCTGATTCCCGCAATTAAATTGAACTTAGCCTAGGAAATCTACAGGTTAAGTTCTTTAAATGGAGACAGAGGAGACCTATGATGTGGTTAAATCTGAAAATATCTTAAGCCTGCAGAGAGGCACCACCAGCCCACAGCCTCGTAGCGCTGCTCAAAGTCGGCAGGTACAAACAAGACAAAAACTAAAAAAAAAAAAAATATTGAACATCATCTCTCCTAATTAGAGCAAAATGAAAGAGGCCCTCCTCTGTGCCTCAGCGTTGACAGAGACTCTGGCACATGTAAGAGGGGCTGGTGGGTGGGGATGCAAAATATGTGCTAATTGGAGGACCAGTTAAGCAGTTAGGGGAGCACATTCTTGCAGGGCTCTGACCGATCTCCTTAGAGGCCGCAATGAGGAAGCACCTCTCCGTCGTCACCACATCTCCTTTACCGAGGAAGAGAAGAAAGAGGGTGCAGCCTCGGAAAGGAATCTTCCTCTTCTGGGCGCACGTGCCTCATTACAGCTCAACCCCCTCTTTGGCTCAACAATGACAAGGTCAGCTTTCTTGCGTCTGCACATTTGTTCAACCGTGTCTCTTCCTCTTCGTCCACG